>NC_090650.1:84563687-84898687 GCF_040937935.1 Hyperolius riggenbachi
TTTATTAAGAGTGTCTGAGACAAAATATTGGTAGGTTTTTAGAAATCCGTGCAGAATTGTCTCTTGCATATTAAAAAATCACTAATTACTGCAGATTCCTTCTTAAACTGTTAGGGATAGGAGAAGTTAGGAAGGTTTCTCAGACAGTACAGTGTGTGAGGGAAATTGCTGTTGCTGAGGTAACCAAAGAGGTGCTACAGAGCCCCCCCCCCCCCCCCAACACCTTAATCTATAGTTATTTGGCTTGCAATCACTGCCATGTATCCCCTTTTCTTATTTCTCTCTGCTTCAAACACAATAGGGGAATGATAGCCGAGTGAGTTGTGCGCCGTCTCTGACACTGCGCCCTGAGGCGGGAGCCTCGCTCGCCTCTGCCTCGGCCCTGATTCTGATACTGGCCTTGTCTATCATTAGTTTAGTCACAGGGCTGGAAATGGGCTTACAAGCTTGTAGTATGTAAAAAGGTAGGCATTGTGGATGCTGATATGTGGGCAGATTAGAAATACACTGGTTGATATGATAATGGCAGCTCGATGTTTATGGCAGAAATCCTAAGTGAGGTAAAAAGAGCTTTTAATGTTTTAATAAATTGCCTAAACCAGAGCTGCACACACTTTTTCAGCTGGAAAATTACGAACTGAAAATGATTTACCAGGTAGAATCTACCTACAGATGCAAGCCACACCTGCAGCACATGCACAGTGGCTGTCCATCAGTGATTACCACATGCCACACCTGCAGCACATGCACAACGGCAGTCCATCGGTGACTACCACAAGCCACACCTGCAGCTCATGCACAGTGGAAGTCCATCACTGATTACTACAAGCCACACCTGCAGCTCATGCACAGCGGCAGTCCATCAGTGATTACCACATGCCACACCTGCAGCTCATGCATGGTGGCTGTCCATCAGTGATTACCACAAGCCACACCTGCAGCTCATGCACAGCGGCAGTCCATCAGTGATTACCACAAGTCCCAACTGCAGCACATGCACAGCGGCAGTCCATCAGTGATTACCACAAGCCACAACTGCAGCACATGCACAGTGGAAGTCCATCAGTGATTACCACAAGCCACACCTGCAGCTCATGCACAGTGGCAGTCCATCAGTGATTACCACAAGCCACAACTGCAGCACATGCACAGTGGAAGTCCATCAGTGATTACCACAAGCCACAACTGCAGCACATGCACAGCGGCAGTCCATAAGTGATTACCACAAGCCACACCTGCAGCACATGCACAGTGGAAGTCCATCAGTAATTACCACAAGCCACAACTGCAGCACATGTACAAGGGCAGTCCATCAGTAATTACCACAAGCCACAACTGCAGCACATGCACAGCGTCCGTCCATCAGTGATTACCACAAGCCACACCTGCAGCTCATGCACAGTGGCAGTCCATCTGTGATTACCACAAGCCACAACTGCAGCACATGCACAGTGGAAGTCCATCAGTGATTACCACAAGCCACACCTGCAGCTCATGCACAGCGGCTGTCCATCAGTGATTACCACAAGTCCCAACTGCAGCACATGCACAGCGGCAGTCCATCAGTGATTACCACAAGTCCCAACTGCAGCACATGCACAGCGGCAGTCCATCAGTGATTACCACAAGCCACACCTGCAGCATATGCACAGCGGCAGTCCATCAGTGATTACCACAAGCCACAACTGCAGCACATGCAAAGTGGCAGTCCATCAGTGATTATCACAAGCCACAGCTGCAGCACATGCACAGCGGCAGTCTATCAGTGATTACCACAAGCCACAACTGCAGCACATGCACAGTGGCAGTCCATCAGTGATTACCACAAGCCACAGCTGCAGCACATGCACAGTGGCAGTCCATCAGTAATTACCACAAGCCACAACTGCAGCACATGCACAGCGGCAGTCCATCAGTGATTACCACCAGGGCCGTGGAGTCGGTACAAAAAACTCAACTCCAACTCTGACTCCGACTTCTCAGTTTATGAAACCACCGACTCCAGGTACCCAAAATGGCTCCGACTCAGACTCCTCGACTCCAATTCCTTAGTCTAATACTTACCAGGGCTGTGGATTTGGTACAAAAATCATCCGACTCTGACTCCAACTCCTCAGGTTATGAAACTACCGACTCTGACTCCAACTTTGATTCTAGGAACCCAAAATTGCTTTGACTCCTCGACTCAGACTCCAATTCCGACTCCACAGCCCCGATTACTACAAGCCTCAACTACAGCACATGCACAGCGACAGTCCATTATTGATTACCACAAGCCACACCTGCAGCTCACACACAATCCATTAGTGATTATAACAAGTTGCCAGTCAATTCCATGCATATCATAGTGTCCTTCTCAGTAAAGGGGCCCATACACTTACCGATTTTCCCGCCGATACACAGCCGATTCGATCACTGTGATCAAATCGGCTGTGAAATCGTCGCCTAAACGCTGACCGAACAATCGATTTCCGTCCGAAATTTATCGTTCCTGTCCGTGCGGAAGATTTTGCGCGATCGCCAGTGGGTCGGGAGTGCGTCAATAGCGGCGTTCGAATGCCCGACGACCGACGCAATACAGTGGCAATACATTACCTGTTCCGCCGGTGCGAGTCCCTGCTCTCTCCACTGCTCCGTCTTCGCGCTGGGCTCCAAGTCCGGCAGGCTTCACTTCTTCCTGTCTAGGCAGGAAGTTTAAACAGTAGAGCGCCCTCTACTGTTTAAACTTCCCCAGGCAGCAAGTAAAGTAAAGCTGGAGGAGCCCAGACCGGAGAAGAAACAGCGGAGACCAGGGGACTCGCGCCGGCCGGATCAGGTAATGTATAGCTGGCAGGGGCGGCAGCGGCAGCTCCACAGATGGTGAATCAATTTCATGCTGAAATCGATTCACAATCTGTTTGCAGTAAAGGCAGCCATACGATCCCTCTCTGATCAGATTCTCTCTGATCAGAGAGGGATCTATCTGTTGGTCGATCTGATGGCAAATCGACCAGTGTATGGCAACCTTAAGGCAAATAGAACAGTGCTTGTCCAAACAGATTCACAATGTCATGCTTACAATATCATGCTCAGTATCCAGCAAAATTGTAATCAGCTGTAGCACATGATGGTTCTAAATATATGGCTCCCCACCTTGCAACATCATAATAATTTACTACAATGCTGAGCAAAACTTCAGAACAGCATATCGCACTAAGCTCATCCAAGTTACAGAGAGTACGATGCGTATGTCATTCAGGCAGGAGGTGTGGGATCTATCTAGAAGTCCTTTGGGATCTACCAGAAGACCACGATCTACCTAATGGGCACCATAGCTTCCAAGTGTCCCTCTTTGGGAACCCTGTCCTTCTGTCCCTCTTTCTTCCACATTTGTCCCTTTTTCAGGACTGATGTACAGATCTATGTAAATATATTTATTTTTCTACTGAAAATGTGTTTAATTGACTCTAAACTTTATTCCCATCCTTTAAATTTGTATATTTATTATTTTCAATTGTTATTACGAAGGAAAATGAACCAGGATAGAAAGAACCAGTGTGGTTTGAATTATAAAACAAAAATATTTTTCCTAAGAAATCTTTATGGTGACTAGGGGTGTGTCCAGGGCGTGATTAGGGGTGTGGCTTAAGTGTCCCTCTTTCTTATCTTAAAAAGTTGGGAGGTATGCGGTACCCCTGTACTAAACCAACCAATTACCGAGGCTAAGAGATAATTTACATATTGCCCAGCAATCTCATGGTGAACCAAAAAACTCCTGGAGTGTGTAAGTGGCTGAAAGGGACCAAAAAGCCTCCTTACAAAAATGCTATGCAGAACAGAATGTTGCCTTCTTAAAACAGAAGGTATTTGCAAATACCTTTTGTTTTAAGAAGGCAAACTTCTGTTTTGCAAGAGGGAATTTACTGACCAATAATCCCAAAAGTGGTGTGGCATGAATGAATACAGCCAGAAACGTTAATTACCACCCAAAAAATGTATGTGCTGCAACAGTCTCTTATAACATTTCTGCAGGTTTAGTATGCCAGCCGCACACAGGATTCAGTCTTTCACCCTCCTATTGTTGTTTTTCAAGTTTTGCAGGTTTGAATTTGCTTACTTCCCATGAAATGACGCTGAAATCATTTTCCTCTCAGACAGTAATCTCAAGTCAGTCCATCATTCTCTATACAACTCACAAAAACACTTTTATCTCTGTGTCTCTCCTCTTTCAGTTCTGTTATCTGAGGTTTTTCTCCTCAGCACTTAGAAAAACAAGATAGTGTCCCGTGTGGCAACATTAAATTCAGAAATAACATCAATAATTGTGATAGTCTGCTGCTTGTGTTTGTTGTGGGGCTTCCTTTTTCCTCTCCGGCTCTCTGAATTCCTTCAATCTGCCTGCAGACGCTGTGTTATTGTTTTGGGTTAAAGTTCAGAAAGGCTCTTCACTTAATCAAAACAAGAAGGCCTTTCCTCCAGTTTGTCCCCAGACTAGATGACATCTTTCCGCTCTCCCCTGCCTGCCAGAAAGGTTAACAACCGTGTTTTTGCACTGCGAAGCACTTTAACAGAACTGTTCAGCTATTTGTGGAGATATTAGATTTCCGATGTTAATATGAAAAGGCTGTGCAGTAAATAGGCAGCTTCTGCACCTGGGTATGGAATTCTGATATTATTTCAATAGATAGTTTGAGCCTTAAAGAATTTATGTTTGGCAGAAATGTCTACATACTTCTATTTGGCGACCTCTAAATTCTCCAGCACATAAAGTGTTGAAATTTCAAATTTCAGAACCAGTTAAAGTGAAACTGTACTTCCACATCTATTGTAGTAAAATTGTAGTAACAAGGCCCTGATTCTACTTCCTGCTGTATTCTTTTTTTCGCCTGTAAAGGCGACATTCTATTGCTAATGTCAGCACTAATGCACAGTCTTTTCAGCCTGCCTTTTTCAGTCACATCAGCTAAAGCTAGAGTTTACTAAAACAGAGCCTCTGGATCTTAAAGTGTACATGAGACAACGAGTGTTTCAGGCTCCATACTTAACTGGGGCTTCCTTAAGCTACCTTAGGGCCACTCTTCCCTCGCCATCTCCAAGGGTGGCTCCGGTCCCTGGAAATTCAGCCATTGCGCTCCTGTTCCTGAGAGCAATCTGCACCTGTGCAGTAGTACTACACAGGTGCAGAACCCTCCCAGGGTCGGGAGCGCGACGTGGGAGTGATGGAATGATGAAGCACAGGCAGCCAGGCTTTCGGGGTTGAACTCCCAGGGATCGGAGCAACCCGGGGAGGCAGCAAGGACGAGCGGCTTAAAGGAGGCTTAAGGATGCCCCAGGTAAGTATGGAACTTTAGACGCTTCTCATATCAAGTTCCCTTTAATGAGGCTTCCCTCGCTGTCCTCCGTCTACAAAAGTTGCTGACAAGGGTTTGACAGTAATCTGATTGGTGACGCGTACGAGTGTACGAGTGACTCCATGCAAGTGCTCAGTCATGCTTGTGTGAGTGCAGAATGGCCGCGCTCATGCCATGAGAGGAGTGCAACTTTGATTAGCTGAAGGGTCCTTTGAGTGGCAATGGGGGGACCAGCGGACAGCGAGGAAGCCTCATTAGGCTTGGTTGACATATAAATCTGCACATTTCCGGTCCAGTCCTGTCCTGTCAGATTTGCATCAGTTTTACCTCATTGGATTGGAACAGTACACCTTTTATGTGTGAACACAGCCATAGAAACACATACAAAACTGATGCAAACTATCAAAAACTGACAGGACTAGACTGGTCACCTTTTTATTGCTTCCCTCTCCTTACCATCTGTCTTTTAATACATTTTGGCCTTGAGTTCTCTACCAGAATGAATCAGTTTCTTATCAGATATTAGTACAAGGAAGGCTTAAAGAGAAACTGTAACCAAGAACAGAACATCATCCCAATTAGTAGCTAATACCCCCTTTCCCATGATAAGTCTTTACCTTTTCCCAAACAGATCATCAGGGGGCTTTGTATGGCTGATTTTGTGGTGAAACCCCTCACACAGTGTGAGGTCCTGACATCACACTGTGGGAGCCTTGTTGCATTGTGGGAAATAACAGCTGTTTACAACTGCCAAAAATGCAAGCAGCATTTCCTTCCAGTGACATCACCTGCCAGCAGTAAAATGTCGCCATGTGATAAATGTCAGAATGTAAATCAGGGAGAGAAAAGATTTTACAATGGGCAAACACTGACTAAATCATTTAAACATAATTATTGTAAAATGAATTTTATTTTTTTTTAAATTCTTTATTTAAAGTTTTACATAAAATGAAGCACTTTTTTATTACATTATTTTCACTGGAGTTCCTCTTTAAATCTGTCCTTGGAGTGCTATGAAATTAAAAAGCCATTAATTTCTGTGCATGATCTAACTATTGTAAAGCCTGGACTATTGTAAAATTGAAAATTAACTACTAGGGGTATTAAATAAGTGTAAAAAACACATTCTCATGACTAAGATACCTGATCAGAGCTCCCCTTTAACACGGACAGAAAAAGAGAGAGTAGAATCTTCCCTTAACTTATTCTCAGAAAACGAATATCCTTCCTTACAGCAGGCTGTTGCTTTACACTCAGAAGAACAGCTAATGACACTAATACAACTACACATTTCTTGAAAGCATTGGCTTCAGAGGAGAGTGTACCTTTCCTGCTTTCCACTGACACTGAAGTGTGCCTACCCACCTCCTACCACACAGTAACTCTCTAAGGAATATTTAACAGCCCCACCTAGTGTTTCCACCCCACCCTTTAGATTGTAAGCCTCTGGCAGGGTCCTCCAATCCCTAGTGTATTCTACAGCGGGGATCCCCAACCTGTGGTCTGCGGCCCACTGGTGGTCCGCGGGACGCTCCCAGTTGGGCCGCAGGACTGTCCTCTTCCCCCCCCCCCCCTCCCGCCCGTCCCCGCGGCCGCCGCTGTTATTACCTTAGCAGTGGCCGCTCTCCCCTCTCCGGCGCATGTATTTATTCAAGCAGCGTATCTCCCAGCTGCTCTGTGTGTGATGCACAGGAAGCAGCGCTCGGTCACCATAGTAACGGCGATACATATCGCCGCTACAGGTAGCCGCTGCCCTGCTTCCTGCCGCATCACACACAGAGCAGCCGGGAGATACGCTGCTTGAATAAATACACGCGCCGGAGAGGGGAGAGCGGCTGCTGTTAAGGTAATAACGGCGGCGGGGACGGGCGGGGGGCACCACCTACCCATACTGGCTATACCAGGGCACTATACTGCCTATCCTGGGGCACTATACTGGCTATACTGGGGCACTATACTGGCTATATCCTGGGGCACTATACTGGCTATACTGGGGCACTATACTGGCTATACTGGGGCACTATACTGGCTATACTGGGGTACTATACCGGCTATACTGGGGCACTATACCGGCTATACTGGGGCACTATACCGGCTATACTGGGGCACTATACCGGCTATACTGGGGCACTATACTGGCTATACTGGGGCACTATACTGGCTATCCTGGGGCACTATACTGGCTATCCTGGGGCACTATACTGGGGCGCTATCCTGGGGCACTATACTGACTATACTGGGACACTGTTCTGGCTATACTGGGGCACTATACTGGCTATACTGGGGCACTATACTGGGGCACTATACTAGCTATACTGGGACACTATACTGGGGCACTATACTGGCTATACTGGGGCACTATACTGGCTATACTGGGGCACTATACTGGCTATACTGGGGCACTATACTGGCTATACTGGGGCACTATTCTGGCTATACTGGGGCACTATACTGGCTATACTGGGGCACTATACTGGCTATACTGGGGCACTATACTGGCTATACTGGGGCACTATTCTGGCTATACTGGGGCACTATACTGGCTATACTGGGGCACTATTCTGGCTATACTGGGGCACTATTCTGGCTATACTGGGGCACTATTCTGGCTATACTGGGGCACTATTCTGGCTATACTGGGGCACTATACTGGCTATACTGGGGCACTATTCTGGCTATACTGGGGGCACTATACTGGCTATACTGGGGCACTATTCTGGCTATACTGGGGCACTATTCTGGCTATACTGGGGCACTATACTGGCTATACTGGGGCACTATTCTGGCTATACTGGGGCACTATTCTGGCTATACTGGGGCACTATACTGGCTATACTGGGGGCACTATACTGGCTATACTGGGGGCACTATTCTGGCTATACTGGGGCACTATACTGGCTATACTGGGGCACTATACTGGCTATACTGGGGCACTATTCTGGCTATACTGGGGCACTATACTAGCTATACTGAGGCAACTAAACTCCCTATACTGGGGCAACTATGCTAGCTATTCCACTGCACCCTCACCAACCCCCCCCCCCCCCCCCCCCGTGACCCACTCCACTGTCCACTAGGACGCGCATGTAACGTCCCCCCCCCCCCCCCCCCCCCGGGTGGTCCCTGGAAAAAAATTTGGTCAGAAAGTGGTCCCTGGGCCGGGAAACGTTGAGGACCCCTGTGACAGGATCATGTACTCCTGTCCTATGACAGCCTGTACTTGTATTACTGGGCCTACCTAACCAGCCCATATCACACGATCGTGTATTTTGAACAATTTGCATGTTTAACGATGTTCTATGTTGTATAACCCTATGTCTGTCATCCTTGTATCATTGTATATATTTATTGTGCAGTGCTGCGTAATATGTTGGCGCTTTATAAATACAATAAATAATAAAATAATAATATTAATTAATATCTGTATATCTCCACTGGATAGACTGATCCGTTTCTCGTTTATATTATCAGGGTAGTATGGATTAAACAAAATATCATAATCATAACAGAAGAATTCTTGCAAAATGTACTAGTTATTAAATAATTATTTGTCAGGAACCCAAAAAGAGATTTTATGCATATTTCATATCTATATGAGCGAGAACATGAGGAGAGACTGGGTCGTACAAACATAAAGTTCATATAATTAACTCAGTGCAAGGGACACAGATATTTAGAATATATATCTTATCTCATAAATCAAGTTCCCTCTTATTGTTGTGGACAGAAACCCCTCCCTAACAGTTTGCAGTCTCTAAAACATTATTTATTTATTTTTTTTGCTCTGGCTAATGGGCCTTCCAATTAAAAATCTCAAGCAAGTGGTGCTGTCCATGCAGCATCTCAGGACTCTAATTTCAACAAACTGAAAGGACCCCCAGAATCCACACTAACTCCAAAGTTTGGAACAGACAGAAACGTTAAGCAGTGGCATGTGACATCGTAAACATATACACATATTGTACTACACAGTAGTGGCTGAACGGAGTAATGGTTAAAGGCTCTGCCTCTGACACAGGAGACCAGTGTTCGAATCTCGGCTCTGCCTGTTCAGTAAGCCAGCACCTATTCAGTAGGAGACCTTGGGCCAGTCTCCCTAACACTGCTACTGCCTATAGAGCGCGTCCTTGTGGCTGCAGCTCTGGCGCTTTGAGTCCGCCAGGAGAAAAGCGCGATATAAGTGTTCTGTGTTTGTACATACATTTCCTTATCTCTTAAGTTTGTTCCTCTTTAACTACTATATCACCTGACCGATCACCTAATAACACATAAAAAAGGCCTATGTAGAAGCAAAAAGGCAAGCCCAAGCTGTAAATAATGTAGTGTATTTAAATACAACAGGCAGTAGACTTTACAATAAACAATTTAGTGACAGAGAGCCTTAGGCAAATGGTGCTTCCCTGAATCCAAGGAAGCTTACAGCAATGTCAAAGCAGTAAACAGTATTCAAGGAAAACAGTGATGTAATGTGGTAGCTATCAATGCCTCAGGCATTCACTGACAATATAAATATAACTATTGCTTTTTCTCAGCTACTGACACCCCTAGGACAACATAAGCAGGACTCAGCAGCTGAATTCAGCAACTGATTGCACACTTTACAGGTGTTCTCCACTATGCTGAGGTGGGCAAAGAATCCACAGGCCAATCTTCTGGCCTTCAAGAAAGAGCAAAGGCTGCCTAAACAACTGCAATGGACAGTGGCTGGAAAGCTGAAGATTTCAGCTAAGAAATATACGGTAATGCTTCTTTTTATGCTGTTAAAAAAAATGTCCTTATCCTCCTAAGGCTCGGTTCACATTAGAAAAAATGAGCCAAATGGATCCGGTCTCCGCTTCACCGAATCCGGGTGGCTTTGTGCACATTGGCAAATGGATTGTAAAAACTGATCTAATCACTGATGGATCAGATCAGTTTTCACTCTGTTTGCCAGCAAATACATACCTAATGTCAGCTGCAGAGGCTTTCTCTTCTTGCGCTGTGATTACACACCGCGTCATGTGACTATTCACATGACGCTTCATGTACTCACATGACGTGGAAGAAGACGGATGCCTCTACCGCCGGCCTTTAGGTACGTATAAGAGGCCCGGTTCACCCTCGCTCACCCACCCGCCCGGCTGCTGCACGCTCCTGTCGCTTAGGTTCGCGTCCCCACATCCCCCCATCTTCCATGGAATGGTCTGTTTCTTCACAAGTGTGAAGAAACATTCTGTTCCACATTGCCCCAACGTAACAGCAATTTTGTCCAGTTCCATTCCACTGGGCAGAAAGGTATGGAAAATTAGGGCCTGCTACATTTTTTTGGTCCAGGGAATGGAACGTACGGAACGTATCCATACCAACGGACGCATGTGAACGGTCCAATAGGTTAACATTGGATTCTTTCACATCCGTTCCATTTGTACAGTATACGTTCTGGTTACGTTCGGTAAAAACCCCAGATGTGAACCGAGCCTAATGGTGGCCATACATGGTACAATTTTTTCATACAATCTTACCATTTCTATGTAGTATAAGGGTAAATTAAGAGAATATACTGAAATGATAATTTAGGCAGTTCCCTTATATTACATAGAAATGGTAAGATTGTATGAAAAAATTGTACCATGTATGGCCACCATAAGACATATGCCTGTATTGAGGTATCCGGAGATGAATTGTACTTTAATATGTAAAGAGGAACTTAAGCGTAAAGAGGACAAAAATAAATCAATAAATTGCAAAGTGAGAATCATTAATATTTGCTTTGTAATTTGTTTACCGGTATATTGTTTTATCCACAATCAGCCTGCATGTAATCATCTTTACTACAGACAGACATAAAAAAAAAAGACAGCACCAACTGCGATTATTATATAACCACACCCCCTAACAATGCGACAGGCTAAGGCTTCTTGCACACTGCAAGCGATTCCGATTCAGATTCCGCTTTTTAATCAGTTTTTACCTCCGATTCCGATTTGCAGTGTGCAAGGAGCAAACTGCAAATCTGAATCGGAAACTAAGAACAGATTAAAAAGCGGAATCTGAATCTGAATCGCTTGCAGTGTGCAAGAGGCCTAAAAGGTTGGTTATTTTTATAGATATACATCTGCACAGAGGGAGATACTGGTTGCTTGGCAGTTGGAAACAGCTGTTATTTCCCACAATGCAACACGGCACACAGATAGGAAACTCTCAGGACTAAGGTCCTGACATCACACTGTGGGAGGGTTTTCACCACAATATCAGCCATACAGATGTCCTTAACGATCAAGGAAAGGAGTTATCAGCTACTAACTGCGATGAAGTTCAATCCTTGGTTACAGTTCCTCGTTAAGAGTAATTTCTGTTTGTGTAAAAAAATATTGTCATTCACATTTCCTTTTTTTTACAACAGTGTGGGACGGTATTTTTCACAGATGAAATGGTTTGAAAAGCGAAACATGAATGTTCCTGTTCAAACAACACAATTCTGGATTCCAAACTCATCCAAACTTAGCACTTATGATCCTGAACTATGGATTTACCAACACATACATTGCCCCAGCCTAATGTAAAAGCACTTCTCCCCATCTGTAATCACTGAGCCCTAACCGTAACAACTAACCCCCCTCCCCTTCCATAACTTAACTAATATTCTTAAACATATATACAACCCTCTGAAACATATATACAACCCCCATTATACAAGTTACTAGTCCCTTCATGTGCTAGCCATCCCTTCTACAGCTCCTAAACCTCACCCCACCACTAAATCCTCAGAATGCTCACCCAATAACAATGTCTAACCCCTAAAGGTCCTTTTACACTTAGTGTGCGTTTTTTTCCATATATATATATTTTTCAGTTATAATGTGAACTGTGCCATAGGAAAACATAGGAAAACATAGGCATCACTTTGAAAATCAGTGTTCTTTCAGTTATAACTGAGAACAACTGGTTAAGTGTAAAAGGGCACTAAATTTGCCAACTAAGGTTGGCAACTAAGGCCGTAGGGCCCGCGGTCGCAGGGGTCCTAAAGAGGCGGGGGAGGGGCCCGGGGGCTTGGACCCCCCAGGTGTTGAAATCCCCGCAGCGCACTGCGGGGACTGGCTCCCGGAGGCAGAGCAGGGCTACGGCAAGATGGCTGCCGAAGCCCTGCACTACAGACTATTTGTGTCTCCAGTACAGGGCTTCGGGCGCCATCTTCCCGTAGCCCTGCACTCTGCCTGTCAGCGAGGGAGAAACAGGCTGCTCCGCTGCAGGATCGTCGCTGGAGGAGCTGCACGAGGGAGGCTGGCTGCACGTCGGGGAGCTCACATCAGAGGCTGGCCAGGTGAGTGAATTTTCTTTTATTTGTACAGGTTTATTTTCTGGTGACTGCCCCCACATAACGATTATTTTCTGGTGACTGCCCCCACATAACGATTATTTTCTGGTGACTGCCCCCACATAACGATTATTTTCTTGTGACTGCCCCCACATAACGATTATTTTCCGGTGACTGCCCCCACATAACGATTATTTTCTGGTGACTGCCCCCAAATAACGATTATTTTCTGGTGACTGCCCCCGCATAACGATTATTTTCTGGTGACTGCCCCCACATAACGATTATTTTCCGGTGACTGCCCCCACATAACGATTATTTTCCGGTGACTGCCCCCACATAACGATTATTTTCTGGTGACTGCCCCACATAACAATTATTTTCTGGTGACTGCTCCCCACATAACGATTATTTTCTGGTGACTGTCCCCACATACCGATTATTTTCTGGTGAATGCGCCCACATTGCGTTTATTTTCTGGTGAATTCCACCACATTGCGTTTATTTTCTGGTGAATGCCCCCACATTGCGTTTATTTTCTGGTGAATGCCCCCACATTGCGTTTATTTTCTGGTGAATGCCCCCACATTGCGTTTATTTTCTGGTGAATGCCCCACATTGCGTTTATTTTCTGGTGAATGCCCCACATTGCGTTTATTTTCTGGTGAAAGCTCCCACATTGTGTTTATTTTCTGGTGAAAGCTCCCACATTGCGTTTATTTTCTGGTGAATGCTCCCACATTGCGTTTATTTTCTGGTGAATGCTCCCACATTGCGATTATTTTCTGATGAATGCTCCCACATTGCGATTATTTTCTGGTGACTGCTCCCCATATTGCGATTATTTTCTGGTGAATGCTCCCACATTGCGATTATTTTCTGATGAATGCTCCCACATTGCGATTATTTTCTGGTGAATGCTGCGCACATAACTATTTTTTTTCTGGTGAATGCTGCGCACATAACGATTTTCTGGTGAATGCTGCGCACATAACGATTATTTTCTGGTAAATGCTGCGCAAATAACGATTTTCTGGTGAATGCTGCGCACATAATAATTATTATCGGGTGAATGCTTCGCACATAACGATTATTTTCTGGTGAATGCTGCACACATAATAATTATTATCGGGTGAATGCTGCGCACATAATGATTATTTTCCTTCAGACTAGCATCTTGCTACTAATTGCCCTATTTCCTCTGGGTGCTGCGTATGTTTGCAAATTGAACGTGGCAGCCATGCTGCTGGAAAGCGGAATTGATATATCCATGCCATGCACAGCTATAGGGATTCGGATATGTGTGTGCTTCGGGTGTTGCGAGGGGGAGGGCTGTTGTTCCCGGGAGGGGGGGGGGGGCCAGATCTAGATTCCGCTTCGGGGCCCAGAGGTTTCTAGCTACGCCACTGGGCACTAGTATGATTGAGTTGACCCAGCAGAAACCTCATAGGAAAATTCTGCTAGCGTGGTTGGTTGCTGTTTCAACAGTTCACCAATGACATCATCCACTACAACTTTAAGGTTTTAGATAGGTTGTAACAATAACTATGCCCACACTACTTGGCCAGTTAGAACTCTTCAAGTTATGGAGGGTGCTGTGAATGGAGAACTATTCTCTATGAGGCTTCCCGCTGCGTAACCAAAATCATACTAACTACAAGCTTTAAATTAACCAATTTAATCCTATCCTTTCCCTCCCTAGAGCCTAACACTATCCCTTTCATTTAACCTATGTCAAACCCTAAGCCACCCTGTATATGATCCCTACTCTTTGTTTGTTTCTCAATTTACTGTAACCCCTAGTCAAACTGCATACACTCTCAATGCTAGCCACCTACCTCATCCTAACTTAAAGAGACACTGAAGCGAAAAAAAAATTATGATATTATGATATGTATGTGTAGTACAGCTAAGAAATAAAACATTAAGATCAGATACATCAGTGTTATTGTTTCCAGTACAGGAAGAGTTAAGAAACTCCAGTTGTTATCTCTATGCAAAAAAGCCATTAATCTCTACGACTTTTAAAGTCGTGGAGAGGGCTGTCTTCTAACTTTTATTATCTCAACTGTTATTGAACTATTTACTTTTTCTCTTCCAGAGGAGAGGTCAATAGTTCATAGACTGCTCTGAAAGAATCATTTTGAATGCTGAGTGTTGTGTAATCTGCACATATTATAGAATGATGCAATGTTAGAAAAAACACTATATACCTGAAAATAAAAATATGAGAATATTTTCTTTGCTGCTAATTTTCTAGTAATTATTCATAGTACACAACCAATTTACTATATCATATATTTTTTTTCGCTTCAGTGTCTCTTTAAAGAGAAACTTTAACCAAGAATTGAACTTCATTCCAATCAGTAGCTGATACCCTCTTTCCCAGGAGAAATCTTTACCTTTTCTCAGATAGATCATCAGGGGGTCTGTATAGCTGATATTGTGGTGAAACCCCTCCCACAGTGTGATGTCATTACCATGGTCCTGACAGTTTGCTGCTTGTGAACCTCGTTGCATTGTGGGAAATAACGTCTTTTTCCAATTGCCAAGCAAGCAATATCTCCCTGTGTGCATAGAACTCTCAGTAGCATAACATTCCTTACATATCACCTGACAGGACTAAATATGTCACCACCAGTGATACATTAAAAAAATTAAATCAGGGAGAGGAAAGATTTTACAATAGGCAAACACTGACTAAATAATTCATAAGTGAATATTGTAAGAAGTAAGCAATTTTAAATTATTTTCACTACAGTTCCTCTTTAACCCTAACACATGCCTCAGCAAGTTACTAACCCCTTGAAACCTAACCTCTGGGCCCGGTCACACTGGGAAGCTTTGCAGGCATTTTCCAGCGCTTTTGTGGCAATCAGTGTTGTGTACAATGTACCCTATGGGATTGTTTACACTGCAGCATTTGCGATTCCCGGAAATTGCAAATGTGCTGCATGCAGCATTTTTGGGGCAATGCGATTCTCATTTCACTGAATGAGAATCACAAAGCGCAATCGCTGTACAATCACTGCAAAATCGTGAATAGGCCCTTAAAGGACTTACGAGGCCAACGGAGGAAAAAAGTGAATTACCTGTATCGTCGTTTCAGGCACGGAGGACGCCGTCCGCGCCCTCCGTGCCGATCCGCCGGGTCACCCCGCTCATTATCCCCCCTGGCAGGCTTCCGACCCTACGGCCCGGGTCGGGCTCTCCTGCCTCACGAAAGATGGCCGCTTCCTCTGGCCACGGCTACGCAGTCCGCCTGGCCGCGAGTGCGGCTGCGCAGCTCTAGGGCCAACCCCCCCGATCCATGATACGTAGCATGGATCGGGGGGGTTGGCCCTAGAGCTGCGCAGCCGCACTCGCGGCCAGGCGGACTGCGCAGCCGTGGCCAGAGGAAGCGGCCATCTTTCGTGAGGCAGGAGAGCCCGACCCGGGCCGTGGGGTCGGGAGCCGGCCAGGGGGGATAATAAGCGGGGGGGCCTGGCGGATCGGCACGGAGGGCGCGGACGGCGTCCTCCGTGCCTGAAACGACGATACAGGTAATTCACTTTTTTCCCACTGTTGGCCTCGTAAGTCCTTTAACTAGGGTTGGCCCTGCTTAGGAGAACTCATGGAGAAGCATGTGATCAGTTTGATCAGCTGATAGATTTATAAGGCTCTGGTTTGCTGGTCCTGATCATGTGTTAAGCCAGGAAGTCATCACAGCAAATCAGAGGCTTACAAATCTATCAGCTGATCAAACTGATCACATGCTTCTTCCTGAGTTCTCCTAATCAGGGCCATCCTTACCCTTAACCATACTTCTGTTTTACTTCCATTACTTTTCATTTCCCTGACAAGTTCCACTGTGTTGAACCTGAACACCACGGCCACCTATCTTAAAGTAGAATAAAACCCAAAGCTGTTAGTTTTTTTCTGTCTTTGTCCCTGCTAGGGTGCTTTTCTATCGTTTTGTGAAGTAAAATCTTTCCAGCTAGGGCACAGACATTTCTGTGTAAAAAAAAATGTAAAAAGTTTAGAACATCTGTCTGGATCTCTAACATAATTAATTTTCACTTCCTGCCCATAGTGCTGGGGTTACCTCAGAAGGAAGTGGGTGTAAATAATTTCGAACGTCAAGATTAATAACCCTTCCCCGTTATGTCTAAGATTAAAAAACAAGTTTGGGCTTCATTTGTATCGTATAAATGTCAAACAGACAGCTGACATTTCCTTCCAGGCTCTTCAGCATAGCTGTATGAAGCTACAATATAACAACAGTGCTGAAAAAAATAACTGACACACTGACACACTGTATCAACAATCAGAGAAGTGAAAAGGGACACATAGTGCATCATTGTATCCCAAATGTGGCTGATTGGAACTGTCAAGAAACTATGGTGGATGTTTAACAAGCAATGTAGATATGTTTCGTATTAGCCAGCAGAACTGTAGTGAAAATAATATTGTTAGTAAAATTGCTTTTTTTTTTTTTTTTTTTTTTGCGCAATATTAACTTATAAATCACTTAGTTAGTGTTTGCTTATTTTAAATTCTTTCCTCTCCCTGATCTACATTCTATGCACAGAGGCTGATACTGGTTGCTTGGCAGCTGGAAACAGCCGACATTTCCCACAATGCAACAAGGTTCACAGACAGCAAACTGTCATGACCATAGTCATGACATCACACTGTGGGAGGAGTTTCACTACAATATCAGCTATACAGATGTCCCTGATGGTCTGTTCGAAAACAATGGCAACTGCAGAATCAGCTACGGATTGGGATGAAGTTTAATCTTGGGTTAAAGTTTCTCTTTAACCTCCATTATCTAAGCAGAAGCACATAAATATGGTGTTCATAGTCTAGTATCATGAAGAATGTAAAGAGACCATGTACTGAGACCTGTACAGGTAAGAGCTTGTCTAAACAGCTCAAACATGGCGTAATACTGTTATAAAAATCACTACAACAAACAAGTCAAAGTGCAAACAGCACCAGAATCACCTGTTTGTTATTCTTGTTCAGCAATCCTCCACATCTTCCCAGGGCTGCCAGGTCCTTCATGATAAGGTTGAGGGCTTCCTCTTCATCTGAAACAAATAACCACAATAAATTAGCCCGGCTCTCTAGACTCATGACCTATAAGCATGCAGCCAGTCACGGCACGCAGCAGGAAACTGTCACTGCAAACACAGAGGTGTTGAGTTATTGGACTTTAGCCCCTATTAAAACTCCATTCAATGCAAATGCTGTTCTTCAAGGTAATACAGTCCTTGTTACACTCCTAATTTTCCTATTTAGAGTGAACACACCTAGGCCCATAAGCAATTCACTTTTTCTGCTAAGTTTTCTCCTAGGTGATTATGTTTCATCTTCTCTTTAAAATACATGTTCAGCATTTCACAATTAAAAAAGTACCTAAAGTAGGTGAAAAAGTACTATCATAATTATTTTCTGTATTTTCTTGCTTGCTAGGGGTTTAAAAGACATTTTATTGACAAGGTGTGAAAATATCAACTTGAAGAAAAAAAACTCAGGAGAAAATGTGAATTGCATATGAGCTACTTTTTCTCTCGAGTTTTCTCCTAGGAGATATTTTTCTATCTTCTCTTTAAAATAACTTTTCAACACTTTGCAATTGAAAAGGTATCAAAACACAGGTGAAAAAGCACTACCAAATTTATTTTGAGTATGTTTTGCTTGCTGGTGGTTTAAAAGGTATTAAATTGATAGGTTGTGAAAATATCACCAAGGATAAAACTCAGCAGAAAAAATGAATTGCGTAACACCTATAAAATCCAGCAAGCAAGAAAATACTCAAAATAATTCTGATCGTACTTTTTGATTGACTTTTTCAATTGTAAAAAAATTAAAGGATTCAACAGCTAAACTATTATTTAAAAACGGGGGGAGCAGACAGGCTGTTCTCCTCCATCCCCCTTTTTTATATGGTAAATCCTCCACCATTCCTAAACACAAAAGGGTAAGAGAGTCCTGCTCTTGTGAGATTACAATCTAAAGGAATGGGGGGGGGGGGGGGGGGATAAGAGGTGGAGTAGTATACAATATTCATATCTAGAGGCAGTGTGCTTTTAGGTTATCTAGTAGGAGTACAACTTCAGAGGTCAAAGGGGGTTTGGCCTAAGGTAGAGCATATGCTTGTAGGAAAAAGTGAGTTTTGAGGGAACGTTTAAAGAAGATATCAAAGGTTGTAGAGTGACGGTTGTGTTGTGGAAAGGCATTCCGGAGGAGGGGTGAAGCATGTGAGAAATCTTGTATATGTGAATGGGAGGAGGTGATTCTAGAGGAGGACAAACAGTGCAGATCTGAGTTAGGTTGGCATCTGGAAACTAGTGAGCAGATGTACAGGGGAGATAAATTGTGGAGAGCTTTGAGTGTTATGGTTAAGAATAGGTCCGTTGCAGATCGGATCAGTTTTAAATGGATCTGTTTTTCTTAACTCCCCCCCCCCCTTTTTTTTTTCTTCCTAAAAATGCCTTTTTTTGTACCGCAGCATACGTTTTCAGTCCGTGGAAATGCTTGCCCAGCTGTGCGGGGGGAGGCAGCCGCCATGCTGGAGGGGTATAGCTGGCAGGACGCCCCCCATCCTCCCTCACCTGGGTCCCCTGTCCCCTCTACCCCTCCAGCTAGTTTCCAAAACTTGTTAAAATGTATAATGGGAGAGCAGAGAGCTTACCTACTCCTACTTCCCCCACTATGGTTCATGATCCGGTTCTTTTTAATAAATTGATTCAAATGAATCAATTCATTGAAAAGAGCCGAACTTCCCATCACTACACGTCACTGCCTGCAATGCCGCCCTCTATACTTCGGAGGGTGGCATTGCAGGCAGTGACACTAGTTATGGGAAGTTTGGCTCTTTTCAATAAATAAATTCATTCGAATAAATTCATTAAAAACAACCAGATCATGAACTGAAGCGGGGGAAGTAGGAGTAGGTAAGCTAGCCGCTTGCTCCCATTATACATTTTAACAAGTTTTGGAAACTAGCTGGAGGGGTGGCGGGGATGGGGGACCCAAGTGAGGGAGGGACGCCCCCCTTCCCCGCTGACCGCTGCCACCCCCGTCCTGCCAGGTGAATCCCCGCCAGCATGGCGACTGCCTCTCCCCCCACAGGATCCATTTCTGTGTCCAAATCTGCCTGTGTAGAGGGGGTCCGTTTTTTCCATTGCCTGCCACTACCCCTACGTGTATCAGGATCCAGATCCGTTGCGTGAAAATGCAGCAGATTCGGACCTTCCATTCAGGTTTTAAAAACGGGTCCCCGCAAACGCAGACGGATCTGTTTTTTGTTTGAGTGAAGTCAGCTGCTATTTTTAACATTGCTATCCCTGACTCCGGTTTTGATCAGGATTTAAAAACGGAGCCACGGATACGTTTCCGGACCTAGTGTGGACCAGGCCTGAGAGTTTGAACTGGTCCTCTGGTTATTGCTAGCCAATAACGAGCTTCACAGAGAGAAGCAGCAGAGGATTAGCAAGAAGAAAGATGTATGAGTTAAGCAGCAAAATTCAGTACAGATTGGAGCGGTGCCAGTCTGATAGTTGGTAATCCACAAAGTTGTATGCTTCAATAGTCCAGGCGAAATACTATAAGAGCATGTACTAATATTTTAGTAGTGTTCTGAGTGAGAAAAGGCCGGATGCAAGATATGTTTTTGAGTTAGAGATGACAGGAGCTGGTTAGGGACTTAATGTGAGGAATAAAAAAGAGAGAGGAATCAAATATTACCCCTAAGCACTTTGCTTTGGGAACTGAAGTTATGGGGGTGTTATTAACATCTATTGTTATATCAGGCAGAGAGGTGGACAGAGACGGTGAAAAAATGATTAGTTCTGTTTTACCCCTACTAAGTTTAAAGAAGCAAGAGGTCATGAAAGAGTATATAGCAGACAAGCAGTCAGGAACACGTGTGAGGAGGGAGTTAGGGTCTGGGGCCCAGAGCTACGGTTGTGTACGAGGAACTGTTACAATGTACGATTATTTATCAAACCAAAATGACATACAGTATTTGCAAAAAACATCAACACGCAGCATTTTTTGCCAAAGGCAAAGGCAGGAAATAGATTGTCAGTAGGTTATGCAACATTACTTACACCAGACATAGTGAATGGTTGGTATCCTCCCACCCAGACATGTTCAGAGCCAACATTATCATAAAAAACCCCACTCATGCTCATAACACAGAATTACGCAAGTTCAATCAATTTACATCTGAAGCAGTAAAGTACTTGAGATATTTGCCTACGTGATTTCTGGAACTTGGTAGGAAAAACAAGGCTGATCACTTCCAGAAATGGCCAGGCGTCTGTTGCATAAATTATCAAAATTGTTTTATACTTAAAGGACCACTATCCCTAAAAACTGTACATTTAAAATACACATTTATAGGAAGTACATTTCTCCCATAATAAAATGTACTATAAATTACTTTTCTCCTATGTTGCTGTCGCTTACAGTAGGCATTCAAAATCTGAAAGATCTGACAGGTTTTGGACCAGTCCATCTCCTCATGGGGGGGTTTTCGGAATTTATTTTATTCTTTTCAAAAGCATTTCCTAGAAAGGATCTATACAAAGATACCAGCCAACCTCCTTACCCGCTCGCGCACTATTCTGGCAGTTGGACTGAGCAACTGCCCTTTAAGAAATGCTTTCGAAAATAAAGAAAACCCTGAGAATTCCCCCAAGAGGAGATAGTCTAGTCCAGTGATCTGCAAACTTGGCTCTCCAGCTGTTAAGGAACTACAAGTCCCACAATGCATTTGCCTTGAATCATGAAGCTGACAGACTCCTGCAATGCATTGTGGGACTTGCAGCTCCTTAACAGCTGGAGAGCAAAGTTTGCAGATCACTGGTCTAGTCCAAAACCTGTCAGACTTTTACAACTTATTGAAAGCAACAGAGATGTAGGAAAAAATAAATTTATAGTGCATTTTACTCCAGGCTACATGTACTTTTTATACAATGGCATACACATGCATTTTACATTTAACAGTATTTACGATAGTGGTCCTTTAAAGCCCTAGTTCCCACTATGGGATGTTTCATTGTTAGCATCGGTGAATGAGGACTGTGCCATTACTGACCCGATTTGCATATTTAAAGCTGTTGTTCCACAGAAATCTGGTTTTAGAAAAGTCTGCGAACAGAGGAACTGAAAACAATGTCATGAATAAAATGGCTTATTTTTACAGTATTACTTTATTAATGCATTAGGCCCAGTGCACACCAAAACCGCTAGCAGATCGTCAAAACGCTAGCGGTTTTGGGAGCAGATATTTGGCCGGGTGCACACCAAGCGGATTTTGTATGCGATCCACCAGCCGCATCAGCCAGTGAAAACGCTTGGCTATTGTATTTCAATGTGTGGTGCACACCGGCGGTTTGAGGTTTTTTAGCAAACCGCAAACGCGCAGCAGGAGGCGCGTTTGCGGCTTGGCAAAAACCTCAAACCGCCGGTGTGCACCACACATTGCAATACATTTAGCCAAGCATTTTTCCAGGCGGATCACTCCAAAAACCGCTCGGTGTGCACTGGGCCTTAGTCAGTGTTTGCCTATTGTAAAATGTTTTCTCGCCCTGATTTACATTCTGAAATGCATTGCAGCAGGTGACGAAAACCTTTACTGCTGTCAGGTATATCATTGAGGAAAATAAGACTTGGTCTCCCAGAATGCTCTGGGAGGAGAAATCTGAATATCTAAACAGCCTAGGTTGTAACATCACTGGGAAGGTGGGGCTAAACACCAATGTACATATAGGAATTGTTTCTGATGCTGAAACTAGAATAATTAAAGTTAAATGGATATCCTAAATAACTTACTACATTCTACTATATGTCACTACAGTGCCTCCTTATTATGTATAGAGCTGCCAGCAGAGTGAGAGTTTCATTCTCTACATAGAGAAATGACCTGACCCGAACCACCTCCTCCCCCTGCTCTCCTGTGTGCAGGGCCATCACTGTTGTCACAGCCAGGGCACTTTCTAGGCTATAGAGCTCTCAGAATCACATTCGAGCACACTATTGTGATGCGATAGCTAGCAAATAGTGCCCCCCCCCCAATAGATAGCACCCCCCCCCCTCCCGCCGTTATTTGGCCAGAGAGCTCCCCTACCCGTTATGTGTCCAGAAAGGCCCCCCCCTCCCCCGTTTGGTGCCAGAGAGCCCCCCTTTAGGTGTCCAGAAAGCACCATCATTTGGTGGCCAGGCAAGTGAAGTGTGGTCCGGTGTTAGTCGAGGAGCAGGAATGCAGACATCAAACCAACAAACTGGGACTTCCGGTTCCGGCACCCGTGAGGTAGATGTGAGTGTGGGGAGCTCCTGAACGCCGCGGCCCACGGAAGCAATTTTCCCAGCACAAAGCCTGCCATCACTCCCGCGACAACCTCCGGGCACCTCGGAGACCCCCCGGGCGCACATAAAAAAGCGGATGGAGCGATATCTTACACGCTCCGAGAAGAAACACCGAGGAGATCAGGAAGGGGAGGGAGCCAAGATGGCGGGCGGGAAGACGAGCAAGAAGGCCGCTAAAACGGCTGAAGTAGAGGCGGCATCACAAGACCAGTACCACACATCAGATGACTCAGGAGATGAATCAGCAGCTGATACCCGACATGGCTCGCAGCTCCAAATAGACTATAAGAGATTAGCTGCGGAAGTAGGTAAGGCCCTTATGCCTGAGCTACAGGCCACTATACAATCTGCCATAAAAAAATCATTGCAAGGAATCAAGCAGGAGGTGCAGCAACACAGTAAAAGGCTGAAAGAGGCTGAACAACGTGTAAGCACCTGTGAGGACGATTTGCAGAAAGCAAAGACTTGATTGATATCTTACTTAAAGACAATGCTGAGTCGCATGACAGAATCGAGGAATTGGAGAACCGATCTCGCAGAAACAATGTCAGGTTGGTAGGCCTATCGGAAGATATTCCAGCAAACCAGCTCATGGACATTTGTGCCAAAGAACTTCCAGCAGCGTTGGGAATAGACTTTCCCTTAAGAGTGGAGAGAGCACACAGAGTAGGCCCGCTGAAAGCCAAAAGCAGTCGTGCCTCTCCCCGAATGATAATGATCCGCTACCTGGACTTTGCTGAAAAAGCCAAACTGATGGCTGCCTACCGAGCACATGACGACCATATGCTAAATCTTCAAAACTCTTCAGTGAGATTGTTTAACGACTACTCAGCAGCAGTATCCAAAAAACGACAGGCATATGTCCCTCTTTGCAACACCCTGGCAAGCAGAGGTTTTAAGTTTATGCTACTATACCCCGCCATACTGCGTATCACAGCTGCTGACGGAAAACAACTTACTTTTTTCTCGCCAGAGGAAGCAAAAAGATTCGCATAAAATGCCACCAGTCCTACACATTCACCACGCTCTGCAACTAACTCACGCCAAGGATCACCTTCCCATGAGGCTGAGGACAACGAAACCTGAGGTCACCTTCACCTTCACTATTACCAGCCGCCACTATTCCAGTCGCTCACGTTTTACATGAAAGGCCTTATCATATCCGTGGGCTTGGCCGCTACGGAGCTTTAATGGAGGAGAAGATCTACCACCGGGAAAAAAGAGAAGTACTCTTACGGGAAATGTGTTTTGTTTTCTCCCTACTATGGCCAACGGCTAACCTATATTTAGATCTCCCCAGTTTAAAGGGGAAATTTATTAAGGGAGCAGGGGTAAGGGTAAGGGTGGGTAACGAGTCACTGATGTACATGACAGTTAAATTGCTATTGACATTCTATGGGTTGATAGCTTGCTTATTATACCTTCTTGAAGCTGATAGAACATGCATATAATCTCATGGAATGTTAAGGGCCTTCAATCTCCAGGGAAAAGATCCAGGATCTTAACTCACCTCAAAAAACTATCTCCTGATATTTGCTTTCTACAGGAGACGCACTTACAACAACACCAATTTAATTATATGAAAAAAAATTGGGTGGGGGAAGTCTACGGAGCACCTGCTTTCCATAATAAAGCAGGAGTC
Organism: Hyperolius riggenbachi; assembly: GCF_040937935.1. NCBI lineage: Eukaryota > Metazoa > Chordata > Amphibia > Anura > Hyperoliidae > Hyperolius > Hyperolius riggenbachi. The sequence goes on from NC_090650.1 coordinate 84,588,319, forward strand.
TTAATTCTGATACACAAAAGATTACAACTAGAGATTAACGCATGTGAAGCAGATCAACAAGGTAGATGGGTCACTATACATACAAACTTCGCAAATGACCCTTTTGTTTTCTGTAATATATATGCCCCTAATGAACAAAATCAAGGTTTTTTTGACAGCTTACTCGCCAGACTTTCACATGATAAGAGACTTGTCGCCCTGATGGAAGCCACCAATCTCCTAGACCAGGCTTTCTCAACCAGGGTTCCCTGGAACCCCAGGGTTCCTTGAGGACTTTGCAGGGGTTCCTTGGCATTTTACACCATCGTGGGGGAAGTATACTAGAGCACACTGTAATAGGTGGTACTGTAACATGAAGCACTAAATTGAGGGGTCAGGAGACAGTATAATGAGTGGCAGTGTAATAGGAGGTAGTGAAATTAACAGCCTAACCTACTTTTAAAGACCATGCCTCCTGAAAAATAAATGTAGGGGTTCCGCAAGATCAAAAAATTGTTTGCAGGGGTTCCTTCAGATCCAAAAGTTATTTGCAGGGTTCCTCCAGGGCAAAAAGGTTGAGAAAGGCTGTCCTAGACTCATGGAGGTTTCTAAATCCTTCTCATCGTGAATATTCTTATTATTCTCATAGGCATAAGACACACTCACGAATAGACCTACTGCTAATTAGAAACAATCTGGTGCCTAGACTACAAGGTGCAACAATTGAGGACATGGTCATCTCGGACCATGCGCCTATCATCCTAAATCTTCTAGACTTAACTCCAAAAGGCACGGACATAATTTGGAGATTTCCATCCAAATTATACCAAGATGAAAAATTCACTACATTACTAAATAATTGGTGGCTTGAGTTTATGGGCGACAATGCTCAACATACTAACAATCCAATTCTGCTCTGGGAAACCTCGAAGGTAGTACTTAGGGGAAAGATCATAGCTTACCTGAAGGCAAAAAAACTTGAAACAGATACACAATACGCAAAAGCAGTAAACGAAGTAAGACAAGCCTACAAACACTATAGAGCAGATCCCAATGACATAAATCGTAAAACCTGGATAAAGACTAAAATAAATGGGGACACCTGGTTCAGAGTAAGAGAAGAATTTTATAGACCTTATAGCTCTCTCAATTTTTATAAGCACTGGGAAAAAATAGCCAAACTCCTCTCTACCTTGTCAAAAAACACACAGACAAACAGAAAACCCATAACGGTCAAAGATAGGCAGGGAATCCTAACTCATCACCTGGCCAAAGTTTGTGAGCTTTTTGCAGAATATTACAAAAATTTATATTCCTCTAATTCTAACTCACAATCAGATCTCAAGGTCTTCTTAAATAAACTAAAGCTAAAAGCCCTCAAACAGGAGGAATGCGAAACTTTAAATGAAAAAATAACAATCGCAGAGGTTAAGTCTGCCATCACTTCATTAGCCCTGGGTAAAGCTCCAGGCCCGGATGGCTACTCCGCAGAATATTTCAAAATATTAAAAAAAGATATAGCCCCAACTTTAGTTAAAGTCTTCAATGAAATTATGCAAACAGGCAAATACCCTACCACGGGCCACTTGGCTCACATTAAAATCCTACCCAAAGGAGGAAGGGATCCACATTTGGTGAGTTCCTTTCGCCCTATCTCTTTAATTGACCTTGATGTCAAACTCTTATCAAAAATACTGGCAAATAGATTGGCAAACATCATGCCATGTTTAGTACACCCTAATCAAGTAGGCTTCACCAGGGGGAGAGCCGTAGTCTCAAATATCCGTAAACTTCTGATGATCCTTGAGCAGGTCAGAGCCTTCCCGGTTTCCAATCGTTCAGCTGCTATTTTAAGTATCGATGCAGAAAAGGCTTTCGATCAGGTAGAATGGGACTGGCTCTTTGGAGTACTAGGAAGACAGGGATTCAAGGGGCCTTTCATCAATGCGATTCAAGCCATGTACGCAAGACCTAAGGCACAAATTTCACTACCAGGCTTTCTCTCAAAGCCAATAGAACTAAGGAGAGGAACAAGACAGGGCTGCCCGCTTTCCCCCCTTTTTTTCAATTTAGCCCTAGAGCCTTTGGCAATTCTACTCAGATCGCGTCTAGGGGGTATAGCCATTGGAGACAAACTCGTCCAACAAGCCTTATTTGCGGACGACATTCTGCTATTTTTATCCGACCCAGTTACACAAGTTCCAATAGCTTTACAAACTATTCAAGAAGTGGGGAAATTTTCGGGCTTTACACTAAATAACACAAAAAGCGAACTCTTGCCCCTCTCCTCTAGGGTAGACACCACAGCCTGGACATCCCTGGGGGTCAAATTGACCACCACTACAATTAAGTACCTGGGCATACTCATTTCGAGAGACCCTACCCAGCTATATAATTTAAACTATACACCCCTGATAAATAGTATAAAATCCCAACTTGAAAGGTGGCAAAATCTGCCTATGGGCTTTGCAGGCAGAGTCGCATTGATTAAAATGGTCTCTATGGGAAGACTCCTCTACCCTCTACAGACCATTCCGCTTCTTCTGAAGCATAGAGACGTGACACTTTTAAATTCACTGTGGTCCAAATTTATATGGAAAGGAGGAAAACCTAGAATTGCAAGGAAAAATCTAGCCCTCCCGAAAATATTAGGAGGTTTGAATCTTCCTTCCATAAGAGACTACAACCTAGCTTCCCTCCTTAGACATGTACATGATTGGATCACAGGGAATGAACGTTACTCGAATACCAAACTAGAAAACGAACAAAGCCAACCCTGGTCACTAGCGGGTCTCCTCCATGCCCAATATAAGAACTTACCCTTGAGGCTAAAACACAACGCAATCTTTAGAGATACAATTGCCACATGGAAGGCAGTACGGAAAAAGTGCTCCCTCCCTTTCAAAATTTCTAAATATTTACCCCTTTGGGGTAACCCAAACTATCCTCCGAGTATTCACCAGAAAGAATTCGCAAGATGGGATGACAGGGGGTTAAAAAATCTAGGCAACATGTTTGACATACAAAAAGGTAGCTGGCTATCATTTCATGAGTTAAGACAAAAATATCAACTACCCCCTAGTGACTTCCTCTCCTATGCCCAGACTCGTTCGATGGCTGCCCAAAATCTCTCATCATTAAATTCCATCATGACTCCCACCAAATTTGATTCCCTCCTCAAGCCAGGAAACGATACTCGCTCGTTGGCAGATTTTTACCAGGCCCTAAAGGAAATAGATAACAACAAGATCTCAGTCAAAGCTATGAAAAAATGGGAACATATCTTACAGGAACAAGGAGTAGGGGATTACATACTCACAGGAAATATGACGGTCAGAAAGATTATAAAGGATGAGAAATGGAGAGCATCTCATCTATTGTTTATACATAGGGGAAAATTTGCTTTTAATATTAAATATAAAACCCCCCTACCTACTACAATCCCTGGTGCCCTAAATGCAAATTAAAAGACGCAGATTTATACCATTGCATGTGGGAATGTCCCATTATTCAGATCTTCTGGGGTAAAGTACTCAAATATGCAAATAAAACTTGTAAGAAAAGAATTGTTAAAAATAGGCTTTTGTTCTTGTTTAACTATCACAGTAGTGCTTCGGCTGATCCCGCTTGTGCACCATCACATTTGTATCACATAATTTTAATAGCTGCACGTCGGGCTATCCTATGCAAGTGGATTGATCCCAGCCCCCCAAGTATAGAAATGCTTAAACAAGAACTCTCATATATCTTTCAAATGGAACGCTTAAATACTCTCCAGGCAAAGGAGCAGCGCACAAAAACTTTTTTTAAAACCTGGAAGAACTTTGTAACTCGGCACTTCACACCGCAACAAATTCAAGCCTTAATGAGAGACTTTATGTGGACTTCCTGGTATTGCCTTGAAGACTTAGGAGATACTCTGGGACCTCTCAAAGTTACCTCTAGACAATAACTCGGGAACTATCTATTTCAACATTTAGTAAATTCATTGTACACAGTGACTCGTAGGGTGGAAGGGGTGGGGAGGGAGGGAAGTTTTGGGTTTGGGGTGGGTTTACTGCTGTTTTGGGGAAGGGTTTAAAGGGGAAAACTCGTGGTTTGACTCACTGTACCTTTTGCCTTGCAATTTCTATTCTGCTGATGATGTTAATAGACATGATGTGAGAAAACCACATAATAAAAAAATTTGTTTAAAAAAAAAACCAACAAACTGTACATGGTTTATTGCAAGCTTTCCAAACGTTAAGTTTCTTCTTCAGGCATTATACAGAACTGGATCAGAACCGTATAATAAGAACTTTTAAATCACATACAGACGTATATATGATTCTTATACATGATGTAACTGTGTGACGTCATGTCAGATTGAGCCTACAGAATCATATATAAGTTTGTATGTGATTCATAATCATTATTGTACGGTTCTGATCCAGTTCTGTATAATGATTGAAGTAGAAACTTAATGCTTTGAAAGCTTGCACTAAACCATGTACAGCTAGTCATTAAATGCATCACCGGGTTCAACTTTTGTTGGTTTGATGTCTGCATTGGTGGCCAGGGCCCCCCCCCCCATTTGGTCGCCAGAGAGGCCCCCTTTTGGTGGCCAGAGAGCCCCCGTTAAGGTAGCCAGAGAGTGGCAGGGGAGGGGGCGCAAGCAGAGTGCACAGCAGGTTACATTAACGCACCTTGCTGGGTCCATGATGTCAGCAGAGGGCGCTGTTACTATGAGACAAAACGCAAGAGACCAGGAAGTAAGAACATGCAGTGTGTGGATCCCGGTGTAATGTCTCATTGTGCTGCCCGGAAGCTCCCTTCCACACTAAGTAGCACGCATGCTCAGTGTGAAGTTAATTATGCTGCTGATGGTAAAATAATAAATATCTCCGCTTCCACACATCCTACACTCCTCAAATTTTCAGGGTAGGGAGAGGATCCCCCGAACGACCTCTATGCCAAATTGCAGCCCCCGAGACCCTCTGGTTCCCGAGATAGATTAGAGAAACCTGCAATTTGGCATAGAGGTCGTTCGGGGGGTCCCCTCCCTACCCTGAAAATTTGGGGAGTGTAAGATTGTAGGATGTGAGGAAGCGGAAATATTTAGTATTTTACCACCCGCAGCATAATTAAATAGGAACTGTGGCCGCACAGTCTCCTACTGCACATGCGGGGCAGCGCAAATTAACAGGCAGCGTAATCAGACACAACACCAGCAAAGTAAGTTAACGTAACCTGCTCTGCATGCCCTCCTTCCCCCCATGCCGCAGCACCCAGGGCAATGCTCCATCTCGTCCGCCCCTAGAAATGGGCATGGTCACAGCAAAAGATTGGTTGGTTCCTCTCCCAGTGTCTCCCAGGCTTGCAGGTGATGACAAGATAGAAGTCAGTACATCTCTCAAACACTGCTGCTCAGTGTATCCAAACAGTATCTCCATGCAATGCATTGCTGTTCTATGAGTTCAGAGGCTGCTTTTGTACAGAAGTAATGTCATCTATTTAAAATTCAGAACTGTAAAGGTAATAAGTAGTATTGAAAGGTGTTTTTAAAGTGTGTTATGCCATGCTGTAATTCCCCTTTAAGTTCTTCAATGTTTCCCAGACCCAGAGACCCATAGTAAATTAGGTCAATTAGCCTTTTAATCATATTTAATTGTACAGAAGCATTTATATTACGCTTACATCGTTTCATTCCTCCGGGTGTAGTTAAGCATTAAGGAAATGATTTAATGCTGCTGCCTTCTGTCCTGATATACAGAACTATTCCCTTGCACTTTGGACATGTGCTGGAAGTAAAAACTATGGAATATGTTATCTTTTTATAAGCCAATGCCTTGCCTATAACATCAGAGCTTTAAATCACTTCATCTCGCACAAAGATGTACATCAAACATTTCCCATTTCCTCCAGGTATTGTTAAGCATTCATTTATTCACTTGTAAGCCTGCAGTCCAGAAGACTCAATGATTTTCTATACAATATGGGGAATGCTGAACGGGCCAAAAATAAATGTATTACTGTATTCTCCTGAGGCTTCCAGCAAAGATAGAATGTAAATCCTTTTCCAGAGAAATAAAACCTTAGAATTCCTTCTCAAGCTTACCAACAAGCTCAGCTGTGCAGAGACTGCCTCCCTCCTAATGTAATCCAACACTCGACAAACTCAAACTGATATTACAGAAGGCAGAACATATTCCGCTAACCATCTCCAAGAAAAAAACTGTAAACATTTAGGCCTTGTTCACATTGCGTTTGGCTCACGTGTCCGTCCGCGGTGGGATTTTTTTCCGCATTTTTTTAAAGGTTTTCCGGCGATTTTCTGCATGTTCGCTTGTTTTTGTGAACTTTTTGTTTAACAATCCAACAACAAAAGAGTCACACTCGTCTCAACCCCTTGGTTGCTGTGCATTTGTATCTGTAAAGGTGGCCACTACCGATCCAATTTCTATAGAAAAATCGTTTGAGCGATCAGATAATACTGATCGGAAGAAATATCATTCACTACACCATCAAAGAACCAATCTTTGCTTCCTATCTATCACAATCAACTAAAAAATCCTAATTTTGGTTTGATCAAAATCCAATCGGACTAATACTTTTATAATCCTTCATAATCGATTGTGCCCATCCATGGAGATTATTTACAGCCAATCCGATCAGAATTTCTGGTCGCTCTAACGATTTTTCACTAGAAATTGGACCGTTAGTGGCCACCTTAAAGTGGTCTGAAACTCCGACATAACATTCAATAAAAATGTGTTTTTCTACTTTTTATTACTCATACAGTTATCATATTTGCTTTTGTACATAAGTAATATTGTCTGTTTACAAATTACAAGTTTCCAAAGTGTAGTTTATCGTGCCCTGAAAGCTGGCATTGCATTTTATTCAAACAACTTTTTATTATATTAACAACTTCTAATGAGTTATTCTGAACTCTGTGTGTGTGTGAAGCAGAAAGATTCATGGAGAGTTCCTTTTCACCTGTTACACTGTATTTACACACATTGGGCCATATGCAATTCACTTTTTCTCCCGAGTTTTCTCCTAGTAGATAATCTTTTTATTGGTTGCAAAGAGGGCTGAAGACACTGGCACTAAATGCAGCAGTGACGGATACAACCACACTGGGCTTACCTGCAGCGTGCTCCAAAAATATTCCACAATTCAGTCAGGTAGAGATGAAGAGAGATGGGCACAGCTGCTAAAATACCCTTTATTAGTGGCTGGGAAGACACACACAAGTTACAGCAGTGGGGGGATGGCGAAGTCTGAGATTATCTTTTTATCTTCGATTTAACATATCTTTTTAGCACTTTGCAATTGAAAAAGTACCAAAAAGTAGGTGAAACAATACTGTAAAAATTATTTTGAGTATTTGTTTGCTTATTGACAATTTAAAAGGCATTTCATTTACAAATTGTGAAAATATCAAGGTGAAAAAGTGAATTGCATATGGCCCATTGTAACAACATTGGAATGTAAACAAAGATACTGTTGTCTACAGTTTGGATGCTGGTTTGAAGCTGAATAGCAGTGCTTTGTTTAACCATTTCAGTGATGTTCTGCTAAAAAAAAATAATTCTGGGATAGTAGCTATAAAGCTGTGAACGGTTTCAGGCTGAAATCGGTTCACAATCTGTTTGCAGTAAGGCAGCCATACGATCCTTCTCTGATCAGATTCGATCAGAGAGGGATCTATCTGTTGTGTTGGTCGAATCTGATGGCAAATCGACCAGTGTATGGCCACCTTTAGTCAGTATTTGCTCACTGTATTATCTTTCCTCTCTCTGATTTACTTTGAGAGATTTATCACAGGCGGCAACATCTTTAGTCGTGCCAGGTGATCTCCACAAGCGGAAACCTCTATAGTGCTGGCAAGTGATCTCCACAGGCTGCAACAGCTTTACTACTGGCAAGTGATCTCTCTGGAATGTTCACTTCCTGAAAGCCAGAACACTTACCAGTCACAGTTATGCCATGCACAGAGCGCTCCCAGCCACGGTCAAGCGCTGTAGGATGGGCGCAGCCTGGCCAGCGCCTGCACATTGATGCTCGACTCCGGCGACCCGGAAGAGGCTGCTGGGGGGTTTAGGTAAGAAAGAAGGGGGACAGAGGAGAACGTTGGAGCGGTGGCCATCAGGACAGCTCCCCATACATGCCTGCTCCCCCCCCCCTTTCTCCTAATGTTCTCAGCTCTGGTATCCTTTAACTTATATACTGGTAGTTGTATTTATTACATTGCATCAGAGTTTCACAGCTGCAATTTAGAATCCACACTTTTTTTTTTATACTGTAAACCAAGCAGAGCTAATGACTCTTTGAACTGTCCTGCAGTAAAACCATATCTCGAGCTGTCTCTCACTGTTTATTGGCTGTTTAAGCTCTGCAGAAAAAAGGACTACGCTGGACTAAGTTGGTCGAATAGCTCAGAGAAACTCTTTTGCACAGATAACAACTCAAGTTTTTTAACTCTTACTGTAGTGGAAAGCAATATGCTGCTCTTTTCTTTGCTGCTAATATTCTATTTATTATCCGTACTACACATACAATTCATTATCTCATACGTTTATTTTCGCTTCAGATGTGCTTTAAGCAGCATTGCACAGAAAGGTAATAGTGGGTATAAACTGAGAACACAGATAAAACACAGATAGACGAGTAAAAACTATGACACAGGAGGAGATGACCCTGCTCAATCAAACTTACAATCGGGTGTAAAACAAACTTATTAAGGGTGTAAAACAGTTAAATGAATAAAAAGGAGCATAAGTGGATACACTTGCCCATAAGGAATCAGGAAAGCTTGTTATAAGCATCCCTTCCCTTGGTCTTATCTATATTGATGATCTCTAATAACTGTGGTGGCTGGATAGTGTAATGGTTAAGGGCTCTGCCTCTGACACCGGAGACCTGGGTTCAAATCTCTGTCTGTTAAGCAATCCAGCACCTATTCAGCAGGAGACCTTGGGCAAGTCTCCCTAACACTGCTACTGCCTATAGAGCGCGTCCTAGAGGCTGCAGCTCTGGCACTTTGAGTCTGCCAGGAGAAAAGCGCGATATAAGTGTTTGTCTTTGTCTTTTTGTCTTTGTCAGAAGAGATCTAAAAGATTTAAATAGATTTATTTAGAAAAAAGATTAATTTTGGCGGTAACTGCCTACTAACCTTTCAGCAACGCCATTATGTTTTGACATGATCCAGGTGAGCAGTACAAGCTAAGAGCAAAAAATTAAAAATAAAATCCAATCCAGGTTTGCTGGGTCACTTATTTTCTCTAATGTCTACAGCTGTACTCGATCTCTAGAACATGATCTTCATTGTCATTTCTCATGTCCAAAATATCACTACTGTGGTGCACTTGGACAACTCTGAACAACGACCAGAACAGGTTAGGTGAGTTCATCTATCAGTGCTAGTACATACTATGCTTATGTAATGACGTGCATTGCGATACAGATGTCTTGCAAGACTGGTGGAGCAAAGCATGACAACAGATTTCAACTGAGGCATGACAAAAGTAGGGTGCAGGTATTGTTTTCCTTGTACTGCCAAAGTATTGGGATGTTCCTCTATCAGTGTTCCCCAACCCTGTCCTCAAGGCCCACCAACAGTGCAATTGTTTGGGAAATCCACAGAGGTAGTTAATCAGCTCTGCTGGGACACTAATTACCTCACCTGTGAATGTAGGTTGGTTTTCTGCAAAACATGTACTGTTGGTGGGCCATGAGGACAGGGTTGGGGAATTCTGCTCTAAATCACTAAGTTGAGGTGTTCTGATTACTTCCATTGCCACCTACAGGTGTATAAAACTAAGCTCCTATGCATGCGGACTACTTCTACAAACATTTGCGAATCTCTTCAGAGGGGGATCTATTGCCATGCAGGCAACAAATCTCTCTCTGGTACAGATTTGAGAGGGAGACCATAGGCTGGGGGGAAGACACATACACTTGGTGGGGGCATCAGGTGGAGGAGGCGGTGCTAGGATGAACGTCAATAGATTTCATGTTGAAATCTTTTGGAAATTTGTCTGCAGTGTGTGGGCAACAGGTAAGTAAAAATACTTTTCTCCCATTTTTCTCCATCTATAATTTTCTCCCATTTATCTTAGGTTCTCTTCAATCATTTCCTGACTTAGGGCCTGTTCAGACTATGCGCGTTCCTAGCCGTTTTCAGGGAACACGTACGGGTACCAAAAACGCATAGAAACGGCTCCTAATGCTTTTGAATGGGCTAGTTAACATGTATGGGTATGAGACGCATATGTTTCTTATCCGCATTGCTGCATGCAGTTCTGTGCGTCACGCATAGAAACGGATGCAATGAAAGTCTATGGACGCGTATCAAAAACGCGTACTATTGCGTTTTTAGCATACGTTTCCCTCTGCGGTTCCCATAATTCTTCTTTTTCCCCTGGGTCACGTGTGTGTGCAAAACGCATTAGAAAACGCATTAGAACGCAAGAAAAACGCATGCGTTTTTGAACTTGCGTTACTTTGATTTTATACGCGTGCTTCATACGCTGACAGTCTGAACAGGCCCTACGGTAACTCCTGGATGAGCCTCCCGACACCTCTAATCACATTAATGGGCAGTCAGAAGAACAGACACGGACAGGCACAGACTGCAGCTGGGGCCCCATGTATGGCACTGATCCCCAGGCCCCAGATTCACTCGGGCCCCATACTGCAGTCCCCCCTGTAAAGTCCTGAAGGCGGCCCTGGAACAGGTCATCATGCAATGTAGTGCCAATGATATGTGCCAGATTCGATCATTATGATGGAATCAGCTGAAAATTGATGCAGAAAACTGAGTAATGTATGGGCACCTTTAGTGACAGCAGGGGCTACTACATGATAGACTACATGATAGGCAGCATTGCTATCTGCTAGAATTACATAAGTTTACCACCAGATCCATTGAAGGAATACACAACTGTATTCAATATTTTTTTATACTTGTTTGGAAGTCAACATCAATGTTTTTATGGTTGTTAAATAAAGCTGTAAATGCATTATCTGTAATCTATAACTAATGTGTTTTGAAGAATCTGTGACTTACAAAAGCCAGACAAGTTGGTCACTTTCCATAACTGCCCTTGGAACATCTGGACGAGCGTCATCCGAGAGGTGTATTGCAGAATAGTCTCCAGGGGAGCGCGTCACACAGAGCGCGCTTACCAGAAAACTTCTGCCCATTCTAATCACTTACATGTGAGCAGCAAAAGCGTGTTCCAGTTCTAGACACACCAAACCCAGAAGATTCCATAATCATCCCAGTCATCAATATTAATATAATATGGGTACTATTCTGTTAGCGGGCGCAACCACTAGGTGGCATTAATTACTATTCCCCCTCCAGGCCGCCATGAATAGGGAAAGATGTAACTCTGCTGCCAGTGATCGCTGGAGTTTTATCGCCACCTAGTGGTTGCGTCCGGCTAACGGAAAAGAACCGTGATATGTTTCACAGCTATGAAAAAAAATTCCATGTACAGAAGAAAATTCTTGTTTGTTAACTAAGCTTTATTTTTTAACTTTTATACTTGAAGGACAAGCAAGCTTGTTCAGGGCCTTCCAGTATTCTTCTCAGACTAACAAGAACTTGAACAATGAAATCCAAAACCACAAAAAAAGTATCAGGCCAACCCCTCACATATGTCAAATGTATATACTACCAATACGATTGTTTCTGTTTGTTATATAGTCCAGTATGTTTTTAACTACAACAGTAAAAACTGTTGTAGTTAAAAACAATTTAAAGCACCTTTAAAACAATCAAGAAACATTGTTTATACTATATGTCCAAATCCAGAGTTGTCTGAAAGTAAATCATTTATCCTGTGTATAACACAACTCAACTTACAAACAATCTCCTGATACGTAACCTGTTTGTAAGTAGAGGACCGCCTGTTAGACGTCTGCATCGGATCGGGTACCCGCGGGTTACCCGAAATGCAGGTCGGGTTCGGGTACCCGGTTTGTTTTTAATCGGGTTGCTGGTGGGGTGCGGGTAGCCGTTCTGCGGATGCGGGTACCAGATTCACCAGAAAGCAGGTTGTGGGTCGGGTGCGTGTAGCAGGTCTGAAAAATTAGACCTGCACAGGGCATAAGGTCGGGTACCCCCGGGTTACCCAAAACGCAGGTCGGGTTTCGGGTACCCGTTTTGATTTAATCGGGTTGCGGGTGGGGTGCGGGTAGTGGGTGGGGTGCGGGTATCAGATTCACCAGAAAGCAGGTTGCGGGTCGGGTAGTGGGCTGCGGGTCGGGTCTGAAAAATTAGACCCGCACAGTGCATCAGGTCAGGTACCTGCGGGTTACCTGAAATGTGGGTCGGGTTCGGGTACCCATTTTGATTTAATCAGGTGGTGAGTATGGTGGGAGTAGTGGGTCAGGTGGGGGTACCAGATTCACCAGAAAGCAAGTTGCAGGTCAGGTGCGGGCGGCGGGGCTGCGGGGCTGAAAAATTAGACCTGCACAGGCCTCTACCGCCTGCATATGTGTAAAGTCCACCCTGCTCACACGTCAGCAGTATAACCAATGGCCACGGACCAAGTGTGCAAGCATCATGTTGTGGGGCAGGCACAGAAATCTGTATGTGGGTCAGGCTGCTTCTTCAGTCTGATGTACAAATTACCTGTATATTCTTATTAGTTCTGGTTAATTCTGTGTATCCTTTTTCTTTTAACCGCTACATTAGGAGAAAAAGATGGATGAGTGGCACTCCCTACTAATATGAGCGTGCTGTGAGTGTAACAGAGGAAAAAGTGGTATCTCACCAGACCCACCGCGATCTCCTGCTCTACTTCCAATCGGACATGTGCACAATGGGCAATGTTGAAGGAAGAAACAATCACTATTGTCATCAAAGAAGAAGAGTAGACTCTGGGCACCTTCCGTCCTGTTTGTTATTTCCAAAGGTTATTTCCAAAGTGCATGTGACAGCATATGTAATCTTGTGCCAGTTACATCCTCATCTAATGGCCTGGATGGTGGTGGTGAGATGGAGGTGGGGCTGCCGGGCACCAGGTGGGGCTTGCGACGGCCGTTTCGCGTCTCACCAGACGCTTGGTCACGCAGCGTGAAGGTGCCCGGGGTCTACTCTTCTTCTTTGATGACTATATTTTTTTTCTTTTAAAAACTTATGTCCACAGCGCTTGTTCAAAAAGTAGTAAACTTTTATTTACTCACAATTACACAATATGAACATCTTGAATAAAACTGATTTTAAGCTAAAAATAGCACCTATCCCCTTTAAAACTAATTGCCACCTCACACATGCAAATCACTCACACTTACAGCAGTAAGACATGCAAAACAAAAAGGATTAAAGGGGAACTGAAGAGAGAGGTATATGGAGGCTGTCATGTTTATTTCCTTTTAGACAATACCAGTTGCCTGGCAGCCCTGCTGATCCTCTGTCTCTAATACTATTAGCCATAGCCCCTGAACAAGCATGCAGCAGATCAGATGTTTCAGTGGTTCAGACTTATAAGTCTGATCTGACAAGACTAGCTGCATGCTTGTTTCTGGTTTTAATCAGATACTACTGCAGAGAAATAGACCAGCAGGGCTGCCAGGCAACTAGTATTGATTAAAAGGAAATAAACATGACAGCCTCCATATACCTCTCTCTTCAGTTCCCCTTTAAATGGGATCCCAGTAAAAGATTCACTTTACCACATATGAACTGATTCCTCTCCTTAGAGGGGGATGTAAAGCCTCATATATAGCTGCTATTCACTTGTATAGCGTTGTATTGCAATGTCCCTATAGATCACATTAAAACAACGCGTGATGCATAACTTTTCTTCAGCAGACTTAATAAATGATAATAACTGTATGGCTTATTGTAGTTCAATAGTCCAAGGGCAAATCCACATTTACATTACCCGTTCGACGGCAGGTTGGTGAGTATCCCACTATAGATGCTTGCCGCCTGCGCAGTACAGCCCGGAGGACGTCGGATGACGTCAGTGAGCCCGCGTGGGACGCAGAAGAGCCCGTCCTTGGAGCGCAGAAGAGCCCGACCTGGCAGCCGGCCTGGCCAGGTCGGGTCGGCCACCGAAGACGACCGGGAACCTCTGGAGCGGCGGCGAGGGCGCCTCCTGCCTGCCACGGGCTGGACGAAGCCCCAGGTAAGTGGATATGGATTTTTATTTTTTTCAAGGCGTCCCTGAACCTTCCCTTTAAAGGGACTCCGAGCAGTGCAGAAACTATGGAAAGATGCATATCATTTTAAAGCTCTTTTTTTCCTCTTCCCAATGACATATAAACCGCCGCCCTACGCCTTTTAGTTTTCTCTATTTTCGTGATTGAAATTGCCGCGGCCGCGATTTCAATTGCGAAAATTGAGAGAACTAAAAGGCGTAGGACGACGATTTAGGTGTCGCTAGAAAGAGGAGAAAGAGAGCTTTAAAATGATATCCATCTTTCCATAGTTACATTGTATTACACAGGGCGACTTTTTCCTAAAGTCAGCAGCTCCATGCTGAATGGAGCTGCTGACACTGGGAAAAGTGTCGTTCTGTGTAATACAATGTAACTATGGAAAGATGGATATCATTTTAAAGCTCTCTTTCTCCTCTTTCTGGCAACACCTAAATCGTCATCCTACGCCTTTTAGTTTTCTCTATTTTCGCAATTGAAATCGCGGCCGCGGCAATTTCAATCGCGAAAATAGCAAAAACTAAAAGGCGTAGGGCGGCGGTTTATATATAATTGGAAAGAGGAGAAAGAGAGCTTTAAAATGATATGCATCTTTCCATAGTTTCTGCACTGCTCGGAGTCCCTTTAAGAATAAGTACTTTGAGATCCTGCATGCTGTGTCCTGGTTTACAGAAGTGTTGGCCCACTGGTGTGTCCATTTTACCCACATTAAATTTAAAGCGGTGATGGTTCATTCTTGTGCGCAGTTTTTGTCCTCTTTCTCCAATAAAGATTCCTCTTGAGGGGCATTTCATGCAGCGTATCATGTGTACAACATTGGATGACTCACAGGAAAATTGGTCTGGTATTTGATGATATTTCTGTGAGTTTGGTATTTGTATTTGGCTTGTGCACAAGATATAAGGGCATGTCTCACACCTTGCGTTATTGCAGGGTAATGTGCCTGGAGTTTCTGGTGTAGATAATGCACTTCTGTATCATTTGTCTCAAATTGGGAGGTTGTCTGAAAGCAAGCAGTGGTAAATCAGGAAAAACTTCTTTCAGGCGTTTGTCTTTGTGGAGTATTGGTCGCAGGGCTTTCAATATCTTCCTTAGTGTCTTTAATCTTGGATTGTAGGTGACCATTATTGGGACTCTGTTGTTTTCAGTCTTTGGTGTATACTTCAATACTTCTTCTTTAGATTTTAAAGTTGCTCTGTATATTTGATCATCAACGATTCGTGGATGATATCCCTGATCTATGAATATATTACTTAGCGACATAAGTTGTCTGTCTCTGTCCTCTGAATTAGAACATATTTGGTTATACCTCAGAGCCTGGCTGTAAACAATCGATTTTTTGGTGTTTTCCCAGGTGGAAACTATTCCACTTGAGGTAAATATGCTGGTTAGTTGGTTTACGGTAGATGGATGTTTGTAAAATTCTATCTTGTATATAAATTGTGGTATCCAGGAAACTGACATGGGAGGATGAAAAGTTGAGAGTTAACTTGATGTTCCTGTGGTATTCTGAGAAGTTTTTGTGGAATTTGATTAATTCTTCATGTGATGCTGTCCAAACTAATAGGATATCATCTATAAATCTGAAGTAAGCCCATGGTTTAATTTCACAAGTTGAAAGGAAGTTTTCCTTCATTCTGGCCATATATAAATGTGAATACTGGGGTGACATTCTACTTCCCATAGCACTGCCCATTGTCTGTAGATATATATCATTTCCAAATGAAAAATAGTTATGAGTTAGTATATATTTGATAAGTTGTAGTGTGGGCTCTGTAGGTAGATCATTAAGCTGAAGGAAATGTTGGCAAGCTGCAATACCGTCCTCGTGTGGAATGGGTTTCCTTCTTTGTGTATTTTTGGTAAGATGTAGAATGCCTATTTTAGGATTAGCTGGTATTAATGTAAGTATGTTAGATGATACTGAGGAAAGATCATTAAGCATATTCTTCAGTTCCCTTGAGTATTGCAGCGTGGGGTTTGTTTCTAGTCTTCTGTAGTAGGTGTTGTTGGAGAGCTGTCTGTTTGCTTCTTGAACATAGGTGGATTTATTCAAAATAACTACAGCTCCTCCTTTGTCAGCTGGTTTAATTACTATGTTGCTATTGCTTTTAAGGTTCAGTATTGCTTTCCTTTCTTGAGGGTTGTGGTTGAAGCGTGTCAGTATTTGCTTGTCCAGTATCTCCGATTTGATTCTTTTCCTGAAGAAAATTGTTTCATCATGACACAGTATTTTAATGTTCTACAACTACAATCTTGAACTATTGATCTATTTATCCATTTCCTGTCCTGGAGTTGTTCTTTGCCAGGCAAGTGTTTTATGGCTTATGAGTTTCATTACATTCCAACTGAAGTCTAAATGAGAAAAAAGGTGTAATTTGCATTTCTGAATTAACATTACAGTAAAAAAAGGAAAACAGGAACACAGCCTAGTTCTATGGTGGGATGCTACAAATGTCCAGTGTGGGGTATTACAATATCCAGTAAGATTGTGGGGTATTGTAACATCCAGTGTGATGGTGCAGTATACAGTGTGATGGTGGAGTATTATAATATCCAGTGTGATGGTAGCATATAGACACAGACACAGAACATTTATATCACACTTTTCTCCTGGCGGACTCCAAGTGCCAGAGCTGCAGCCACTAGGGTGCGCGCAATGGGCAGTAGCAGTGTTAGGGCGACTTGCCCAAGGTCCCCAGCTGAATAGGTGCTGGTTTACTGAAGAGGCAGAGCTGAGATTTGAGCCCACGTCTCCTGTGTCAGAGGCAGAGCCCTTATAACAATATCCAGTGAGATGGTGGCATAATATAACACCCAGTGTGATATATACAGTATATATCACATGATATATATATATATATATATATATATATATATATATATATACACTGTATACATACATACAGTGGCGAAGTAATAATTATGTGTGTATATATATATATATATATATATATATATACAGTTATTACGTATAATTATTGTTCATTTATATATTGCTGACACATTTTCTACTGCACTTTACACACTACATAGTACAGATGGCATCACTAACAATCCCTAACAGGTACTCACAAGTCCCTTCCGCAGTCTAGGGACTTTTTTTTTATCATATATATATATATATATATATATATATATATTTGTATTTAACATACTAGGAGATGAAGGCTAATAATAGATTCCAGTCTGATGGTTACATATTCGGTGTTGTGGTGATTTTATAATACGGTATGCAGTGTTAATGGTAGAGAAATATAAATAGCCTGAAAACATAATTAAATTGCCTAATTTTTTTATAGCAGAACCCAAAGCTATTTATAGCAGCACCTGATGTGACGTCTGGGTTCCAAAATAATATGGTACGATATTCTAATATCAAGTTTGTTAGTAGATTATCTTAAGATCAAGGTGAGAGGACAGAATTCTCCCTAACCTGTATGTTGACACGCTTTATCGCTGTATTGCAGCATTCCAGGCAGAGAGCCAAGGTAAATGAGATGTAGGTGTGTTACGCTAGCCAGTGTGTACATAGCAGCTTTCCAGTGACATCAAGAAACTGAACAAAATGTGGATGCCTTTCCTTTGACACTTATGCTGGGGATACACACGGTACGTTTCTGTACCGTGTATCGACCAGCTGATCCGGCCAGCTGATAATATTCAGCTGGCCCGATCATGCCGCTCGACCCCCGCCCGATCCCCGCCGGCAGACAATGGCAGGGAATCGAGCGCTGATAAGGAAGCGCCGGCAGGGACGAGCGGTAATCGATCCGCGCGCACGCAAGCGGACGAACGGGGTCGCGGCTGGGGTCGATCCGGCGGCTAATCGGCCGCCGGATCGACCCGTGTATTTCCAGCATTAAACCATCTCTATGTCTATACCGACTATCATGCAAATGTATAGAGAAGCCAACTGACTTAAAATAAAAAGACAACTTAAATGGCAATTGAAGTGAGAAGAATATGGAGGCTGCCAAAGTTTTTTATTTTTTTTTTTAAATCAAACAATAGGAGTTGTCTGCCAGCCCTGCTTATCTATTTGGCTGCAGTAGTGCCTGAATTACACCGGGAACAAGCATGCAGCTAATCTTGTCAGATCTGACAATAATGTCAGAAACACCTGATCTGCTGCATGCTTATTCAGGGTCAATGGCTAAAAGTATTAGAGGCAGAGGATCAGCAGGATAGCCAGGGAATTGGTATTGCTTAAAAGGAAATAAAAATGACAGCCTCCATATCCCTCTCATTTCAGTTGTCCTTTTAGCCTTGGAGATATAAATCACCCACTAACATGCAAATCTTTACTGACCCAGGAACTGGAAGCGCAAATCAAAGTCAATAGCCACTGATCAGTCAGCCATGCGTTAAGCTGCCAGCTAACTGATCAGCAGCTAGTGGCTTTAATTTATTATCATGGTTGTGTAATTCTCTGGGTGAGCAGAGATGTGCTTGTTAGGAGAATAGTTTGCATGCCCTTACTTGCTAACTACACACCAGTATCTCCAGCAAGACTGAAAATAATTCAAGTGTTGTACATAACTCAGCCGATCATCAAGCTCTGACAACAGCAGCCTGGATTCCAGTCCCAAAATCAGACATTAAAGAGAACCCGAGGTGGGTTCTAAGAATCTTATTAGTATGCAGAGGCTGGGTCTGCATATAATGCCCAGCCTCTGTTGCTACAGTGCTTCCCCCCAGCCTAAGTCGCCGCTCCCCGCCCGCGTCCCTTCCCTCCAATCAGCGGGGAGGGAAGGGACGCAGGCAGGGAGCGGCGACTTAGATGAGGCGGGGGAGCGGCGAGACTGACAAGTACAGATGTAAACAGCCGGCTGCGACACTCTGCGTGTCGCCAGCATGGCGTATGATTTATGGGGGCATAGCAGAGCGCAGAGGGGGGCTGGGGGGAAGCAGTATAGTAACAGAGGCTGGGCATTATATGCAGGCCCAGCCTCTGTGTGCTAATAAGATTCTTAGAACCCACCTCGGGTTCTCTTTAAAGGACACCTGCCTGGCTGTCCTGCTGATCTTTCTGGCTGCAGTAGTGACTGAATCACACATATGAAACAAGTATGCAGCAAATCCAGTCAAATTTGCATTAAACATCTGATCTGCATGCTTGTTCAGGGTCTATGGCTAATAGTATTAATGTAGGGTTGTCAAATGTAAATACAAAGTGGGACGAAGTTGTACACTGGGACCTAGTCATGGGCCATCCTCAATGTCTACTGGCCACCTTCCTCCCTTATATTCCCAGGTGTCTAATGCACCGCCGCCCCCCCTCCAACACCTATACAGTTCCCTGGTGTCTAGCGGTTCTTCCTCCCCTATACAGATCCCTGGTGTCTAGTGGTTCTTCCTCCCCTATACAGTTCCCTGGTGTTTACTGTGTTCCCCCTACCTTCCCAATAAGGCTTCACTGGTGCTTTAGGGCTTCACTACCAATATAGCTTACCTGGAGTGGGCCAAACATAATGAAAAGTGGGGAAACCACTTGAGGGCCAAATTTAATGGCTCTGAGGGCCAGATTTGGCCCATGGGCCGGAGTTTGACAGGTATGTATTAAAGGTAGAGCATTCAGCAGGACAGCCAGGCAATCTACCGTACATTGTTAAAAAAAAAAATCAATGTAGCCTCCATATCCCTCACACTTTAGTGTGCTTTAACCGCTAACTGGGTAAAGTCAGTAACTCAGTACAGTTTCAAATAAAAGCAACGTTTACTTCATTGGGACAGAGGCAACAACGCCTGTTTACATAATCCAGAATCTAGTGAATCTCTACTAGAGTTTACTTCCCCACTTTGTTTAGCAAATAGATGTGATTCTAAACAAGAAAGTGGGTTGATTTTCAGGGGAAAAAGGAAACTGTGCCTCAGGTATAACGGATGATCAATCTGCATACATTTACCAAAAGAAAAAAGTTAAACATTTGGCAAATCCTCTGTAAAATGGCCGGTTGAGCCATTTCTGGAAGCCACCGAATCTCTCAACAGATGTTAATTTATGCTGCCCAAATGTGTGGTGCCGCTTGCAGGGGCCATCTTGTGTCGTCGCAGTGCCTCCCCCTTCGCACGCCTGTAGGTTATCAGCCACCACTGTAGCACAAGCCACTGATTAGTAAGAGCCACTGATTAGCAGCTGCCACTGTGCTAACTGCACATGGTATTTGGTTTATTTGCCGAGGAAATGTTGTGGCAAAATGTCACAGCCATGGTGTATCTAATCTAATGGCAATTGGCAAAAATTGTGCTTAATTTCGATAGTTCGCCCCCCTAGCACTCTCAAGAACAGAGCTATGGTCCTTGGCCTAATAAAGTTTGGCCAGCCCTGCTGTAGGTGACTCTTGTAGTCCTTGGGATACCCCCCCCCCCCCCCACACACACACACACCCTCTTATCTCTGCAGCCACCTGGAAGTTCCTCTGAGTGGGGCAGAGCGTTTCCAACTGAACCTGCACAGTGAAAGAAAGTGCCCGCAAATGAATTTTGCTACGCTTGTGCGTTTCAGAACTATGCCTGTGCAGTACTAAGTCATGTGATGCTGCAGGGGGGGGGGGGGGGTCGGGGGTTATTCAGTATTTGCCTGAAAGTTCAACTGAGTATGAAGAGGACTGAGAACAGGTGGACCTCAAGGACAATGAGCAGCAGCCACCACACTCAGGAGGAAGTCATCTAGCCCACCAGCTTCATTCATTTTTGGGGGTTCCCAGTTCAGGGGTACGGTAACTACTGCTGGTTCTAATCTCTTTTGCTCTAAATACACTGAGAAGCACTCTATTACAGTCAGCCATGTTCTAGAATCCGGTACTCTGCAGAATGGAGAAGCTTTATCATGATCATTATTACAAGAACTAGTGACTTAGCCAGTTTAAAAATGGGCTAGGTCTGTCACTAATACCGCCGCGCGCTGCGCACCCCGCTGCGCACACAAACACCCGCCCCTTCTAGCCCCGTCCCCCTCCGGCTCTCCGCAGTTTCTCTACGACAGTCCCTGCACATGCGCAGTGCAAAACAGCACTGACACAGGGAAGGACGCAGGGACACTAGGGTTTTATTATATAGGATGACAGGACATTGGGATACAGATGGATTCTCCCAGCCCTCGCAGGGAAGACGCCAAGCAGTTGGTAGAGACGGCATCCCAGATAACAGCTGTGCAGAGGAATGCAGCACATGTGCTTAAGTGTGCACTATATATAATATATTTACCCTGCAAACTGCACTGCCAACTAAGCAACACACGCCACATAACAAAATACTTGAGAGGAAGTTACAATGTAAACCAGTATCTAAGAATACCTGTTATCTGCCAAGCCATTCACAAAGAGCATACCGGCACTGAGACATTTTCATCAGTGACTGGCTGAATAGGTCAGGCTAGTTACAAACTGGCTGGTCACAAACTGGTCACATAGCTGATTCACAGAGCAAGCAGGAATCACTAAATATACAAGCTTAGCAGCCCACAACAACAGCCAGGCAATCTGTATTTTTTTTAAAGTGGGATAAAACTCTGACAAAACATTCAATAAAAATGTGTTTTCCTACTATGTATTACCATATTTGCTTTTGCACACAAGTAATATTGTCTGTTTACAAATTCCCAAAGTACAGTTTATCTGCTCTGAAAGCTGCCATTGCATTTTATTCCACACCTGGTATATTTATACATTAAAATCTATCTAGTGATCACTTCGCAGCTATTTCTGGTCCTCAGCTCAGTACAGCTCAGTTTAAGCAGTCAGCAAAATGCTTACTAAATGTATCTGACAGAGGAATGTAAACAAAATACAATGTTAACACATCTTTGGATGCGGCCATAAGCTTTCCAAAGAAGCAAGGAGCTTTCCACTGAAGAGAAAAGTGCTGTGTTTAACTGTTTGAATGCTGTTCTGCTACAATTTTTGTGGTAATAGATTTTATGCTGTAAATAATATTTTAGAACACAGAAGAAATGCTGAGTTTCATACCACTTAAATGTCAGCCTTGTATTCTGTTCACTTTGCTTCAATGCCCTGAATTTCAGGAGCCTCTGCAGGTATAGAAGTGTTTAGTAAGGCATGGCTGGGGGCTAACAGCTTAGCAACCATCAGGGGCATTACATAAAGACTGCCAGCCGAGCGCCCCTACAAAACTTTCTCCACTCTAACTCCCCCCCCCCCCTTCCTCCATCACAGTGTATTAGTGTGCCTTCTCAGCCAGCTTCTCAAGGAAAATTCACTACAATGGACTCCTGAAATGATGGTGGGTCCTAAATGTAGTAAACGTTTATTACTGCCATAAATCCTGTATAACTCCCACTGAGGCACCTTATCCCCCCACTAACCTGCCTGGCGTTCTATTAAGATCGCCAGGCAGGCTGCGGGAGGGTTTTTTTTTAATAAAAAAAAAACTATTTCATGCAGCCAACTGAAAGTTGGCTGCATGAAAGCCCACTAGAGGGCGCTCCGGAGGCGTTCTTCCGATCGCCTCCGGCGCCCAGAATAAACAAGGAAGGCCGCAATGAGCGGCCTTCCTTGTTTTGCTTACATCGTCGCCATAGCGACGAGCGGAGTGACGTCATCGACGTCAGCCGACGTCCTGACGTCAGCCGCCTCCGATCCAGCCCTTAGCGCTGGCCGGAACTTTTTGTTCCGGCTACGCTGGGCTCAGGCGGCTGGGGGGACCCTCTTTCGCCGCTGCTCGCGGCGGATCGCCGCAGAGCGGCGGCGATCAGGCAGCACACGCGGCTGGCAAAGTGCCGGCTGCGTGTGCTGCTTTTTATTTGAGCCAAATCGGCCCAGCAGGGCCTGAGCGGCAGGCTCCGGCGGTACTGGACGAGCTGAGCTCGTCCAGACCGCCCAGCAGGTTAACAAAATAATGGTCTGCCCTGATTAATGTTCAATAAGGCTACTGTATGCCCGCTCCATAAAACAACTTCCATAGCTGGGATTGTCATTGTCACCCGCAAAAAGATATTCAGCTATTCTGTTTTCACAAACCACTATAAAAGAAAGAGAAAAAAAATCCAGAAGGAAAAAAGATTCTGACACTGCTTGCACCAAAAGCAATGCAGAAAGCTAGAAGTAATAATAATGGAGATACCTCTGGGTCAATCCTAATCCCAGGTCTGTGAGCATGGAGTAAACAAGGATCCTTATCTTAGCTAACAACCTCTAACCCCATTTAGATGATCTGTTTGAATTAAGGCATCTTAATGACATGTATTTATGCTTGAAAAAAATCTGTTTTCCCTTTTGATGTTGCATGTATATAGCTGTCTGTACCACCAGCCTGCAAACTAACAGGATATAAGCCCAACGAAGTCTGCAAGGCCGAAAGCTTGCTTATTTTTATTCATTTTTAGTTAGCCAATAAATGGTATCATCCTGACTTAAAACGTCTTAATAATAATGGATAGGACTACAAGTCACTGATGACACTATAATAATCAAAATAGATACAGGTAACCTCAATAGTAAGTGCAGAAGAACATAACTCATAACAAAATAATAACGACTTACCCATTTTTAATATTCTATCAAGACCGCATTCCAGTTGGTATCTGTTTGGCAGCACACACGCAATCTGTAACACAGTAGAGAACACCAATTACTTGACTGAAAACATTTTTTTTTGTTTAAACATTGTTATTGGTTTTATCAGTTCAAGGAGTTAAATAAACTGTATTCGCACACTTAATTCACACATTTTTTAAAGGGTTTTGTCTGCCAAAAGCTGACATCTGATTGGTCTATGGATTACAGCAAATCATAGTTATGGTATTTACATTCATACACTTATTTTATAAAGCAGTTTTAAAGGACAACTGTAGTGAGAAGAATATGGAGGCTGTCATATTTATTTCATTTTAAACAATACCATTTGCCTGGCTGCCCTGCTGATCTATGTGGCTGCAGGAGTGTCTGAATCACATTAGGAACAAGCATGCAGATAATCTTGTCAGATCTGACAATAATGTCAGAAACACCTAAACTGCTGTATGCTTGTTCAGGGTCTGTAGCTAAAGGTATTAGAGGCAGAGCATCAGCAGGATTGCCAAGTCACTAGTTTTGCTTAAAATGATATAAATATGGCAGCCTTCATACCCCTCTCACTTCAGTTGTCATTTAAAGAGGCACCATAGTGACATAAGGTAGAATGCAATAAATTATTCAGGATACCCACTTTTATGTTAAATATGCTGACTTCAGCATCATAAACACTTCCTATAGCTATATACTGTATTGCTATATATTGGTATGTAGTCCCGCCCTCCACTGAGGATTAGCCTAGGCTGTTTATTATGTATAATCCCCCCCCCCCATTCTCAGTAAATGAACATTCTGCAGAGATCCCCTGCCAGATGTTTCCGCCAATAATAAATATCAGACAGTAAATCAGCTGGGAGAGGAAATTTTACAATAGACAAACACTGACTAAATAATTTATAAAAAAAATCAGTTTTAATCATTATTTTGATTTTAGTTCCTCAATAACTCAGTGATAATACAACTCTCTGCTGCCTTTTCTGGTCTTGCAATGATGAGAGGTCCTGACATCTTATTCCGTCGATGTTCCCAAGTGACTTGTTTTTTTTTTTTTTTTTTTTCTCATCTCTGCCTCTCCAACTTGCCTGAAGGAACCAAAATGCAGCTCAGGTCCAGATATACACCATGCAGCAGTTCACAAGCACATTGTGGGCTTGTTCCTCATACAGTTTGTATGTGCTTGTCCTTAGGCATAGATAACTGACTGAGAACCGGCTCATAAATAGTTACTCTGGGGACTGTAATAGATGCAATTAAGCGGTGTCAACTCACACTTGTAGAATTGTATAATGCATCTATAATAATAACAACGCCATCTACCTTTGGAGTATACCAATAAATATCCCCCTTTTTTGAATACACAGTTGTTGTGCCTGCTTGCGGGAGGTAAGTCCACCACTGCCTCCTAAGCAATTTTTAAAACTTTTAAATACTGTTTTTATTCTTCTGGCGCCTCTGTTCTCAAATATAACACGTCTTATATCCACCTTTGGTGGAGGGGGATACCCCTTCTTATTTTCTAGTCTACAGAGAGCGACTTCTTAATCCTGAGTGAGGACAGGCTAATCTCCTCACCTGCTTATACAGTGGTTGCCTGGAGGTAACCCTGGTTTGTGAGTATCTAATTTATACTCGTTCCATCATCCTTTTGCCTTAACATACTACACCATATTGGGCTCTCAGTTCTTCTTCTTTTTCAATGCATCTATAATGCTGATTGCTGAATATAAATGGACATATTGGCACCCAGGACCGGGACAAGGACCTCCAGCACTAGAGGCGGAGAACCCAAAGTGCAAACCCCCTGAACTGTGCCGCTCAAGTACAGGTAGCAACCGTGCCCCTGGTATTGTCTCCCTCCACAGTACAATAGCCAGCTGTGCCCCTATAGTGTAGTAGGCAGACCCCCTCTCTACAATAGTAAGATGTGTTTCCATACTGTATTAGACACACACTCTGCAGGAGAAGAATAAATGTCGACCCCCTCTCTGCACCTTTAAAGTCGTGCGCCCAGAGGCTGGAGCCTCTCCAGCCTCTGCCTCGGCCCGTCTCTGTTGTCACCCACATCTCTAAAAAATAGAGATCATTCATGAGCAAAGTATGGTGGATTAGTGCCCTAATGGGTCAAAACCTTTTCTACTAGCCAAGAGAGATTAGCTTAAAGTGGTCATACCGTTATAGATGGCCAACAGATTTGATCATCAGATAGGTCCCTCTCAGATCAAATCTGATCTGAAATGGATCTATTACTGCAATACACTAAACAGATTTTTAACAGATTGCAGCATATGAAAAATCATTGTTGTATGCAGTGCACCTCTATGGGCTGTCGATCTGATTGATCAATTTCACATAATATTATTATTATTATTGATTTATAAAGCGCCAACATATTCCGTGGCGCTGTACAAAGTAATATCTGGAGAGATGGACTGATTCAACTGATTTCAGAAAAAAAATATCAATGAGACATCTGATGGATCGGGCCGGCTGCAGAATCGATTTCTAGCAGATTGGATCAGAGTGTATAGCCACCTTAAAAGTGTGAGCTGCACTTCTCTTTTAAAATCAGTGTCATTCTTCTTGAGTTACGGCCACTTGTTGACAAACTGTATCAGGCCATGTTGCTCCTTTTCCTAATAACACTTGAAAAAGCTAATAATAACGTTTCCTTTTTAATGAAACGCTGATTTGCTTACAGGGCTTATGACAGCTAGAAGACTTTACCACGTCTTATCTGGAAAAGTACAGAGTAGTTTGCTTGGAAAAGCGCAGGAATACCAGGGAAATATGTGTTGGTTCATGGCGTGAATGATCCTTACTATAAGCCAGAAGCGATGGAGTCAGACAACGTAGGCTTTCAGTACTTAGCCATTCTGCTCACTCATACTAGCAGCTTCCACAAAGCTAAACCCCAACTAAATCCAAAACTGGACAAGGCAAAGTCTTAAAGCAACCATGCCAATTAGTGTCATTTACAAAAACTACCTTAGGAAATGGACCTTTCAAGTCCAAAGAATCTTCATATTTAACGGAACCCTCCAGTTAAATATGAAAACAATGAAGCTCCTTCTAGCAGCAGTGTATGGATTGATTCTGTGCAGGCACAAGTTCCAAAACCACTTGAGCAGGTATGTGGAGTTGGTACATAGATCATCCGACCCCTCAAGCTCAACTGCAACTCCTTAGTCTAATACTTGCCAGGGCTGTGGAGTTGGTACAAAAATCATTTTATCCCAGTTCAGTGAAGTAGAGGATACAGTGCAGCATATCTTTTGTCACAAGGTCCTGCTTATCTTCCATACATATTTCACTGTGGATGAGAATGGCAGGCCGGTGGCTAAACCTTTACTATTGTAATGCTGGGATTCCGGAAAATGCAACGGGGCATCTATCATTTTTCCTGCTTTGAGGGCTCCAGGGTTACAACTGACAGAGCCATGAATGTTAAAAGGAATAGAATATTGAAGCCACATTTACCATGTGGAGGGTTTGCAAGAATGACATCATATCTAGGATGGGTACCTCAATCCCCCCCCCCCCCCCCCCCCAACCCAAACACATCCTCTTTGCTAGTGCACACTTGAATGTGTTTTTCCCATGCAGATACAAATAGACAGCAGTGAAGCACTGCACGCATTTTCTCTATCAATTACATTAGCTTCTGTGATAAATCGAGCATGTTTTTCACACATACAGACACACGTGGTGTGCAGAAAATGCATACAGAAAAAAAACACATAGAAAGTTGACAGACAGGTGTACTCCCAGGCCAGCCTCAGCTTATTACACTCACTCTGTCCAACTCTAATGGAGCAGAATGGGCTTTGCAGCCTTATCCAGCATCACTACAGATTCCTTTGTATGATTCCTTCTCAGTGGCTGAGCAGATGCAGTCATTAGAACTATTGTGCAGAGAGCTGAACGTTTTTTTCTCTACATGCGCTTAGTTATCAGTCTCTCAGGACAGTGAAAGAAACGTATCCCCCCCCCACAGGGCCCCCGGTGGCTTCTGGGCCCCCCCATGGCTGCATCCCTTTCAGGGCCTATTGTTACGCCCTGTGTTTCTCTAAAGCCTGACTGGATTAGCTGCATACTTGTGTCAGGTGTGTGATTCAGACACTACTGCAGCCAAAGAAATCAGCAGTATAGCCATGCAACTTGTACTGTTTAAAGGGAAATAAATAAGGCAGCCCCCATATGCTTCTCACTTCAGGTGTCCTTTAAAGGACATCCGAGGTGAAAAGAAAAATGATAAGATAAACAGTTGTATCTATCCTCCTTCTCCAAAAAATGACTTTTTATAGTTATCCCATAGTTTTATTTTATACTTAAATCTAAATTTTAAGTTCTTACTGTTTCATTGTCTATGCTCAATGACACATTCATTTAAGTATGCCAGAGCTAAAATCTATGAACTATTGCCCCTTTTCATTTACTTTCTGCTCTCAGAAGCCATTTTCTGCCAGGAAAATGTTTCATGGCTGTAATTCCTTATCAGTGAGGGCTATGCTATAGTCTGACCCAGTCCGACCCACGCAGAAACTGCCACTTGCATACCTGATTTTTTAACTATTTCAGGCAGAGAAAATAAAAAAAGGAACATAGCCTAGTTATCTGTGTGCTTGGCACTATACATACAAATGTCTATCTCATCATGTCACATGTCACCTTGGGTGTCCTTTAAGAGCCCTGCTACTCATATTGCAGGATGCAGTGTTGTCTCGAGGGGTATAAGGTCACTTGAGAGGGATGCTGCAGGGGTAGTTTCAGTCCTGACAGCTCCACTTAAAAAGATGATTTTTAAACCTTCATTATGAAATTCAACAGAATGTACCAAGTTAATTTGTTTTCATTTATTTTCTAAATTTATACATTGCTGAAGTATTGCACAGCTGTGTACAGAATAAATACATACTTCCCCATGTGTATTTTCCTGAATGATTATTATTATAATTTATATAGTGCCAACGTCTTCCGCAATGCTGTACATTATATTGTCTTGTCACTTTTCTGTCCCTCAGAGGGGCACACAATCTAATCCCTACCATAGTCATATGTCTATATTGTAGTCTAGGGCCAATTTAGGTGGAAGCCAATTAACTTTTCTGTATTTTTTGGGGATGTGAGAGGAAACCATAGAGCCTGGAGGAAACCCACAAACTCTGTGCAAATAGTACCCTGGCTGGGATATGAACCAGGGACTCAGCACTGTAAGGCAAGGGTGCTCACCACTACGCCACCATGCTGCCCAGTGAAAGATGAAATCTGGTAGGCCATTCTAGAAAACAGTCTTACATTCTGCTCCATTCCCATGCAGTGCAGGCTGAGAAACTAGAATCCTGCACAGTTTTTCTACATGGCTAGTGCTGCTATAATTCAATTTAACGTTCATAAAAACAGCTGATTAACATAATCAAATTTACACAAATGCATATAGTTAAAAACATTACTAATCTGGATGAAACCTAAGCTTCTAAAGCAATCTTCTGCTCTTCAGTGGCCGAGGACTCATTGAGTGCACAGACTGCCCAATGTCCTCTCCCTCTCCAGAGAGTCAGCGGTACAGCACAGACAAGCTGCTAATTGGTGCCAGAGGCAGTGACATCATTTGTGCAGACTGGACACACAAGGGAAAACAAAGTAATAAAGTTTTATTGAGGGGCACACAACAAGTGCTGGCCACACACACTATGGGATCTGTCAATATAACGTCTCTCCTTAGCGGATTTGCCCCATGTCTAAATTGTATGTGTAAAAATAAATAAATACTGTAGCAGATAAATAGCATACTAGTTAACAATTGCATCTCATGGATTTATGTTTTGCTTGCAGGAATTTAATCTAAGATATACTCAAACCACAAGGACAGTATTACATCACTGACACATGGGGCACCAACCAGCTCACCGTTCACTGAACCGAAAGTAACACTATGGGCTTGATTTACAAAAGCGTGCTAAGTGTTAGCATGCCTGTGAAAAGGCCCTTAGCACGCTTAAGGAGCTTTAGGTCGCGCTAAGCTTTGTGCGCTAAGTTAGCGCGCTCAAAGTTTAAGCGGCACTTGCACCGAAAACGGTGCACTGGGTGCGCCTATAACATCGCACCTGGTGCGCCCAAATAGTTTCGGACGCACCCGATGTGACGTTATAGGCACACCCAGTACAGGGCAGCCTGTGTCTGCACTCTCCTCCTTACTGCTGTATGTGTGCTTGTGGTATCTCCGGCCTTCATTGCAGCCTGTGCTACAGCAGTGAATACAACGACACAGGCTGCAATAAAAAACAGAAATCCCGCTACACCAGTGTTTCTCAACAGGGATGCTCAAATCCGAACTTTGGATGAATCCGGATAGTTGGTATCCGGATTTCATCCTGTTAATTGCAATCACCTGTGCGGGCTGGGCGGGGGGTCAATCTTACCTCTCTGACGTCTTCTTAGGTCGTCACTCGGCGCCTCCTACATTGCGGTCCAGGCGGCGGTCACGTGATTACAAACACTTCCTCCTTCTGGGTTGAAGGAAGAAGTGTTTGTACTCACATGACGCGCGTGGACCGCATCGTAGGAGGCGCCGAGGGACGTCAGAGAGGTAAGATTGACCCCCCGCCCAGCCCGCACAGGTGATTGTAATTAACAGGATGAAATTCGGATATCAACTATCCGGATTCATCCAAAGTTCGGATTTGAGCATCCCTATTTCTCAAACCTGTCCTCGTGACTCCCCAACGGTGCATGTTTTGCAGGCAGCCTCACCCATGCACAGGTGGGATAATTAGCGTCTCAGCTAGGTGGATTCCATGTGCATGGTACACTAATTACCCCACCTGTGCATAAGTGAGGTTGCCTGCAAAACATGCACTGTTGGAGAGTCACGAGGACAGGTTTGAGAAACACTGCGCTACATAGATGATTCGATAAAAGTCCAATCTTTATTGCAGCACCTATGGGCACACAACAAAACAGCTCAAGAGTATTGGAGCAGCCATAGCTCCTTAGTCATAGCTAACATACAAATGACTGTAGACATGTTATATAGGCAGGTGAAACCCGCCCACAATAGGTATTACACCTGTCTTAAAGGAGAATCACATACAAGTAAAAAAAATGACAAAAGTCATTACATAAGTAGATAAAATCTCTCCATACATGCTGTGCAGGGCCAGCGCTACCATAGAGGCAAAGGGGGCAACTGCCCCAGGGCCCTGACCTCTGCTGAGGCCCCGCAGCGCCGACCCAGGCTGCCTGCTCCCCCCACTCACACTGCTCCCCTGAAAAGTATATTAGTAGCAATAATTACTTCAGTCCCAGCGTGTGAGCGCGCAGGCAGCGGCTGCACTTTGAGGCACGCTGTCTTTCTCTCACTCTATGATCCGGCGCGTGTTTACACATGACGCGCTGGGTGCTCACACGCCGATGTAATGACAGATGGTTCCACAGAGAGTTTAATGTGTGCATTAAACACTAAGTGAACACCTGACATATCTGGCTAGCAAATTTGGCCTTATTGGCTATTCATGAGGCAATGGCTGCTCATGCAAATATGCATTTGCCTTCGCATGCTAAATCATGCAGGGTCAAAAACCAATGCCGCAAAGCGGTTGCCCTGCGGGAATTAGTTCATGCTACATTAGCACTATCCAGGGGCGCCACGGGGAGCCTCCCCGTGGCGCCCCTGGATAGTGCTAATGTAGCATGAACTAATTCCCGCAGGGCAACCGCTTTGCGGCATTGGTTTTTGACCCTGCTTGATTTGGCATGCAAAAGCATATTTGCATGAGCATTGCCTCATGAATAGCCAATAAGGCCAAATTTGCTAGCCAGATATGTCAGGTGTTCACTTGGTGTTTAATGCACACATTACACTCTCTGTGAAAGCGTAATGACAGATGGGACTGAGGTAATTATTGCTACTAATATACCTTCAGGGCTCCGGGGAGCAGAGGGATAATGTCGGGGGTGGGGGGTGCTGCACAGGGGGGCCCCAACCCTGCAGTTTGAGAAAGAGAGTGCAGCAATATATAGAGCAGCAACAGTACCAAAGTGCCTTGTTTTGGGCTGATAAGGTAGCATCATTGTCACATGCACCTGTACTTGACCTGAGGAAGCGGTTTGAGCCGTGAAACGTGTTGTCTATAGTGCAAATAAAACTTCCGAACTCTCTACCTAGTGGAGTCTCTTTATACAAAGTGAACAACGAACACAATACAAGGGCGCCTCCTATCCTCCTCGTAATACGACGTTTTATCACCCCGTTAGTGGGGTCCTTCACAACTATCCAGAAGTGAAGTTTTTATCTAAAGAAGCAGCGACCAACCATTCTAAAGACTGAGTGGGGACGGGACTTCCCCACATGCTTGTACGAGTGGTTGCCTTTGTAGCAACCCACACTTGTGAGTATAATTTACTCTTACCTTTATTTCAGTTACCTGAAGATAATACACCATAAGGGCTCCTGGTACCCCTGCGTTTTTTTTCTTTTCTTTTCCTTTCTCTTCTTTACTGTACTAGTTACAGCCTTCAGAGACAGGAGAGTGGTGCAAACGGTGAGAGTGACGGTCCATGCGGAGTGATGTTTGTGAGCCCTGTTTTTGTACCAGAAAGTCTCTGGTCCTTAAAGGGAACCTTAACTGAGAGAGATATGGATGTTTCCTTTTAAACAATACCAGTTGCCTGGCAGTCCTGCTGATATCTTTGGCTGCAGCAGTGGCTGAATCACAACCCTGAAACAAGCATGCAGTTAATCCAGTATCTGATAGCGTCCTGTAGCTGTTTGCTCATACCGGTGTGCTTTTCCTGAGCATTGTAGACATGTGTATGCAGTTAATCCAGCATGCAGTTTATCCAGCACCTGCTCTGCATGCTTGTTGAGGGGCTGCAGCTAAAAGTATTAGAGACACAGGATCAGCAGGAGGGTCAGGCAACTGGTATTATTTTAAAAGGAAAAATCCATATTCTTTTCAGTTTAGGTTCCCTTTAAGGCCGGTTTCACACTGCAAACTGGCGATGCGGCTGCAGCACTGCCAAATGATGGCCTTTGGGGAATATCGCGTTACTAACCGGTACTCCCCATTGGGCCAAGCAAGAAGTGATGCGTGTTTGCGGTCTCTTCCTGCTTTTGGGGGTATGCAGAAGTGCACGGAAGCGTATTGTAAAAACACACTTCCGCACATGCGCGCCGCAGTGTTGTGACGATAATTATTTAAGAATCCCTGCGTTGCAATAGACTAACATGACTTCCGGGCAGATGCAGATCGCCGCAACTCGATGCAGAAGCCGCGCCGTAACGTAGTTCTGGACCTGTGACAAAAAAGGCTCTTTCGTCACGCCATAACGTGGCAATATGAAAGTCTCTATATGCTTTCATTGACCGGCGGTGGGGTGCGGTAAAAATACCGCACTGCACCGCTCCGGTGTGAAAGGGCCCTAGTGGACCAGAGACTGCTGGTACTTAAGTAGTTAAAGTAGTGGATCTGTAAATCGGTATTTATTATTAACCTGCCTAAAACATAGTATATTTTTGAAAATCTACACCTAATAAAATAAAACAAAAGTGAAGCCATGATGTTGCATGTCCTTTAACTATGTAAGGATAAAGACAAGAAAAACAAAGTCATAATACAAGTTATTGTGCACATCAGTCACATCAGTATTTTTGTTTAAACCTTTTTTTTTTTCTGGAAATGAAAAAAAAAAAAAGCAAAGATAATGGACTTTTTACGGGTACAGTGTGGAGGAGCAGAATGTACAGGTCGCGTGGAAATGTGCCGGAGACCAACATGTACGATCTTGTTTTCTTCTACCAGAGCCAACTGGATGCAGTAAGTTTCCCCCATCTGGTCCAGGCCTGGAATCCAGTACACAGCACAGCACTGCCAGGAACATAAGAAACGACTCTCGTGCGTGCACTTCACCGCCGAAACTCTCTCTGCTTTCCAAAGCGCCTGGACTCAATCGCATGGCAATAAAAACTAGAACAAATCTGTTTGTATTGTTTCATGCAGGCACTGGCAGGATTAACTCTTTCTAGTGAAATCCAATTCTTGTTTCTGTAGGGAAAATTATATTGCTGTTCCTCCTCCTTTACTCCAGACACTTTAACGTTGCCTATCCAGTGACCGCAGAGCTGTTACATGTTCCCCTCACTTTCTATTAGATCAACAGACAGTACATCATTTGTATGATTCATTCATAGAGTGCCAACATATTAACTAAGTCTATAGAGGGTTCAGTGTAATGTACCGACCACAGTCATATAAACACACATGCATTCTCCTTCAGTCATTATGGACGACTTAGGTAGAGGCTCATTTCACCTACTGCTTACATATTAAGTTTGTGGGTGTAAAGTGGTGGGAGGCAGGGATGGTTTTAGCTACAATGGGGCCAAAGGGCAAAAGTAACCTGGGGTCACCCTTCTCCCCAGTATAGTAGTCAGAGGTGCCCCTAATGAACCCCCCGTCCTCCCACACACAGTGATACAGAGGCAGGGGTGAGACTCAACTCTTCTGTAGCTACTCTATACTTCCTGCCTCTCACAACAAGCATTAGAGCCCAAACAGAGAAACAGGAAGTGCAGAGCAGCAACACTAAAGAGAAGACAATTGGACCTGCAACGCCTGGAACTGGAAGGAGGTGAGTGTGCGCCTGTCTCTATAATGCTACGGGGGAGGGGAAGGGAGATAATTTAGTGGGGTGGAGGCAGACACTTGCAGGCCCCTCTATATGCTAGCGCCCTGGAGCAGTTGCCCCCTTTGCTCATATGGTAGTGCCGACCATGAGGGGAGGGGTCTAAAGTGCCCTGAAGACGTTTACACAAGGTCTAAATACCAATGCCGTAATATCCATTGTGGTACTAAATCCAGAACATTAGATCTGTATTGCCTAAAGAAGGAGTTAGAGGTGGAGTATATAAGCTGGTCTCCTCAGCGTCCCATAACTATACTTCTAATTTTACACCTAAAAAATGTATGGCCGTCTCAAGAAAAATTCAAACTCCCCCACTGCTGCCTGTGGAGCAGCCTTCAGAACAAAACCTAACACACATGTACAAATTCTGTAACTCAAAACACTCTTTACACTCATCTGCCTGATGATCCAATAATTGGTCCATCTTCTTTCTTATAACTTCACCGGGATGGTGTGGACGCCATACTATCATCTCCCTGCCAGGTGTGCACATCACTCCCCTTATGTGCACCTGGAGGGGGTGTGGAGCAATAGCATGAAAGACAGTGCTGTTTCATACCTACACAGCTGTAGCGTGTTGCCATGACGTTCTGATCAGCCAGTGCTGTCAGTTTCACCAGCCAGATGGCACAGCCAGCCAGCCCTGCCTGTCTCACTTATTTTCCCAGTCTGTGCCGCCGGTTCTTCCTCCCAGTCCCTCCTCTTTTTCCAATCAGTCCTGCTAGTCTTTTATTCCAGTTTGATTTGCCAGTCCTTAGTTTTCCAGTCCTTCCTGAGCTTCCCACACTGCAGGCTTAGCGGCATGTCTGTACTGCACTCGGCCCTTAAAGAAAACCTGTACTGAAAAAGTTCTCCTTGGGGGTAATTACCTCAGTAGGGGGAAGCCTCTGGACCCTATTAAGGCTTTCCCCGTCCTCCTGTGTCCCACGGCAGCTACGCTGCAGCCCACGGAACGCACAGGCGACAATTTGACGGCCTGTGCAATATTTACCTTTTCTGGCTCCAGCGGGGCGCTGTTGTGGCTCTTCTGACAGAGATAGGCGGAAATAGGACTTGCGCCTGCGCAGTAGAGCGGCCCGGCGGAGATTGGTTATTTTCGCCTATCTCCGTGGAAAGAGCGGATACTGCACCTGCGCTGGAGCCAAAGAGGTAAATATTTACATCGCCGCCACTACTACTACTGCAGCCAAAGTGATCAGCAGGACTGATAAGCAACTGGTATTGTTTAAAAGGAAACACCCATATACTTCTCTCAGTTTAGGTTCCCTTTAAAAGTCCTCCTCATTCGTTTAGTTGACTCTTTGGCCCTGATTCACAAAGCAGTGATAACTCAGTTATCACGCCTAAAAGACCGGCGTGATAAGCCGTGCAAAGCTGAGTTATCACCGATTTGTGCTGCTCTTCGCGCGAAGCTCCCGCGCGCAAAGTTTTGCGCGCGTAGCGCACCGCGCTGCGCGCGCAAAGTCCCATAGGGCTCAATGGACGCTGCGCGCGAAGCACGGTACACTGCGCGTGCAGCGCGGTGCGCTACGCGCGCAAAACTTTGCGCGCGGGAGATCGCGCGAGTTTCTTCTTATCACGCCTAAACTGAGTTTAGGCGTGATAAAGGGCTTTTCACAGGCGTGCAAACACTTTGCACCGCTTTGTGAATCAAGCCCTTTGTCACCATTTGTACTTTTACGCCAGATGTGTCTGGCGATCACTGCTTCTTTCAGCTGTTGCATAGGCAAGTTCACAGCTTCACATATGCTGTTTATTCATCTTAGCCTCTGCAGTCCTCTTCTTCTTTTGGCCTCAATTTTCCAAACATCAAGAATGACGCCAAAGGATCCAGTCTTCTTACTATGTGACCAAAGTATTTGTGTTTTAATAGTAGTATTATGCCTCCTAGTAAACACTTTGGCAAGTATTGACTGGTTAGATCTTCTAGTGGTCCAAGGAACGCCTTTCAGTAGCATTTTTTACACCCACAATTCAAGAGCATCTATTTTTCTATGCATGACCTTATTTACATAGTCCATGTTTCACAGCCATATGTCACTATTGGGAAGAACATAGCTTTACCTATCCTGATCTTTGTTGTTAAAGTGACATCTTCATCCTTTAGTATCTTATGAAAAATTTCCATAGCTTTCCTTCCAAGCAAGAAGTGTCTCCTAATCGCATGGCTGCAGTCACCATCTGCAGAGATCTTCGATCCCAGGAAGATGAAATCTGTTACCATTTCTAATGTTCCCACATCTATTTGCAGATGGTTCATTGAAGCAGATGTCATGACTTTAGTTTTCTTGGTGTTAAAGGACAACTGAAGCAAGAGGGATATAGAGGCTGCCATATTTATTTCCTTTTAAGCAACATCAGTTGCCTAGCTATCCTGCTGATCAGCAGGGCTACCAGGCAACTGGTGTTTAAAAGGAAATAAATATGGCAGCCTCGGTATTCTTTTCACTTCAGCTGTCCTTTAAGCAGAGGACCTGCTTTGGCACTTTCTTGCTTGGCATTCATGATTAGTCTCTTTAATTCTTCCTTAGTTTCAGCCATTAGAGTGTTATCATTGTCATATCTCAGACTATTAATATTTCTTCCAGCTATCATCATTCCATTTAATTAAACTGCACAGTGTTAGTTTATTTACCACTTCCCCTCCCCCCACCACCAAAAATATACAACTTTTCTAAACAACTGTGCATCATTGTCTGTATTAGCAAAACTTTTCCTCATACCTCTGTAAATAGCATCAAACATGGAAAATACCCTTGTGAATATATTGATTTGTCAGTTGTTTATAAACAGCTCCCAAATACTGATGTTTGTTGCAGAAACCCTACTGATCAGATTCATTTGGTTTTTCTTGTTTGATGCTGGTAAACCTCCTCCAATGTACACAAGGTCCACCAACTCGGGTTTTGGAAAAAGCATCTGCTGTTTCTGGCAGTGGCTACAAGCTGGAAACAGAATCCTGTACTGTTCAGCAAAGCAGTGTTGCATCCTCGATGCGCCGATCTGCGGCGCCGCTGAAAGCGTACTAACTGATTTACTGGACTGCCGAAAACATATCTGAAGCCTGGAATTTGCTGAGCGGATCACAGGCTGTTTTAGCGGGGATTAAATCTGACTTGTGCAGGAAAGTTTAGCACTTAACGAGGGCCAAGGACATCAATAAGTGATTACAGTAAGAGGAAATTCTCCTTCACTTTGCTGTAAATATGTAACACGAACAAAACCGGAGGCGAGCTGTTTTTTGCTCTGAACAACTTGGCTAAAGGCTGGAAAACAATAATGTTTTTCCATAGGAAGAAAATATGGAAAAAGCAAAGGGCCAGATAGGTCTATCTTGCATGAAGTTACGATAAATGATTACATAAATACGGTACTCCTGAGTGCACTCCATGGACCTCTGCTATCACTGCAGCACTTTCAGTTTAACAGCATAGCCAGAGACTGCTGGTTTGAGTGTTCACTGAAACTGATTTACTAAGGTTTTCCTAGACTGGAGATACCCGGAGAACATAAGCAATCCTGTGGGTTTTCACATTGTTCCCTGCAGCAATTGTAATCATCAGGGCTGTGGAGTCAGTACAAAAATCATCACCAACTCCAAGTTTATGAAACCACCAACTCCAGGTGTCCAAAACTGCTCAGACTCCTCAACTCCTCAATTCAGCTCTGACTCCAAAGCCCTTGCAGGGCTATGAAGCGGATACAAAAATTATCTGACTCCCACTCCTCAGTTTATGAAACCTCCGACGTTGACTCCAGGTACCCAAAATTGCTCCGACTCCCCAACTCTGACTCCACAGCCCTGGTAATCATTTAAGGCAGGGGTGCCTATTGGGTAGATCGTGATCTACTGGTAAATCATGAAGGATTGCATGGTAGATCCGGACCGCACTGCAGTTTCCATTCTGTAACTGCAACTGCGCTCCTAAAATTGTACATAGGTAGATCATTTTGACGTGCTAATTTTTAAAGTAGCTCACAAGCCAAAAAGGTGTGGGCACCTCTGATTTAAGGCTTTTAAACCCAATACAATATTATCTGTGCGCCAGGTGATTATGACGACGTGTTTCTTGTCTGGACTCCAGACCTACCATGTACCCTTGTTGATGTCCCTTGCTGGCTGGTCGATGTCCGAGGAGTGGAACAATGGGCATGTGAGATACACTTGCAAATTTTTGCAATCTTGTACGTGCATTTCTTTTGCAATTTTCAAACTTCATTAAAGGGATTGCACCTGATACAGGCACCTGTCAAATCCCACCACAGAGAGAGCTACACTGGAGGCTACCTTGCCTCCTTTCATTGTCTGACACTGGCATTGGAGAACTGATTCACTTTAGACATTATGGGTAGTAGTGGCTGAATAGTGTAATGGTTAAGGGCTCTGCCTCTGACACAGGAGACCTGGGTTCAAATCTCAGATCTGCCTCTTCAGTAAGCTGAACCTATTCAGTAAGGAGTATTTTGGGCAAGTCTCCCTAACACTGCTACTGCCTACTGTGTGTGCTCTTGCGGCTGCCTCGCAAGCGCTTTGAGTCCGACAGGAGAAAGTTGGTATACAAATACTGGAATTATTATTGATTCATTAAGCTGCACTGCTAAAGCAGCGTGCCTTAACCACCCTGGCGTTCTATTAAGATCGCCAGGGCGGCTGCGGGAGGGTTTTTTTTTTTTTTTTTTTTAATCTATTTCATGCAGCCAACTGAAAGTTGGCTGCATGAAAGCCCACTAGAGGGCGCTCCTGCTGCATACTTCCGATCGCCTCCGGCGATCAGAAGTAACAAGAAGGGCCGCGATGAGCGGCCCTCCTTGTTTTGCTTGGCGACGAGCGGAGTGACGTCATGGATGTCAGCCGACGTCCTGACGTCAGCCGCCTCCGATCCAGCCCTTAGCGCTGGCTGGAACTGATTGGTCCAGCTGCGCAGGGCTCAGGCGGCTGGGGGGACCCTCTTTCGTTGCTGCTCGCGGCGATCCGCCGCAGAGCGGCGGCGATCAGGTAGCACACGCGGCTGGCAAAGTGCCGGCTGCGTGTGCTGCTTTTTATTTGGCGCAAATCGGCCCAGCAGGGCCTGAGCAGCACCCTCCGGCGGTAATGGACGAGCTCAGCTCGTCCATACCGCTAAGGAGGTTAATGTGAAGGAGCGGCCGCTAATGCATGCCTTACCTTTTTTTCCAATTCTGACATTCAGTTTGGAGTTCAGGAGACTGTCTTGACCAGGACCACACACCTAAATGCATTGAAGCAACCGCCATGTGATGTGGCTGATAATTGCATTAATGAGAAATTGAACAGGAGTTCCTAATAATCCTTTAGGTGAGTGTATATGTACCGGTATATAACAATAATATAAATATTACACCCTCAATGTCAGAGCCCTAGTCCTAGATGTAGACAGTACAAATAATGTTCCACTAAACAGTTCTTGAAAACACCAGAGAGATCATAGCAGAATAGACTGATCAACTGTCTAAAAAAGGGGAAAAAATAAATCAATACATTGCAAAGTGAGAAGTTACAAAATAGAAGAGAGATCAAGAAATTATACATATTTCCCATATAATTTGTTCATATGATTTGATCTAGAATCAGCCTGCATGTAATCATCTTTACTACTGGCAGACGTGAAAAAAAACAGATAGCACCATTATCTATAACCACACCCCCAAACAATGCGATATTTTAAATGTGGCCATACATCATAAAACTTTTTAAAATATATTTTCAATTCAAGAATTGCAATCCATTTTTTCTGACTGATTGTAACATTTCAAAAATCTGACCAGTGTACTACACTTGTAAGTTAAATATTTCCCCAATTATAAAAAAAATGATTGAAAACTCAGAAAAAAAGTGTTTGGGTCTGTATACCAAGTAACTGACAATCTAACACACCACACAAAAATTGATCAGAAAAATATCAGAAAACACTCCCGATCTTCTTTTATCAAATAGAAACGTGAAATTCAATCAGATTTCTCAAACGAATGAAAAAAATCTTTGTGTGGCAACCTTTAATGGTTGTTTTTTTATATAGATGCACAAAGGGGGATAGTGGTTGCTTGGCAGTTGGAAAAAGCTGTTATTTACCACAACACAATGAGGTTCACAGACAGGAAACTGTCAGGACCTAGGTCCTGACATCACACTGTGGGAGAGGTTCACCACAGTATCAGCCATACAGACACGCCCCCCCCCCCCCCCATTATTTATTTGAGAATAGGTAAAGATTTCTAACAGGAAAGGGAGTATCAGCCACTGATTGAGATGAAGTTTAATCCTTGGTAACAGTTCCTCTTTAAAATATATACCTAAATGGACAGTGCTATATATAAAGAGAATTTTCCTTATGTTGATGTATGAAGGTGAGAGAGGTCATTGCTAAGAGAAGGAGGGGAACATAACAGGTTAGGAATAACAAACTCTCACTGATAAGTGCTGATGTGGAAGTATGAGGAGAATTCATCAGAATCCATCTCTCCATCCTGTCTGGAGTTCTCTATTTCAACACTGGGGATTTCCTCCACTTGTAGACATGAGAGAAACAAGCCTGAGCCACTTCCAGCTCAGTGACAGCGTGTTACAGCTGGCAAACAAAGGCAAGGTAGAGAATTTGTTTTTATCTTTATTATTTTTATGTCTATTTATAAAATCGGTACACACAATCACTGACCATCTGCACTCAAAACACTCGCAGCAGCTGGGACTCTAGCAGCGATAAAAACAACTACGGTAGGTTGCTAAATTGTATTAGGTAGCAGAAAAAGAGGATATCAGCCTCCAAAGTGAATTGCATGCAACAATGCTCAGAATGTTGTTGCATGAATTTCATTGTGGAAGCTAAAACAGCAAAGTCCCTGCAAATCGGAACTCAGGCAACCGGAAGTCTCAACTCAGCGCAATGCCTGAGGGGATCATAACGAGGACTGTTTTTAGAGGAGTGGTTGCTCACCGAGTGTCCAGCGCCGTCTTCTAGCTTTCCTGTTACTCCTAGTTGCTTTCTGTGTCCTTGCACGGCTCTCGGCGTGTCAGGTGACCCAACATGGGTCCGGTGACACGCCGGAAGCCGTACACAGAGGACCTGGGAAAGAAGCTATGAGCGACAGGAAGCTTAGAAGATGGTGCTGTTAGGCCTTATTCACATTGCGTTCCGTCCGCGTTTGGCGTTTTTTGAAGCTGTTTTGTAAAGCGTTTTCCGGCGATTACCTGCGCGCTGTTTTTTTTTTTTTTTTTTTTTTTGGCAATTGCTTTTCTAAGCGGTTTTGCCAAGTGATTGTGTTTTTTCACTTCCTGATGTCATGAGCATTTGCATTTTCCTATACCTTCCATTGAGGCAAAATCGCCTCAAAAATTGCCCATGCACCGCTTTTCTGTGCGGAACGCAAACGGAAAGCTCCAATCTAAACTACACCATAGAGAAGCATGGTGTAGCTGCTTTCAAGGCGTTTTAGAAAAAATGTCCGCACTTAAATTTGGTCAAAAATACCTCAAGTGTGAACGAGCCCTCAATGCTTTTTCAGCCGGTTGCTCAAGTAACCAGCAAACACATGTATCCCGCAGCAGGCGATCCCCACCGGTGTTGGGTACTGCAGACTTTGCTGTATGCCTCTTTAAAATCCTGGTCCCTAAGCAGGATGAACTCCACTTTCTCATTTATAAGCTCGGGCCAGACGATTCTTCACAACTTTTTACAAATAAATATCTTTGATTACTTTTTTATAGAAATGCTAAAAAGGTGTAAACATCACCTTTTTTTCCTTTTCTCCACTGCTGAATTTTCTATTCATGGTTACTAATTTGTAAATAATTCTATATTTATAAAGAAGTGACATGAAAAGCACTCTTTTTCCAATAATAAAGGTTGTGAAATGATAGAAAAGTTTTATTTCTGCAGCCATATCACCACTTTTCTGTAGAGAATAATTTAAAGTGAACCAAAGACGAAGCACCCTCATGTATTTTACCATATATAATGATTCCTGAGCAAAGCCAGACTGAATGCTCAGTTGGGGATTTTATCAGGGCTGATAACAAGCAGGCTGAGCAGTGAAGGATGAAACAGAGAGCAGGGTAGGTGTTTTCTCTAGGTGTTCCCACTGATATACAGTATATGGTAAAATACATGAGGGTGCTTCGTCTCTGGTTCACTTTAAAGCAATACTGAAGTGAAAAAAACAACAACCTTTGAGCTAATGAATTGTACATATGAAATGTATATGTAAATGTAATAGAACAATATTAAAGGAATCCTAAATTGAAAAAAATTGAAAAAAAATCCAGCACTCCCCCTGTCCTCCAGTGTCCCCCTCCAACACTGGATGCAAGGCCCCATGCAGTACACCTCCTCCAAAGCTCTCCCTGGGCCAGGAGCACTCTTGTGCTTGTGCAGTAAGCAAAAATTTGCTACCACACATGCGCAGAATGCTCCCGACTGTGGGTGCGTGATAGAGGAAACGCATGTGCAGTGGCTGGGCTACTTATGAGCCATCCAGATTATGGAGGGGAACAGTGGAGAAACACCTGAGCATGGGAACACATGGAGGGAACAGGAGGACCATGGGACAAAGGGAAAATGTCTACTACTTTGCTTTGGCTCCTTACCCTTTACAATAAGCAATGAATAGATTCTGTATTGTTGCTTCTGCATACCATTCTTTATAGAAGTTTCACATTCCATTGTAAAAATAACAGACCTGTCCCATACCAGAGACAACATGATGCTGATTCTGCTAGAGACTTTATTGATATGTTTTAATCTTGGACTGTACTCGCAATACATTATCCCTTCTTTTATATGTATGTGTACTGATTCTATCTATTGTTCAGAAGTTTATTGGTGCCTTTCCCTTCTAATGCTGAAAAGTCAAGTTCTCTGTGGACTTCCATCTGCACCCCAGACCTGTTAGCATAGCCACCTTGCAGTAAAGCACAGGTGTCGAACTCCAGGCCTGGAGGGCCAGATCCATGCCAGTGTTTAGGATGGACTGAGAAAGAGAGGAATGTGTGTGTACTACCTGATGAATCACACCTTTCAGACACATCATTTACGGTAATTTAAGCTGTGTCAAAAACATGTGAGGACCTTGGCCCCCAAGTTTGACATCCCTGTACAACATGCAGGGGAGAGGGTTAACTTGAAACCACATTTTCCTTCTCACTGCCAACCATGAGTTCCTTAGCAGAGCCTTTCAGTCAGTCAGTAGGGAAGTGCACCCTCTTCCCTGTTGTATCATGTGACTGTACTAGTTACAGGACTTTGTTTCATTAAAGGGGCATGGACTAATCAGATTAGGTAAGTATACAGAGACCTGGAAGATATCAGAAGTGGAGATCGCAATCAGCAAAAAAATTTCTTCTAAACACATACATAAAATCATCCTAAAATAAGTGTTGAAATAAATTTTCAAGTCTCTTATGTACCTCTAAGAGAGTAAGAACCAGACCAGGCACATAAAACAGAGCAGCACACATCTGCGTACGTGACCAGAGTGTGTCTAACTTGGTGCAGCAATCATGTCAGAGAACTGCCAACAACGCTGACTCATTACTGCTGTGCAGCCCTAGTGATGAACCTGGAGGGACTGCTATAAGCTTTGCTGTTTGTATTGAACAGAGTTGACTGAAGTAACATAAAATTAGAGCTGCCTACACATGTTCAAGCTTCATGGCAAGGCCAGAAGGCCTAAGGCTCTGTACCCACGTGAAGACTGCAGAAGATGTATAAGGGAACTTCTGGCGACCCAACGAATACTCGTTCCCTGATCCACCTTCTGCAGTGCGTATAAACGAAGGCACGTGACGGGAGCGATGCAATTGCGGTACTTTAGCCATGAAGTCTATGGCGATTGGATCCACCCTGATGGACGTTTAAAGACAAGCAATTGCCACGGGTGGCTGGGGCATGCAACATCATTTAACAAGGCTTTGTTAAACAATGTCGAGAAAAATCGCTATAACAATTGCGTATTGGGTACAGGCCTTAACAGGATGCTTGGCAAAATAATGAGAAACAGGCATATCCGCATGATTTCAGATGAAGTCACCCTCTTCAGGGCCAGTTTCCACTGAAACTGTGAATTTGCACTGCGAAAATTTGCGTTACAACTAAAAGCACTTCAATTTCAATGGAATTGTTTTTATTAAATGTATGTATTCATTTTTAATCTGTTCTGATCCCCTAAAAAATCGTACAGCTTGTTGCAAATTTTAGTACCATGCATCTGTTTCCC
This sequence comes from Hyperolius riggenbachi, assembly GCF_040937935.1. NCBI lineage: Eukaryota > Metazoa > Chordata > Amphibia > Anura > Hyperoliidae > Hyperolius > Hyperolius riggenbachi. The sequence continues at coordinate 84,632,904 of NC_090650.1, forward strand.
ATGTAATGATTGTCAATTATGGTACACTCATGCAAAAATGTGCATATTATAATGCAAACATTTGCATATGGAAAAACGCATGTGAAATGCAATATTTTTAAACTTTCTAGACTATATTGCAAACAAAAAAATAAGACTTAACCACTTCTCTACCACAGGTTTTTTCCCCTTCAAAAGCTCTTCCCATTCATTCGGTAATAACTTTATCACTAATTATAACACTGAAATGATCTATACATTATTTTTTACGGGAAAAACTAGGCTTTCTTTGGGAAGTACTTTATGCTAAGAATTATATTATTTTATACTGATTTGACAGGGAAGAAGAAGAAAAAAATGAAAAAAATCACCATTTCTTAGCTTTCAGCCATTGTAGTTTAGAAATAAATTGTGCTATTGTAGATAAAACAGACACATTTTATTTGCCAATTTGTCCCGGTTTTTACAATGTTTAAATTGTGTCCCTAGTACAAAGTATGGCGATAATATTTTATTTTGGGTTAGGGGTGAAGGAGTTTCAAAAATAATGAAAATGTGCTTAATGTTCCTATGGTAAGTGAATAATGGTGTATTTGGAAGTAGTTTTACTTTTTGGCCACAAGATGGTGTTATACGTACTCAGTTTTCTAAAAATAGAAAACAGAACCAAATATTTATATGTGTTTATAGGTGTTTGTAAATAAGGACGTAGAAAAGCGTGGCAGAAGTTGCTAAGTGGTTAAAATACTGTACATCATAAGTAAGTGTAAATTCATCATAATCATAAAAATAAATAAAAATACATACCAATCACCTTTTTATCAAAATTCATGAATCTGTGTATATTAGTATGCAATAATGTTTTTAAAAACACACGATTAAGTAATAGAACTATAAAGCCTATATGCAATTAGTTTTGGACGTTCACTAAAATTAATTAAACAACTGAGTAAAAAGGAAGATATATTTTATATTTATAGTTGTCAAGGTTGTGCATTTGTGCCATAAATAAACAGCAGCGAAAAAAAATGGCTGAATAAAAAGGCTGGAATTATTGATCTATTAACTCAAACGTGATCTATCTTGCCCCTATTGTCTGTGGTTTTGACTGATACCTAATCATGTGTCCTTTAAAACATTATTGAATACTAATATACACTACAGTCCAAACCATCTTCTGCTATGGACCGCAACAGGCAAACAGACATGTTGACAGATCCTAGGTTAGCCCTTAACCAGTACACTATCCAGCCACTGCATCTACACTATAACAGACATTCATGGATGGACACAGCGGGAGCGGGTCATGCATCAGATCCACTCTGACTGTCCACGCTGTGGCTGCAGTGTAGTGTGAGCCTAGCAATACTGACCATATAGTGGATTCTACAAAGAAACACGTGGTACATGCACACAGCAAAAAAAAAAAAAAAAACTTCTATTCACATCAATGCCTCGAGTGTCAACAGGAAGTGAGAGATCTTCCCAATTTGAAAGCAGACATGACTAAAACCTGACAGAAATTCTAAGTTCACTTTCAATTACCAAAAGGAGAAAAACAAGTTTTGGCAGGAATTTTACTTCAATACGAAGAGGTACAGACTAACCAGCAAGCTCATGGTGAATCAGAACTCATTGGAGTGTATGAGGGGCTACAATGGTCTTAAAAGCCCCCTTACTAAAATACTAAGGAAAACAAGAGTTTGCTTTCTTAAAACAGAAAGAATTTGCGATAATTCAGGTTGAAGTGAGCTTGAGATGTCTGGAGGTGTGTTTAGCTTCTAAGGGCAACAATGGTTAATTTGCATATATTCAGCAGTGATGCACTGGGAGACATCTCAAGCTCACTCCAACCTGAATTATGGCAAATTCTTTCTGTTTTAAGAAAGCAAACTCTTGACTTCAATGCAAAGTAACATTTCTGTGTGGAAAAAACTCACACTAAATCCACCAACAAAACAGCCCAATTCACACAAATTCATATCTTGGCCCGTGCAACCATTCCAATGTTCAGAGCTATATAAAGACCAGCTGAGAAAATAAACAGGCAGTGGGCTGCATGCTGGCTTTCAGTGCCTGTGTCAGTGGTGGCTATACGCACCACGCAACTCTTATGGAGGTTTACACACTGTACAGCCAGATGCACCAATTAAATGTGGCTGGAAGACGCAATTAGAGAAAAATTCCGATGTGCTGCCAGAGCTGAGCTGGCTCTCACCTGAGTCACAGTTCAGATGTTCCCATTACATTACGAGGAGCCCTTTCCTCTCAGACCTGCATTTACAGCCTCCATCAGCAGGCCAGGCGAAGTGTGCCATAGCCGACAGATGCCATGAGAAAAATCACAGTGCCAGGAACAAACTGTCATTGTATTCTACATCACTGCCACACACACAGAGGAGGCCGCCAGCTGGGATGGAGCACAGCTTTTCTAATGGGCCTACAAGAAGTATTTTAGACTGTCGTTAAAGTATTATTACAATTACTTATTTATATAGCACTAACATCTTCTGTGGCGCTTCACACGTTTTACAGTTGCATGAAGAATGAGGGCAATGGGGTGAAAACACAACTGTACAGCAAATCTTTTACCAGGTAAAAATAAATGGGTCAATCAGCAAATACAGAAGAGTATTCTACTGAGTTAGCCGTCAGTAAAAGCAAGAAGGTTTGAATCAGGATGATACAATTTATTGGCTAAATGAAAAAAAAAACAGAGTAAGCTTTTGGCTATTCAGCCTTCATCAGAGTCAAATTCTGTACTCCAGTTTTACTGATGCTCACACTAGTTGCATGGTGTGTGTAGTGCAAATAGCGCAACTCATTCTACCAGAGCTGTGGAGCTGGAGCAATTTTGGGTACCTGGAGTTGGTGGTTTCATTAACTTGAGGATCCGGAGTTGGGTGACTTTTGTACTAATACAGAACAAAATTAACTGGCACTGTGGTTTCAGGCTTTAAATGGAAGTGCCTCTGGGGTATATGTTCACAGGGTATATTGCCTTCAGTGTGCTCAGGATGCTAGAACAAACATTCTTCTATTCAATCATTAGAGAAGAAAGTCATCCGCCACTACTTTACAGGCTTCTCTTCCATAGATTTTATTATAAATACTTTTCAAATATATTCAAGAATAAATTGCATTCATTCCATAGATGGTACAATGCGTGCACGGAGCCTCGGAAGAAGCTCGTTTCAAGCGAAACGGTCGTCTGGCAGACCGCTGCTCCCACACTGCCCTACAGTGAAGACAGCACAGGGTATGTCATTGTACCATCTATGGAATGAATGCAATTTATTCTTGAATATATTTGAAAAGTATTTATAATAAAATCTATGGAAGAGAAGCCTGTGATGTAGTGCCGGATGACTTTCTCCTCTAATGATTGAAAGGATGATTTTTGCACCAACTCCACAGCCCTGGTAATTATTAGACTAAGTAGTCGGAGTCAAGGAGTCGGAGCAATTTTGTTTAACTGGAGTCGGTGGTTTCATAAACTAAAGAGTCAAAATCAGAGTTGGAATCAGATGATTTTTTGTACCGACTCCACAACCCTTCATCTTACCTAGGTAATATATGCATTGCTATGTAATGTGTGTTGGGCAAATAGTATAATGCGTGGTATACTAGCAATGTGCGTGTTACCTAGATAACGAAAGTTGTGCTATTTGTACTATGAAACTAGTGTAAGTACCGGTAATTTTACTGGAATTTGCTGAATATGCCCAATAGGTGGGAAAGCCATGCCCATTTGAACTTGAAGAAATAAGAGGTGCATAGCTCACAACTTTTCCCTCTTTTGGAGGGACAGTATTTTTTTGGGAACCAAATCCCTCTGTGTCCCTTTCTTCCTTATGTGTCCCTCTTTAAAGATATAGAGATCTGTGTAAATATACGCATTTTTCTATTGAAAAAAAATGTGTTTACCTGACTCTAAATTTAATTCAGATCAATTAAATTGAAATATTTCTTATTTTCATATGTTTAAATGAAGAAAAACTAATGATAGAGAGGGCTAGTGTTTTAATGATAAAAACTATATCTTTTGGTTCTGAATTCTTTGTGATATGCATGGCGAGGGGTGTGGTGGGGAGTCGCTAGAAGTGTCGCAGGGGCGTGTCTAGTGTTCCTCTTTCGTATCTAAAAACGTTGGGAGGTATGGAGGTGGACAAAGGAAGTAATAGGTGGGGACAGGAGTCAGTGAAGCTATGATGGTATAGAACATTTTCCATGCACTGTAAATGACCAGAGCCTCTGTCAGATTTGTTTTTCTGTCTGAATTCATCAGAGTTCGAGGTAGTGAGTAAACCTTTCGGCCCCGTTCACATCTAAAGTAGCAAAACGCTAGTGCTACTCTAGTGATTTTACTGTGATTAGTGCGGTAAAAATCACTGTATACTTCCACGATTTCAAAGTGAACGCGGTCATCGCTTTATAAGCACTGTACCGCGATCGCTGCAGAATCGCCCAGAAAATGCTGCAGGTAGCACATTTGAGATCGGCGCTAATCGCAAAACGCCCGCGAATGGTGCCAATCGCGGCAGTGAGAACACTGCCATAGGGTATCAAAGCGCTTTTCAGCGATTAGTGGGAGTCGCCTGCTAATCACTTAGGTGTGAATGGGCCCTTCAGTAGCACCACAGCAGTGAAAGCATGCTTTTCAGGGATACCTTTTATCATGTTTTTATTGCTCTCACATGACTCTTTGGTGGATTCCCTTACTTCCTGATACTGGTGACACCACAGGAAATGACAGCAAATCACCCAAACAAAACACTGGCAGGTTCCCTGCTCTTACCCTACTATTTCCAGAACTAAAACTAATATTTTGACCAGAGTTCTGTGAGTGTCTGTGTAATTTAACTGTATACAAAAGAAAAAGCACAAAAACATTCCCAATTCTGTGCAGTGCAATGGTGCCAGGTGAAGAGTGAAAGCTGCCATAGCTCTTGTGAAGAAACATGAGGAAATGTGCAGCTCCACCAGAGGTCCCTCAACCCTGGGCTCGAAATCTGGCATATACACCAATGGAAATGATCAACATCATCATCTGCAGACTGCATAGCTACAGTAGAAGTGTTCTTATTTTAACAAATAAGGCCAGTTTCACATTAGCCACCAGATGTTTAATTGTGGTGCGATCAGATGATCGCATCATAACGCTAAAACCATGCTTTATACATACCTGCGGTAATGAGGCTTAATGTAATTCTTGGCAGGAAATCAAATCATAAGTAGGGCTCTGTAGCACTCACTTCCTGTGGCAGACATACGCATTGCAAGCTAAAGTATTGAAAAGCCTTGCTTTAGCACATGCGCACCGCTACGCAAACAACCGTATAATATCTGCATTGCCATTGACTTACATGACCTACTGTCAACGTCCGTCACTGTGGATGATGATCCATAACGCGCTGATGCTTTTGTGTCAGATGCGATACTTCCAGCACTTCGCACCGCATCAGGGGCGTGATTCACTAAGCTGTGATAACTCAAATATCACACCTTATCAAAGATATCACACCTTATCAAAGTTAACACGCCTTATCAGAGTAGCATAGCGAGAACTATGCTACGTACACACATGCGACAACGATCGTTCGTTAAGAACGACGAACGAACTTTTAATTGATGAAAGAACGACCTAAGTAAAGGTAGTTTTAAAATGTGTGTAACTATCTGATCGTTAGAACGAACGTTACATCACAGAAAGCAACTATTGCGCCTGCGCATAAAAATGAGAAGTTCCATGGAGAAATAGTGAAATGCGCATGTCAAGCCTAGTACGAACGATCGTTTCCAACGATGTACTACTTTTGCAAACGATCGTCGTTGGTTAAAATCCGCCGAGACAGAACTTTCTTTTGTAGCGATTTGGCTCGTTCGTCGTTTGCCTTAATAGTCGGTGGTTCGTTTTTTGTAACGATCGTCGTTGGTAAAGATCGGGGAACGATCGTTACAAACGACTATAGTCGCATGTGTGTACGCACCTCTACAAACCCGCAGGGGCTCAGGGCAGGACGAGTGCCATTGCCAATTAGCAGGCATAAGTTTGTAGCGCTCACTATGCTACTCTGGTAAGGCGTGTTAACTTTGATAAGGTGTGATATCTCTGATAAGGTGTGATATTTGAGTTATCACAGTTTAGTGAATCAAGCCCCTGGTACAGAATGCCCCATAGACTTTCATTACTTTAGTGTTACCCTTGCGTGAAAAAAAAAAAGTAACGCAATGCAATTAACGCACTAGTGTAAAAGGGGCCTCAAGGCTCATTTCCTCCTGTGGCCGTAATGTCCTTGCAGACTTGCCCAGGCTTGTCTACTTTTACATAAATTATGAGTCACAGACAAAACAGAGCTAAAACAATTCAGTAGTTGGGATATACACTTTTATTGTATGAATAGTAGTTTCATTTTTCAAGGAATCAAACCCAAGTGCTGCCCTACAGAGATAAGAACAAGGAACCTCTGCTGTAGCATCGCTTTACAAGGAAATGTATTGTGTTTTGTGGCTTCTATAGCTAGTCATAGTGCCAGCCAGTGGCGTAGCTTAGGAGCTCTAGGCCCTTAGTGCAGTGCAAGTTTTACATTGGGCCCCTCAAGCACTTTATGCATTTTACATATTTTATAACAATTGATATGGATCACCAAAACCTGCCAAGGACATCCGCAGTGTCAGAGAGGAGCAAGCTGATGGGGGAGTACAGTTATTAATGGTTACAACTAATCACAGCAGATATAGAGGTGATCATAACCACCATGACACCAATAAAGAGATAATAAAGTGGTTGAAGGAGGGCCCCTGGTGGACCCCTCTGGTCCGGTCACACCCTCTGCATCACCTATTGCTACAACACTGGTGCCAGCGCATGGTCCTAAATTTGGATCTCATTAGGGACAGTATCAGCACAGAGATGGTACATTTTGTGTGTTTTTGTGAGCTTTGGGGTCCTCGGCATCAATAATGTGAGAATGGAAGCAGTTTATCAATCAAACAAATCATATTGGCTGTTTTTGGCTCCACCCCCCTTTTCTGAATTTGAAAGCCAGTCACCCATTGACCAACTGTAGCAGGTTTGAGGTCTCTACCATTACCAGTGTACGAATGGCAAATCCTTGAAAATCAATATGTGAATTTTGATTGGCTGTTGGAGGCTCCACCCACTTTCCTGAATATTAATCCCAGTGGAGTACAGGGGATGTGTGACTTTTTCAAAGTCAGTTGTCTATCGGTAGTGTGTATGGCTGGTGCCGCTCTGTGGTCAACTCTGGTGGTGGGATAACCTGGCAATAGGGGTGACAAGAGAAAAAGAGCGCACCCAGTGGTGTCAGTGGGGTTAGGTACTCTGTTGTACTCTGCTGAGGGCCCTCGCAAAGCTGGTGCCTGCTCTAACTGGCTGCAGCTCCTGCACTCTGCGGTCCAGCGAGCGGTAGGCGATGTTAGTGGCTGGACGACATGCTGAGCCAATTTAGGCCTCGTTCACACTATACGCGCTTCCGTGCGCGTTTCAGCAGTGCCTATGGTATGCGATCAGCAACAACATCAGAAATGCATAGAAAGCACTTTTGACATTCAGACTATGCCTGCTAAGCAGCAGTGCGATCCTATTCACTGTAATGAATGGGATCATCAGCGCAACACAGACGGCGTGAAACCGGGTGCTCTTTTGTCCCGAATGCATGGCCATAAGCGTTGCCTAATGTGAACGAGGCCTAACCCCGCACTGCAATGTGACTTAGCACTGAGCAGGTCGCAGGCTTCGGTAAGAGAAAAAAAGAGGCAGTGAACCAGGCCCTACCCATGTATAAGATCACCAATGCTTATAGAGAATGTGCACAAAAATTTGTCAAATACGGGCAATGTGGATTTCAAACAGAAACACAACTGCATTGCTGCAATGAAACATAAGAGGAGAGTTGGACAGGGAGGTGAGGTTAGACCGAATTACACCCCCCCACCCCCGACACTTACTTTCTCTCCCTCTCCTTCTCTCTCTTGCTCTATACTACCCTTTATGTTTATTAGGTACTGGACACCTGTATACATGATGAAACTCAGGAAATATAAGGATGTAATATTGATCTGCTTGAACGTTATGCAATCTTACAACAAATAGGCTTGTAGTAAAATATCGGACATCCTCTGTTAACACCTACTTCTCAGTGCCAAATGTACCGGTGTAACCAGTTCTTGAATAAACCTATTTGTATTGTTTGCAGTGCTTTTTAATACGGAATCAAAATTAACTTGTTACACTGAAAAGTTGAAATTTTATTGGCTGTTTTATTCTCTGACCACTTTCCCTGTATTTTTAACCTTGGTGACCAAGTGACCAAGTTTGGGGACTCTGGCTTTATTACTGTGAGAATGGCAGCCTTTTACATATTGGCTGTTTGTGGTTCTGCTTAGGTGTGCTGGAGGGCAGGAGACCCCAAGAACATATCTTCCCAGGTACTGAGGGATCTGTATACCAGGTTTTGATGCAATCAATCAATGTGTTTTTGAGTGATGAAGGCATACACATACACACACATCCGATTTATATACTGTGTATAAATTTTAACATTTTGCAATCAATTAGAACAGGTAACAGATAAGAATGGGGTTCCCAGAGATGAACCTTGAAGACTTTTATCAAGATATGGAATAAATAATATATTACTACAACTGTGTGCTTTATAGACAATGTTACACTACTAGCAAATGTCTCAGGGATCTCAGGAGGACCTGTGTATTCCTTGTGGATTTTCATATCTGATAGCATCATAAATCCTTGCTCCTCATTCTATGGCTTCCCACCCTGCCAAGGGGTATCTTATGAGCTTTCCTGCCCACCAGAAGTGGGCATGATGCTCTGATGGGGTATGGTTGAGCTGCTGCCCACTATGGCTGGTGGGCAGGGCAAGTATACTTCAGTGGGGAAACCACATGCTGGTTTTTTTTTTGTGGCTTATCACGTTCAGCACTTTGGAAAGCATCTTTTCAGGGTAAGGAGGGGACCCCTTGTACTACCTCTATGCCAAATTGCAGCCCCTGAGCCCCACTGGCTCCAGAGATAGACTACAGAAACCTATCACTGAAACCAGCAGGCCTCGGAGACTGCATTTTGGCACAAAGGTAGTTGGGGGTGGAGTGCCCCTCCCTACCCTGAAAATTTGGGGAGTGTAGAAGGTGTGGAAGCGGAAATATTTAGTATTTTACCACCAGCAGCATAATTAAATAGGAAATGTGGCCGCACAGTCTCCTACTGTGCATGCGGGGCAGTGCAAATTCACAGTCAGCAAATTCAGACACATCACCAGCAGAGTACTGTGCGTTGTGCAATTAGTGCAAACCACAGTAAATGGGTACCACAAGTGTGCTATGGTAACGCATGCCACCAATGTACTGCAAGTTACATTAACTGCCCAATGTGTGGTACTCTTCTGGTGTTAGTACCATTATTATTGCCATGCACTGCCTGCACACAGGAATATCACCGTAGGTTCCTGCATTAAGCCCATAGTTGCCAGCTATTCCAGTGGATAATATTACAGCTGTACTAGAGATTTATGAGAGATTTTGCTGCTACAAATTCCTGTATTTTTAACATGGTCCTTGTTTTGTTTTTTTGTTTTTTGGTTTCTATTTTATAGCGCAGACAACCATGCAGCGAGCATTTTACACAGCACACAGGGCTATTACCCTGGTTTCTGTTCCTGTTTGTTGACTTGAGTTGAAGGGAACATGAACCGAGTAAAATTATTTAAAATAAACACATGGGAGTTGGTTCACTATCACTATAGCTCCCGTTACTGCACGCTTAACGTGCCTTATCAGAGCTAACGTACGTCTTATCAGAGTAGCATAGCGAGCGCTACGAACTTATGCCTGCTAATTGGCAATGACGAGAGCTCCACTTGTCCTGCCCTGAGCGCCTGCGGGTCTAATCACTTAAAGGACATTAACCCCGCACTTTGATTGGCCCAATAGGCTGCGTGTCACTTGACAGGAAAGTTGACATGCAGCCTAGTGGGCCAATCAAAGTGCAGGGATAATGTCCTTTAAAGTGATTGGACCCGCAGGGGCTCAGGGCAGGATAAGTGGAGCTCTCGTCATTGCCAATTAGCAGGCATAAGTTCATAGTGCTCGCTATGCTAATCTGAAAAGGCATGCTAACTCTGATAAGGTGCGTTAACTCCGATAAGACAAGGTAACTCTGATAAGGCATGTTAACTCTGATAAGGCACGCTAAGTGTGCAGTAAGGGGAGCTATAGTGATAGTGAATCAACCCCAGATGTACCTGCAAATGAATATTACATACTTATCTTGCCATTAGTTCCTCGCAGAAACTCCCCATTTTCTTCTTACACCGATTTCTTCCAGATTTGACAAGATTTTGTCAGAACTGAAATATATCAGTTGCTGTCAGTTATAACTGAAAGGACAACTGATGAGCAAGGTAATATCCATGTTTCCCCATGGCTCAAGTTGGCAATATTACAGTTTAACAGTGTGCTGACCAGGAAGCTGTTATAGGGTAATGACCATTTTGAAAAAGGAGGACAGGGAATTCTATCAATCCCAGTGGACAAACAGGATGCGGGAGAGGAGAAAGAGATTGAGGAGTAGACTACACGGAGGTAAGTATGACGCGTGTAAGTTTGTTTTGACTTTTAATTTTCAATTCAGGTTTGCTTTAAGCTACTTCAGTCCTTCCAAGGATGCTCAGACATCCACAGGAAGTCCATACAAACTCCATGCAGACCATGTCCTTGATGGGAATGAAACCCAGGAATCTAGCACTACAAGACAAAAGCGATAACCACTTAGCCACCGTCCTGCCTAAAGAAACAACACTTGCTTTGTCTGAGACTATTTCTGTCAACAATGTTAGTCTAAAAGAGAAAGCTGATTCACTGAGCGCCATGCCTTACAATGAAAGTGAACAATGACTTAGATGCCGGGAGGAAGCAGCGTGAGATTTGTTCTGCACACACAGAATGGAAAATTGGAATCACCACAGCCATAGCTGCTAATATTCTCAACCAGGGGTGGAGGAATGGATATGGGAGCAGGAGCCAGTCTGTTCAATGCAGAGCCAGTAGGAAAGTTTAGGAGCCAGTTCCAGTGACGGCAATGAGAGGAACATTCAAAAGTTACACACCAGCTGTATTTGTTTTATAATTCTTTAGAGATTATACAAAATGTCAAATCACCAGGCAATAACATGCTGAAAACTGAACACATGAATATGAGGTGTAAGAAAAAGGGGACATTCGCCTCAAATGTGGAATATTACACGGTCCCAACTTTCACTATATAAGGCTAGCCCCGTACCACTATAAGCTTTTCCAGATACTTCTGTGGACAGTATTAAGAAGAGTGATGTATGCACTTCAGTTTTGCAAACAAACTCCTAGATTGTATTCAGATGACCACGTTCTGCTATTTACATTATGATAATATCTAAATTACAGAGGAAATACTGACACCTTTTCGTGCTAAGTGTTCCTTACATACTCATATCTAAACTGGTTTTGTTCCATCACCCCAGTGCAATTCAAGAAAAACAACCACTACCTGGCAAAAGTACAGGCATGATGAAAACAACACCAGTTTCCTATTCATGGTGAGGGTTGTACCAGGGGCGTAGCAATAGGGGGTGCAGAGGTAGCGACCGCATCGGGGCCCTTGGGCCAGAGGGGCCCTGAAAGGCCCTTCCTCAACTACAGTATTAGCTCTCTATTGGTCCTGTGCTCAAAATAATAACTTCTATAGATACTTTGAATACTAGTAATCATTAACAAGCTGTTCTCCATCCCCTTCTTGCACCTCTGACACTGTAGTTGCCATTGGCAGATTTTGGTGTGACGCATCAATTGTTATGTATAGTGTGCTTGGGGGGCCCATGTAAAACTTGCATCGGGGCCCACAGCTCCTTAGCTATGCCACTGGGTTGTACTGTCACATAGGGCTTTGCATGCTTCCTATTTATGGTGAGGGTTGTACTGTTGCATAGGGGTGTTGCTTGCATACTTACCTCTTCTCAATAACTGCTTGCACCGTCACTCCTCATGCACCGTTTTGCTGTTCCTGTTAACAAGGCCATACCACATGATATGAACAGAAGTCTGAGCCATCCATGGTCCTGCTGCTCCTCATATGTGCTCAATTATTAAAGACCCAGTATGCAATGATTAGAACATTATCTTTTTTACATTCATTATGTATACAAATTATTTTAAAAAAATCTCCGGCAGCCTGCTTACTACCTCCCACTATACTCTCAGTCAGTCTCAAGCTATGACAGTTACTAGGGAGACATGGTGTATGCTGACAAAGCAATTAAACCACATAACCCACCTGCTGAGGCAGCAACCAACCTCTATTGTCTCCAACAGGAAATGGCTTTTCCGTCACACCTTGCTGACAAGTCTTTACAGGGAGGGAAGGTGAGCAATAGCTTAGCCACGCCTTCTGTCTCTCAAAGCAATGCAACATGGGAGGATTTATGAATGTACAAAGCACAGCGGTGGTTAGGCCTGAAAGATAAATCGAATTTAAACCGAAATCGCGATCCTCATCATCACAATTTCAGAATCGTCAAAGCGGCAATTATCTCGATCACGTCATTTCCACATGGGGGAAGTTTGAAGAAGTGGTTTAAAACTTCCCCAAAGTACCGGCACGCGCAGCCTGCAGTGTTGCACATACCCTCCGCCCGAGTCCAACGCTGTCCGTCCTCTATCGCCGTCTGCCAGCTCATGTGCTTGGCAAAACTCTGGGTTCCTCCATGTCACATGACATACAGGAAGTATTCCGTGCATTAGTGCCTGCAGGAGGCGAAATAGATAGACGGGCATCGCTGGTCTCATGCTTGAAGCTATGTCCAGAACTGATGCAGCTTGGGGGACAGAGTGGGTACAGAGACAGAGCGGGCACAGAGAGAGACACAAGAGACACAGAGGGGGCACAGAGAAAAACAGAGCGGGCACAGAGACACAAAGGGGACAAGAGAGAGACCCAGAGGAGGCATAAAGAGGAAAAGGGGGGCCTAAAGAGAGACAGGGGTACAGAGGGAGAACAAAGAGGCAAAGAGGGGGAACATAGCTTGATTTGAAGGAAATCATGAATCAAATAGAAATCGCCATTTCAGACAGAAATCGCTCAATTCAATTTTTTCCTAAAATCGTTCAGGCCTAGCGGTGGTCATAACACCTAAATGCAGGCTTAGAAGATTTTTTAAATTGTACAACTACGATTGCTCATCTAGGTGCTTGGGTTACTTTTAACATATGTTTTAGTGCAAGAGTTGGTAAACCAGTTCTTTATTTGTACAGGCAGCTTACTGTCCCTCCCACAGCACTAAGAAAACAGGCTTACATCACTGTGTAAACTCTTCAAAGGGAGGTGGGGATTCTGGTCATAGTGTCCTTACCTTATCTGAAATAGGAATATTTCTGGTATCTGCATGCTGAGATTAACTTTATACTTTATACTTACTAGCTAATAAAAAAAAAAAAACCTACCCACAATCCCACTGGTTTCTGCAGTTAGGCAAAGGCACACATATGAGGTAAAAAAAAAAAATGTGGACATATAGGAACCTATTTTAGGGGGAAAAAAGTGTTAACATGTTTTGGGATATTACAACCCCAAAATGTAGACTTCAAACTGAGATTTTAAACTCTTCATCCCAAAATAAGGAAAGTTCTATTTAGAATTAATTCTACAAATACAATCTCAATAGTTTATTTACACTTCCGGTTTGCTTTAACTGTACAGAAGCCCATATTCCTATTAACATTGCCACGGATACAGCAGTATTAGCTTTTGCAGTCAGCTGAGACAAAAAAAATATCCTGGAACATCAGCACAGAACATAAACACTGTGTGCAATAAGAGGGGGTTCCTGGCATATACCACAAAATATTTCCTTTACTAAAAAAAAGCAGCTACAAATATTTCCTCTGAGAAAAACAAGTTACACTATGAACAATTAACCACCACAAAAATACGGTAATCAGTAAAAGGATCCTTCAGATTATCAGGAAAATAAACCAAGAAACACTTCGTTCAGTAAAAGTGGACCTGAACTCTTGCTCAGGACAGAAGGAAAACAGAGAAATGCACCCTGTATGTATTTAGAGAGTTTACACGTCTAATTACATCATCATCATCTGTGACTAATCACCACCTTAATTTGATCTCTCAGCTGTGTCATCTCAGGAATCTCCTCTGCTACGGCAGAGCAGCTAATTTGTAAACAACGGACGTTACCAATATGTCTGCTGCCATGAACGCAGCAAGTAGACACACTGCAGTGGCTTCCCTCTATGAAGTTGAGTACCCTTTTGAGGCACTCAAACTGGACTTGAACTCTTGCACAGGGCAGAGGAATACATAGAGAAATGCCCCCTGTATGTATTTAGAGAGTTTAGCCTGTATAATTCTCCCTCACTTGTGACTAATCACAATTGTAATTTAATCTCTCAGCTGTGTCAACTGGCTGCCTCGACAGAGCGGTTAATTTATAAACACAGGATGTTAACCCTATGTCTGCCTCCATGAAAGCAGGAAGTAGATACGCTACAGATTTATTGCTGGATATGTATCAGCTGTAACAGAGAAAGGTTTTCCTTTAAAGGTTATTATGATGTTGCTTATCTTTTAGAGCAGAGAGGAAGTCCTGAGTTCAGGTCCACTTTAATTTAATTAGACACTTTCGTCTGGCTAAACAAACACAGAGCAATGAATTTCTTCAGCAACTTATGTGGAATAAAGACTTTTCATTCTGTGCTGTGCAAGAGTTCAGGTCTGCTTTAATGGGCACCTTAGGAATGACCCATGAGGAGATGGACTAATCTAAAATCTGTCAGATCTGTTGGATTTTAACAACCTACTGTAAATGCCATAGAAAAAAGTAATTTACAGTGCATTTCACTCTGAGACAAATGTACATTTTATACATTCGCTTACACATATATTTTATATCTTTTACGGTGGCCCTTTAAATATCAGGTTTTGTATATTCCAGATGTGCGCAGTAAAAGCAGCTCTGCCTGCTTGTGACATAGTCAGGCAAAATGGATCAGTCACCGGGGAAGGCACAGCTAGGACTCCCCAAATACTGCAGCACTTACACACCGTGTATTGAAGCTCAGTCTTGCCTATTGCCTCATGCACAAATACAACAGCCTGCCTGGCTTCTTGCTCATTACTTCCTCCTGAATGTCACTGCTAGAGGCGTGGAAATCCCCATTGACATAACGCTTGCCTTATGCAACAGGGCTGGACTGAACAGAAGGACACAGAACAGGTTGGACCAGATCTCACGTCCTGAGCTGTCAGTTCCCAGTTACACTGTGACATTCTGTCTCCAAGACACAGGAAGCTTGTTTATCTATACAGGGGAAGCATGCATAGTTCTCAGCACTACTCATACATTCTGATTTGCTGCGACATGGCAATGCTGTCAAAAATAATTTCATAAAAAGTTGTTATTATTTAGGAAACTTTGTAAATGCGAATCAAATCAAACATAAATATAATCAACTTTTTGGTGTGACCACCCTAGGCATTTAATGAAGCAGCAACATGTTCACCACACTTCATTGAGGTTTCTTAGAGGAACGTTAACCCAGAAATGAACTTCACGCCAATCAGTAGTCAATACCCCTTCTACCATGAGAAATCTTTACCTTTTCTCAAATAGATCATCAGAGATGTCTATGTGGCTGATATTGTAGGGAAACCCCTCCCACAGTATGATGTCAGGGCCATGGCCCTGACAGATTCCTGTCTGTGAACTGTATTGGAATGTCGGAAATAAGGGCTGTTTCCAACTGCCAAGCAAGCAGTATCTAAACTACCCGGTAATAAGATAGCGAGATTCAATCATTTCTTGTTCTATTTTCCATTTTTTAATGTCTCACTTTGCAATGTATTGGGTTTTTTTCCCCGACTACTATCTTTTGGTAAAATTCCTCTTTAAAGTGAACCCCAAGGTGAAAATAAATTGATGAGATAAGCAATTGTATTTATTCTCCTACACCTTAAAAAATACTTTTTAGATATATCCCATGGTTTTATTTTATATTGAAACATTTACAAAGTAGATGTAAAGTTTTATTGTCTCTGCTCAGTGGCAACCTATTAAATGTTCCAGACTTGAAATACAAGAACCTTTTTCTATCTCTCCTCTGCCCTCAGAAGTTGAATTCTGCCAGAAAAAGTTTTATGGCTGTAATATGCTTCAGTAATATCAGTAATGTTTACTATATTCCCCTCAAGGTACCGACAAGACAGAAGCTGTCACTTCCATGCCTAGAAATTAATTTTTTCAGGCAGCAAAATAAAAAAAAACAGCCAGATTATTAATATGTTTGTACTGTACATACACATGCTTATCTCATCATGTCACATGTTGCCTCGGGTACACTTTTTAAACTAAGTTCCTGATCACTAATGCAATGCACACATTAGAATGTACACGGTGGATATTTTTTTGTTAAATGGGACACAGGCATGCTCACAGCCTAATTCCATACCTCTGTGTTTTCTCTGTACTGCTCTCCATGGCTCCCGTGCCCCCCCCCCCCTGAAGTTACTGACAAGCAGCTTGTTGGTAGACTAATGGGGAAGGGGTGTCCATTGCAGGAGTGGAAATCCTGCCTAATGCCCCTTACCTGTCCCTCAGAGCCATCTAACTGGCTCTCCCCTGCCCGTTCCTGAAATCTTCCGCTCCTGTCAATGCTCTGTGCTTTCGGAGGAGTGCAAAGAGCTGTTTCTGCAGGGTCGTGACCCAGGGGTTGAAGCCATTTTTTTTCAACACAAAGTGAAACTGGAAGATATCTGGAGACAGGAGCTGGGCAACACATTGTACAATTAAGCTACATAGGGAGCCAAGGTTATGCAAATTATAAAGAATTTAATAAATATATTCAAGTATTAGCTGTAAACACACATTTAAAATCAATTAAAACTCTTCTAATATAGCAATACTGCAATAGGGTTAACCCAGGAGCTATA
Source organism: Hyperolius riggenbachi (assembly GCF_040937935.1). Classification (NCBI taxonomy): domain Eukaryota; kingdom Metazoa; phylum Chordata; class Amphibia; order Anura; family Hyperoliidae; genus Hyperolius; species Hyperolius riggenbachi. Next base: position 84,649,897 of record NC_090650.1, read on the forward strand.
TAGGTGCACCTATAGATCACAAGTTACCGGTACATTTTCTTCGGGCCCATTTATGGAGTGGTCCTATTGCATCTGCTATATTGGTCATCAATATAAGCTCTTCAATCCATCCCGTGTTGCATTACAGCATGCCTCCTTCAATATGAAATACGCTTTCATTACGTTCATATACATACCAGTATATGTATGCACAACCTCGCAGCCAAAGCATCAACCAGACTGATATTACAGGCAAGTTTTCCACAATGCTCTCCAGAAATCACTGCGCTATATGCGTCAACACGAGCACAGCTCCAATTATAAGCGCTATTTCCTAATGTAGCCGGCAGAGCCATTACCTGCGTATTGATGGCCGCTATCAGGATACACAATGGCTCATCTGAGCGGTGGTGTCCATTTGATTTTTGCGCGACAGCGCCATCTAGTTGCATAAGCGTAAGCATAAGCATAAGGGAAGAGAGCGGAGGCACGGGAGGACCAGCATGATGGCGCGCACTCACGTGACGTGTTTCGCCCAATCGGCTTCTTCAGACATGATGATGTAGACATGCCCGCCTCCTGCCTTTATACTTTAGTGCACCCAATCCACTTGTATTTCGAGTATTGCGTATTCCAGCTAAGAGCTATTGCGAGCTTTACCTAACCTGGCTAGACTCCTCGGATCAGCTAGTATGTTCTGGCTCGGGTGTGCTTAAAGAGAGCCTGAGGTGGGTTGATACTAAAAAAAAATTATGCTACTTGATCCGGGTGCTACTTTTTAAGTTTTAAATTGTTTTATTGTTTTTGCGCAATGACACTCACATTCATTGAACTATGCCAGAGCTAAAAATCTATGCACTATTGACCCTTTTTATCTCTTTCCTGCTCGCAGAAGCCATTTTCTGCTAAGAAAGTGTTTTGCAGGTAGAATTTCTTATCAGTGAGGGTCACACTGCAGTCACTTCCTGTCTGAGTCAGGACTGAGTCAGCCGCTTACATACCTGATATTTAACTCTTTCAAGCAGAGAAAGGAAAAAAGGAACACAGCACAGTAATTAGTGTGCTTGGCACTGTACATACTCATGTCTATCTCATCATGTCACACGTCACTTCGGGTATCCTTTAAGTCAGAGAGTTGCCAGAAACAGAAAGTGAACGTATGTTTCTCACATAAATGCTATTAAAAAGAAAAACGTTTTTTTTTTACCTGGATTTGAATTTTAAGTCACAACAAAACAGCTGAAGCAATGACCGTATAGTGTATAAGGTCAAGGGTTGTCCAGCTATTAATGCTAATGGTGTTCATTTGCATGCACTATGCTGCCAGTGCCAGTTTCTGTGGAAAACATGCATACATTGTCCTTAGGAAGGACATCACAAGAAAGTACTGTAATTGCATTTCCTATGCGTTATATACTTCTTACTAAAATGTAAAAAGCCATAATTCTGGGTACATAATTATAATGTATTTGGTTTCCACAGAATATCTCATCTGAGCGCTCAGTCTTCTATACATCTGGTGGCCAAATGCTTTATCGGAGTAGTCAGACTGCCCCCAGATATGTTTATAGGTTACCCAGCAATACAAAAAAATGACAAGCTCATAGATGCTGAATATAGTACCATGTAGGCCTTGCGGGGATCATGTTATATTTTCTGTAGGGCTCACAGGAATCATATTATATCTCCTGTAGGCCTCAAGTTATATCTTCTGTATGGCTCATAGGTATCATGTCATATCGTCTGTAGGTCTCATAGGGATCATGTCACATCTTCTGTAGGTATCGTAGTGATCATGTGATCATCTTTAGGCCTCACAAGGATAATGTTATATCTTTTGTAGGTCTCATGTCATATCGTCTGTAGATCTCATTGGGATCATGTCATACCATTGTAATGCCTGGGGGGTATACTTTCTGACCACCCAGACCAACAAGGCTAGTAGCTGAATCATGGAAGAGGCTACCCATGGAAGAGGTTGCCCAGAGCAACTGCAGCTCTGGGCTTACGATATTGCTACAAATAAGACATGACCTCAATTCACTAACCTTAACTCCTGTATTTAATAACTCTTCTGAGCTGTTTTACAGTTATCAGAATTATATCACCATGGTGATAACTGTAAAACAGCTCAGAAGAGTTATTAAAGACAGGAGTTAAGGTTAGTGAATTGAGGCCATTAATGGCAGCGCAGTGCGATGTTGCGCTGCCTATAGTCTGAGTAACCAGACAAAGAACGAACAGACAGACTAACTGACTGACTGACTGTTGCCCAGGGTGGATACCATCTGAGCCTTTGGCTAAGTAACAAAACAGATACAAGAAAGCATTCAGACAGGTACAAGACAGGACTATAGATTGGAGCGTAACTACTGGACTACCAGACGATACTGGACTGGCCCAGAAATGTGCAGATGAGTGAAACAAACCCCACTCTCACACAGATCTAGCTGCACTAGGTTGCTTGCCGCCTAATCTGGACACTAATATCACATGACCAGAGATGGTGACGACTGGCCAATCACAGCAGTTTAGTGAGGAAGGAAGGGGCGACCATTAACAACTACACATATTGTATAGAAACAAGAGGTACTTTCAGAGCAATGAAAAACATTACTTGTCTTTTACTCTGATGGGTTTATTACAATTCAGCGATATATGAGGCACTAAGTTCTGCCTGCTCTGCAACACTGCAGCTAGACTATTCCTTAAGATTCATTCATTGCAAATTTGCAAGCAAGTAAAACATCTTAACCAAAAACCTCCAAGAAGTTTCCACTCTGTCTGCTAAGCATCAGATGGCTCTGCAGCTTTGGGGTTTCCTGTCGGCAATTACGCACATATCCTGCCAGCCAGGGAGATAACACTGGAGTTTCTTTGTGGGCTTTGCTTTCAAATGGCATGGCCGTTACTAAGCAAAATATAGCTCCCACACAGCACTGAATATAGAAAGTAGGGACAATAAGCCAGTCTGCTTTCACAGGACACAGTATAGAGTCTGCTGGGGGAGCATATTCACCACATACAAACAGTTTATTTTTATACAAAAGGAAACTCAAGTTTGTTAGACAAGCAGCCTTCTATGAAAGGGCACTTTGTAACATTTAGAGATGAGGTCTGCACACATCGAACTGCCTCTCCTCAATACTGCTCCATGTAATAATGACTTTCAGTCTTACAGCACACAAAAATGAGAAAAAAAATGCATTGAATTCAAGAAACATTGTTCATGATGCTAGATTGCAAAATTGAGGCTAGGCTCGCAGTGATCAGCTGCATAATGCATGCATTAGCTGGATAGCATACAGGTAAGGCTGCTGCCTTTGATGTAGGGTTTAAACCTTTGACCAGGGTTCAAATGTTGGTTCAAGCCTGTACATAAAGCAGTAAGGAGTCTATGGGCAAAGCTCCCTAATGATCCCAGTAGCCCATGGACCACGCTTTAAAGGGCTGCAGCTCTGAAGTGTTTTGAGTCCACAAGGAGAAAAGCACAATATAAATGTAATGTCTTGTTATAATAAGTGGGAACTGCAATGGAGACTGGACATAGATTTAATGCAAAGCCTGCATGCAGCTAGCTAGAATAATGTGATCCGTTACATTGCAGCACAGTGAGTTGACATGCAGAATTATAATAATAATATTTTAGAGGGTACAATCAAGCAGTTGTCATCTTCTGTTTAAAATGGATTTTCAGCATTCCAGAAGTAGAAGTAGTAGAGTGTTAGCCATCAGTAAGCTTCGATCACATTGGGTGCATTGAGAAACGTGTAAAAGCGCATGATAGAAAATGCATGCGTTTGTGCGCGCATTAGTGCGCATTTCAATACGTTGCGGTGAACTTTTTTTAACTACTTACGGACCGCAATGATTGAAATCTACGCCCTGTTTTGGTGGCTACCTGGCTGTCAGGGCGTAGATTTAAATCAACTGACGCAGTGCGTTCGCCGCTTTCGCCGCTCCCGGCGATCTTGCCGATATTTCCCCACCGCATCTCACTCACTCTGCTGTCTCTATAACGGCAGAGCCCTGTGAGCAGGTCAGGAGCCGATATCATTGGCTCCTGAATTGATCCTGTCTATAAACGTAAGCTGGTCCCATTGGCTTACATTGATAGGCAGGGTCAGGAGCTAATGAAACCGGCACCTGACCGGCTCACAGGAACTCTGTCGTCATAGAGACCGCAGAGTGGGTGGCCCAAGTTCCCGACGTGTGGCGGTGCCGGCGATTGCGGCGAGTATGTGCGGCGATTCGTCATTGTCCATCGGGATTCCGCCGTTTCTGGTCCCAGCGTTCTCTGGTACTTAAGCGGACAGAGACTGCCGGTACTAAAGTGGTTAAAGAGAAACTCCGACCAAGAATTGAACTTTATCTCAATCAGTAGCTGATACCCCCTTTTACATGAGAAATCTATTCCTTTTCACAAACAGACCATCAGGGGGCGCTGTATGACTGATATTGTGTTGAAACCCCTCTCACAAAGAAATTCTGAGTACGTACTACTGGCAGTTTACTGTCTGTGAACCTTGCTGCATTGTGGGAAATAGCTGTTTACAGCTGTTTCCAACTGCCAAAACAGCAAGCAGCAGCTACATCACTTGCCAGCAGTAAAAATGTCACCATGTAATAAATGTCAGAATGTAAATCAGGTATTTATAATATTTTACAATGGGCAAACACTGACTAAATCATTTATACATAATTATTGTAAAAATGATGAACTTTTTTTTATTACATTATTTTCACGGGAGTTCCTCTTTAAGCATGTTTTGCTTATTGTAGCAGTTGTCAATAAAGCTTTGTTTTCATATGAAATTTTTTTTTTTTTCAATTAGAGGTAAAAAACTCTTGCATTGATGTGCACTTTACAGCTCAACGCACAGCCCTGCATGCAACCCTACGCTTTTGTAACGCAGCTCAGCGCAGCGCATAGATGTGAACCAGGCACATTTATTACATGGGAAAATCAATACCTTGCAGAACGTACAAGGCAATGCGCTGTGAAAAGCGCACAGAAATGTCCCTGATGTGAACGAGGCCTAAAAGCAAGAAGTTTCTTGCTTTTTCGGCACACCGAAAATGAAAAAGAATCAAAAAGTAGATGGGAAAAGACTGTCAAAATGATTCTGAATATTTTCTTGCTTGCTGGCGGCTTAAAGCCAGTGTTTACCAAGTTAAAAATAAAAAAGTCAGATACTCACCTAAGGAGAGGGAAGGCTCGGTCCTAATGAGCCTTCCCTCTCCTCTCCCGGTGCCCTCGGTGCTGCGCTGGCTCCCCCGTACGCGTCCGCCGCCGCAGGGACTTCGGAGGTCTTCAGGAGCACTCGGGCTTCCGAAGACGGGCCGCTCCGTACTACGCACGCGCAAGTGCGTCATAGAGGGCGCTCGCGCATGCATAGTATGGAGCGGCCCGTCTTCGGGAGCCCGAGTGCTCCCGAAGGCTTCCGAAAGCTCCCTTCGGCTGCGGAAGTGGCAGTATTTGACCGAACTGGTCGAATACTGCCACGGGGGATCCTGCGCGGGATCGGGCACCGGGAGAGGAGAGGGAAGGCTCATTAGGACCGAGCCTTCCCTCTCCTTAGGTGAGTATCTGACTGTTTTATTTTTAACTTGGTAAACATTCATTTTAAAGGCATTTTATTGATAAGGTGTGAAAATATCAACTAAAACAAAACTTAGGTGAAAAAGTGAATTGAATAAGGGCCAATGACGTTCAGACAAAGTAAGTGGCCACTGGGTGTTGCAGTTGACATTTGACATATGAAGCTCTGATGAATGTCGTGGCTAAAGGGAAGCTAAACCAAGGCTTTCATATTTATTTCCTTGTAAGCAATACCAGTTGCCTGGCAGTCCTGTTGATCTCTTTGGCTGTAATACAGTGAGAATCACACACCTGAAACAAGCATGTTGCTAATCCAGTCAGACTTCAGTCAGAGCACAAAATTTGCATGCTTGTTCAAGGTCTATGGCTAAAAGTATTAAAGGCAGAGGATCAGCAGGACAGCCAGGTAATATGCATTGTCTAAAGGAAATAAGTATGGCAGCCTCCATATCCTTCTCACTTTAACCCGGTTTCACACCAGCAACCTGCTTTTTGGTTACGGTGTGATTGAATGACCGCATCACACCGCAACGCTTAAAATAGGCTTTGGAGATATATCCGTGGCAATGTGCGGTAATGTTGTTTATGGCAGCAAGGCAAAATATAAGTGAGGCTCTCTAGCGCTCACTTCCTGTGGCCGAAATAGGTATTGCACAGAAGTGTATTTAAAAAAATGTGCTTCCGCACATGTGCATGCGAAAAAAACGTAAAATTTGTGCATTGCCATTGGTCGCGGCGGATGTCGATTGGTAACATGCTGATGCTTTCGCATCAGATCGGATGCTCATCACATCCGAAATGTCCCACCATTGACTTTCACTGCTTTAGTGTAACCCTGCAATAAAAAAGGTTAACACAACGCAATGAAAACGTCGGGCCTGAGGTTCTCTTAAAAGCTGGTTTGAACACTTTGTTGTAAACTGACCGCACGACTTCTACTGGCACAAAACAGACATCATCCCAGTACAGCAAAGGAAACCACCTGTTTTATGACACCAGTGTGAACCTAGGTTTAGGCACCCAGCACTGCACTGGAGAATGCTGGGAGCACACGTCCGTACTTGTTTACAGTATTCACCTATTATGTGATAACACTACCTTATTTAGTATTTTACAGAAAACAGAGATCACAGGCATACATGAAATACTGGGCAATTAAAAGACAGCTAGAGCAAAGAACCTCTTGTTCTGATACTGAATGCTTACTTACAGGACTACCGGTGACTTCACTGCCAAATATGTTACTGGAACAGAGCGGCAGAGGAAGTGTGCCGGAATCGGATTCCTGCTGCAGTCCAGTTAATCACCACAGTGCTGTGTGGAACATTTTAAAGAGATGACACTTTTTTCTGTATCTTTGTTTGGTCAAAACAGCTATTTCCTGAATTCTAAACGGCAGGGATACTACAGCTTTCTTTGTTGTATGAAATCAGTTTCTGGTGTTCCCACTGTCCCAGAGCTGAAGCAGCTTACACTTTAAAGTGACACTGAAGTGAAAAAAAACTTATGATATAATGATTTGTATGTGTAGTAATGATAGTTAATAGAACATAAGTAGCAAAGAAAAGAGTCTCATATTTTTATTTTTAGATATATAGCTTCTTTTTATAACATTGCATAATTCTGTCATATTTGCATTTACAAACCACACTCTGTATTTTAAACTATAAAACAAGCAGAGCTAATGATCCGTTTAACACCCCTGCAGTAAACCTCTTATCTAAATCTGTCTCTGACTGTTTATTCGATGTATAAGTGCTCCAGAAAACAGCGACTCAAGTTGGTCAGAGAGCTCAGAGAAGCTCTTTTTCATAGATAACAACTGAAATTTCTTAACTTTTTCTGTTACAATATTAGAATCTTTTTTACTACTAATGTTCTATTTCTTAGCTGTACTACACATACAAATAATTATATCATAAGTTTATTTTTGCTTCTGTGACATTTTTAACAAGCATATCTGTAGCCACATAAAATATTAAAAATACAAATATGTGCATGTAGGACAAACAAATTTAGCAAGTTCTTAGTTTTTATTTACTGCAAAAATTAAAATACATCCAAGGCATGGTTCACACATAATAAAAGGTGTCCAGTCCTGTCAGTTTTTGAGTTGGCCCCAGTTTTGTATGTGTTTTTATGGCTGTGTTCGCACATACATTTCAATTGAATGCAAATTTGCCATTGTGGTGCGGTGCAGAAAAAATATGCATTGAATGCTGCAGATTTCTGCAGTAAGCATCCGATTACCCAACAATGATTGATACTCAAGAAGAATGCAAAAGTCCTCGTCCAGAAAAACTGATGTGGAATCTAACATGCTAGTGGAAATAGACCCTTAGGACCCTTTTACACTTAGTGCGTTTTAATGCATTGCTATGTGTTGTGTTGCATTGTGTTTTAATGCGGTTTTTTTTTCCATAGCAATGCATTGTGGAAAAGCTTCTGTTTTTCAGTGTATAGTGTGAAAGATGCCTTAGGGAAACATGGACACTGGACTGCACATCAGTTGTCCTTTCAGTTACACCTGACAGCAACTGATAGTGTAAAAGGATATAAACGAAAGGATTACTGGTTTTCAAAGTAATGTCCGTGTTTCTCTATGGCTCAGTACACATTATACGCATTTTAACTGAAAGCTTTTACACAATGCACTGCTATGGAAAGTTAAAAGACCACTCCACCGAAAAAAGTAAGCAGTTAAAGAGAAACCGTAACCAAGGATTGAACAATCAGTAGCTGATACCCCCTTTCCCACGAGAAATCTTTACCTTTTCTCAAACGGATCATCAGGGGGCTCTGTATGGCTGATATTGTGGTGAAACCCCTCCCACCATGTGATCTCAGGACCATGGACCATGGGAGCCTTGTTGCATTGTGGAAAAAAGCAGCTGTTTCCAACTGCAAAAAAAGCAAGCAGCATCTCCTTCCACTGACATCAACTGCCAGCAGTAAAAATGTCGCCATGTGATAAATGTCAGAATGTAAATCAGGGAGAGGAAAGATTTTACAATGGGAATACGCTGACCAAATCATTTATACATAATTATTGTAAAAATTAAGCACTTTTGTTCATTACGTTATTTTCACTGGAGTTCCTCTTTAAAATGTGACAGAACCGGTTTTGGACTAGTCAAGCATTTTCTGAATGGCAGTTTCACTACCAAAACAGTAAGATGCCAGCCAGCCTCCTTATTCACTAGCACACTACTTCGTCTGTTAGACTTAGCAACTGTTGTTGAGGAAATGCTTTTGAAAACAAAGAAAACCCTGAGAATACCCCATGAGGAGATGAACTAGTCCAAAACCTGCCAGTTCTGTCAGATTTTAACTGCTTACTTTTTTGCTGGAGTGGTCCTTCAAAACGCATCAGTTTTTCTGCATATCTTGTAAAAGATATCTAATGCTGGGAATACACGTTACGTTTTTGGTGTTCGATTCTCCAAGCGATCTATTAGCCATTCGATTCTCTGCTCGATTCTCTTATCTTCCACTCGTTTTTCTTATCTTTTTTCCATTCACTTCTATCAGGAATTCTTCTTCGCAAAAAACGTAACTCGTATTCCCAGCATTAGTGCATTGACATTTCACAAAATGGACTTGATTCACTAAACCGTGATAACTCAAATATCACACCTTATCAAAGATATCACACCTTATCAAAGATATCACGCCTTATCAAAGATATCCCACCTTATCAAAGTTATCACGCCTTATCAAAGATATCCCACCTTATCAAAGATATCACACCTTATCAAAGATATCCCACCTTATCAAAGATATCCCACCTTATCAAAGTTATCCCACCTTATCAAAGATATCCCACCTTATCAAAGTTATCACGCCTTATCAAAGATATCCCACCTTATCAAAGATATCACACCTTATCAAAGATATCCCACCTAATCAAAGATATCCCACCTTATCAAAGATATCCCACCTTATCAAAGTTATCACGCCTTATCAAAGATATCCCACCTTATCAAAGATATCACACCTTATCAAAGATATCACACCTTATCAAAGTTATCCCACCTTATCAAAGTTATCACGCCTTATCAAAGATATCCCACCTCATCAAAGTTATTATGCCTTATCAAAGATATCCCACCTTATCAAAGATATCCCACCTTATCAAAGTTATTATGCCTTATCAAAGATATCCCACCTTATCAAAGATATCCCACCTTATCAAAGATATCACACATTATCAAAGTTATCACGTTTATCAAAGTTATCACGCCTTATCAAAGTTATCATGCCTTATCAAAGTTATCACGCCTTATCAAAGATATCCCACCTTATCAAACATATCCCACCTTATCAAAGATATCACACCTTATCAAAGTTATCATGCCTTATCAAAGATATCCCACCTTATCAAAGATATCCCACCTTAACAAAGATATCACACATTATCAAAGTTATCACGCCTTATCAAAGTTATCACGCCTTATCAAAGTTATCACGCCTTATCAAAGATATCACACATTATCAAAGTTATCACACCTTATCAAAGTTATCACACCTTATCAAAGTTATCACGCCTTATCAAAGATATCACACCTTATCAAAGTTAGCACACCTTATCAAAGTTATCACACCTTATCAAAGTTATCACGCCTTATCAAAGTTATCACACCTTATCAAAGATATCCCACCTTATCAAAGTTATCCCACCCCATCAAAGATATCACACCTTATCAAAGTTATCACAGCTTATCAAAGATATCCCACCTCATCAAAGATATCCCACCTCATAAAAGTTAACACGCCTTATCAGAGTAGCATAGCGAGTGCTATGAACTTATGCCTGCTAATTGGCAATGGCACTCATCCTGCCCTGAGCCCCTGCAGGTTCGTAGCGCTCGCTATGCTACTCTGATAGGGCGTATTAACTTTGATAAGGTGTGATATGTGAATTATCACGGTTTAGTGAATCAAGCCCAATGTTTGGTAAAATCAGTTGTTTTCTGGTTTACCGCATGCAGTAATGGTTAGTGGATTGAAGCCAATGATTATTTGTATTCCTAGTTTATTGGGAAACTATAGATCCAAGTTATGTAACTCAGTATATGCTCTTCTGCATTTGATAATAATGGTAGCTAACTCAATGAAGATCAATAAAGACTTGTACTGTCCCATGCATCAATGTAATGGGGCTGGTATTACTCTATAACTGTAGCGTCCTATTCTGTAACTCCAGATTGCATGACAAGAAACCTGTAAGTGGATGACATCACCCTCAGCCCTGTACAGCAGAGATATGGCAGAGGCCAGGGAAACTGGCTCCCAGCTAGGGAATTCAGGTTCTGAGCTAACACATCCTGCGTGGGAGGTCCGGGGTTAAGTCCCTTCTTGGTGAAGCAATAAAGCTTACAGGAGATTGTGAGGAATGCATTTTATGTACAGCACCTGAATAGTCAGTTTGATATAATCTGAGCACAGGATAGGAGGGAGAGGGCAGCAGTGTGATTCAGGTAATATAGGCTGAAGTTTATTACAACATTTTCTGATATCACTCGATTTTTTTTATAGGAGAATGAAGTAATTTACATCATGCCTGACGAAGAGACCGGAGCTTACTCGAAACCTAACATAATTCTATCTGCCATTGGTCAAGGAAGCAGCCCCTGATTGCAGTAGCAGATTGTGAAAGATTTAAGGTGCTCACACATCAGGCGATATATGGACATATCGCCCATGAGACAGACCTCTCTCTGATTGAATCTGATCAGAGAGAGATCTGTTGCTTGCCCATACACTGCAGACAGATTTCCTATAGATTTCAGCATGAAATCTATCAGGTATCAGCCTAGAGACACCACAGACTCTGCCTGTCTGGCAACCCCCAAATGTTAAATGATTGGGTGAGCTGAGTAACAGCATAGACTCCTATTTACCTTTTGCACAATCTGGGAGGATGGACTAGTGGTTCAGATAACAATTATTAGAGCAATTCTGATACATGTGCCTGTTATCTAAAATACACTCAGAGAACCCAAGGCGGATTTATTAAATCTTAATAGGACACAATGACATGCCTCTGCATTCTTCTTCTGCCGCTGTTAGTCCCCCCCGCCCCCCAGCTCTGCTGTCCCCCCGATAAATAGTGCCAGGCTAGTGACAAGCAGATTGTCGCTAGCTAGCCTGATGTTTACCTGACAGCTTGTCAATCAGCTTTCCCCGCATAGCCTCCCCCGCCTCCTCCATAACGTGACTCTCCCCGCCTCCACTAGCTTCCTCCAGAAAGTACTCCTGGGTCGAGGCTTCATTTCCGATTGGTGAAAACTAGCGGAGGCGGGGGAGGCGATGCGGGGAAAACTGATTGGCAAGCAGCCAGTTAAACATCAGGCTAGCGACAATCTGCTTGTCACTAGCCTGGCACTATTTATTAGATGGACAGCAGAGCCCGGGGGGACGGGCAGCTGCAGAAGTAGGACACAGAGGCATGTCATTGTGCACATAAAATGCCTCTGTGTCCTATTAAGATTTCATAAATCTGCCCCAGGTTCTCTTTAAAGTTGGTTTCTTTTGGAATTACAGTAACATAACATATGTCAAAACATAACAAAACAGCGCACCCATCAGCATGCTTCAAAACGTCACACCTGCCAGCATGCTACAAAACGTCGCACCCGTCAGCATGCTACAAATCAGCGCACCCGCCAGCATGCTACAAATCAGAGCACCCGCCAGCATGCTACAAATCAGAGCACCCGCCAGCATGCTACAAATCAGCGCACCCGCCAGCATGCTACAAATCAGAGCACCCGCCAGCATGCTATAAAAAGGCCTACCTATCAGCATGCTACAAATCAGAGCACCCGCCAGCATGCTATAAAAAGGCCTACCTATCAGCATGCTACAAATCAGCACACCCGTCACCATGCTATAAAAAGGCCCACCTATCAGCATGCTACAAATCAGCCCTCTGCATAGGGGGCAATTGTGGAACATTAGCAGGGTTGGCCAATTGCTTGCTTGGTCTATGTTTTAGACCAAAAGTGTCTGTGTGTGTGTGTGGCGGGGGGGGGGGGGGGAGGAACGAATGCACTGAAGGTTTTTTTTGCACAAATATACAGTATTTATGTAATGGTTCTCATATATTTTATGTCGTGCACAGCAGTCCCACACACATGTACTGGAGAAGAAGAGTATGTCAGCATATTTCCAGCATGTGATGTCACTGCTATATTTGTGATGATACAATATCTGGAAGTGGTAAACTTTCATTTCAAGGCAAAAAAAGGCCAGCGTCAGCACAAAAATAGCAATTAAGACATCTGCGAAGTACTTGATGGTGTTTGTTTGGCTGTATTTATGAAGAAGAAATGGACATCATCATGTATGGCTGCCAAGAATCTCACATTTCAGGAGACGGTGGTGGGGTTATAGGCAGTTCAGCTAAACAATCATATTTCCTCATTTTCTATCAAACTACATTCTATTATTACTGCTTATATTACATTGTCTTCTTGTATTTAACAGTAACCTGTAATGTTAAGTGAGGTATATTCTGTCATCTCTTGTATTTTCCTGCAAAAGTTGCAGGAATAAATCGGTGTGACCTCACTTCCTGTATTTAAGTGACAGCTGGAGTAAAGCTGGTCACTGTAAGGGTTGATTATGACCAGAAATGCCAAACGGATTGCTTCCTATCCAATTGGAATTTGATCAGATAGTGGCAGATTCCTTCCCTACATGGCATGCTCAATCTTGATAGAAAAACCAATGAAGCATCGATCGCACGGGAATCATGCACTGCTTGATGCAAAGCAAAACTATGGGCTATCAATCCCCCACTGATACTGCCCCGCCCCCTCAAACAGAGATTTTCCAACACTTCTATTAAGACTTTTAATCGAACGGCTTATGCTAGGTACACACAATGCAATTTTCTGACAGATTTTACTGTCAGATCCAACATGTCCAATCTGGTTTCCGATCGATTTTCCACAGAATGAACGGAAAATCGATCGGAAATCAGATCGGACATGTTGGAAATAATCGATCTGACAGTAACATTTCATCTTGTGTACCTAGATTAGAATTGATAGAAAGATAATCAACTGAATATGCTGGGGCCACGCATAACAAGTCAATTTGATCAAAATGATCAAATCATCCGTGAAGCGAACGGAAGAATCAATACGTGCATGGATAGCTTTAAACAAGAAGAAATAGTTAGTGCCCTGAGAGAGGCAGTAAGCTGTGGCGGTACGGAGGGAAAATTAACAGAGCTGGGTTATATATTGTCTATATATTTGCCTTGTAAATAGTTAGTCAGGGTTATTGGTTATATGTGTGTACACTGAATTTCCTGGTTTGTTTGATGATTCCCTGTGTATAGCTTGCCGTGCATGTGGTTTGCATTTAATTTGCATTGTTATGTTGTATGCACATTTTGCACCAAGAGTGCTTTGGAATAAACACTACTGCACATCATTTCCTGTTCTCAGTGTCTGTTAGAGGCCTGCGCGGGTCCACTTTTTCATACCCGCACCCGACCCACACCCGCGACCCGCTACCCCGCACCCGACCCGCGACCCACTTTCTGGTAAATTTGATACCCACAACCTGACCCACACCCGCAGAACCGCTACCCGCACCGACCCGTGACCCGCAGGCCCGCTACCCGCTTTTTCTTCTAAAGTGCACGTTTAAAGTAACATTGGGGAGCTGTAAAGTTAATAAAACCTATTTTTATACACACACCAAAGCTAACCCTTTCAAATAGCCTTGCGGCTAGGATAAACGAAACCGATAAAGTTATTAGGATGGTTCAATAATTTGCATATTGCATATAATACTTTGCATATAATAATTTGCATATTCAGTAGTGATGCATTGTGCTAACAGGGTGCAGGGCAGGGTGCCTCCAAGGGTGTCAGCTTGCATTCAAATCTTAGAATTTAGATTAGTGTTAGCACATAATTTGCATCTGATTTGTATTCAAGGTGTTTATTTAGCCCCAAGGGGCTGGGCATATCTCTGGAGCTTTCACTTCACTTGCAGCCTGTGAGCGCTGCCCATTGCTTGCTGTCTTTTGAACAAATGTGTATACCATTTATGGCTAGCTGCACCAGGTAAGGATTATGGCCTCGATTCATCAAGACTTATCGAATTGGTTAACGACAGTTTGGTAAAATACCGAATTCGTTAAGTTGATTTCAGGATTCATCAAATTTATCTACAGCTGTTAGCGAGCATTCGGTAATAATTCGGTAATAATTCGTTCTAGTGATGCGTTAAAACGGAAAAAAGTGCAATTCATGAAAATGAAAGTGGGTGTGGTTTAGCGTTACATTTAGGATTAGTTATCTCCTTCACTGCTCTGTGGTTATTCCTGTCAGATCATTGCTGACAGAGAAGATGGAGCCATTGCAAGTGGTTATGTGTCAGCTGAGAGTGATTCAAAGGCGCAGAAGGGCAAGAATAAGGTCTAGAACCAGATCAATCTGCAAGAGAATGGGATTTATTTGCTATAACAGGACATCTGCATTTCTCTTGAATCATCTTGTAAGAGAACACAGGCAGTGCCAGGGTTTACTACATTGCTAGCTGCACTATATTTTTTTTTAGAAAAGGCTCAGATCAAATTGTGGGATTGTCCAAGCCACTTCCAGAATCCTGGTCCAGGTGTCAAGCCCTATTCAGAATGTTGCTACGTAGTGTTCAAAGGACTGCCTTTTACCCACAATTCCATGGGAATCTTATGGCCTTGTGGTTAAATTTACCACTGTAAAACTGGAAATATCGACACGTTACCGAATGTTTACCGAATTGTTTATCGAATTCACACCGAATGAGGTAAAACCTTGATGAATACAACTAGAAATTGCTAAACTTCGAATTCGGTAATTTAACAACTGGAAAAAGTTATCTCAAAGAGAATGATGAATTCGAGGCCTATGTATTTAATTTTAGACTAGCTAGGGGTTCACTGTTGGATATGTTTCACTGTTGAATATGCTTCACTGTTACATTAGTTTGAGGTTTTAACCCTTTTTTTGGACAATTTTCACTGTTTGAACATGCTTCACTTTTTGATATGTTTCACTGCTAGATTAGTGGTTAGTTTCTCTCCTGTGGGGGCACATCACCGCCGTAGGAGAGTCTATTAGGGATAATTTGTGCACAACTTATGCTGAAGCTAACGCCCCCTTTTACTGTACCTGTTTTGAATGCAAGGTGTGTAATCTGCCCGTTATTCGAGCTCTGCATACTTGTGCAGGTAGTCAATTCAGGTGCAGCGTCTGTTTTGAAGCGCTGCCATTTCCTCCTGCTGTACAAAACTTAAGTATACTTCAGGCCAGCTGCCTCCAGGGGTGTCAGCTTGTATTCAAATTTTAGAATTTAGATTAGTGTTAGCACATAATTTGCATCTGATTTGTACTCAAGGTGTGTATTTAGCCCCAAGGGGCTGGGCATATCTCTGGAGCTTTCACTTCACTTGCAGCCTGTGAGCGCTGCCCATTGCTTGCTGTCTACACTAAGTTTTAGTAGGAGCTAGTCTCTTTTAGTCCCCTATACTTTCTTAGTAGTTTTGGGCCACCCTGAGCTGTTTGATAGGATGTTTGATAGGCTGTTGTTAGGATGTTTCAAATTATTTTCAAACATCTGTTAACTTTTATACGCTATGAGGATATATCTGGGTTACAGAGGGTGCATAGTACTTTTTATGTTGGAAGGTTATAGCTATATTGTTTAAAGAGGAATAGTATTTTACACCATTATGCCATTCTGTTCAGTGCTTTCATTTTAAATGCACTAACATTTTGCTTCATTGGATTTGGCAAAATTTGGACATGGCTAGAATGTATAAAACAAATATGGGCTGTTGAGGGTTTAACTATAAAGATTTTTTTCCTGCTCTGTGTCATCCATCTCTTAAACAATTTTGTTAACTTGAATGAGAAAAACATTTACAAACAGGAAGTGACTTGTTTGCACAACAATCACAGTCATTTATGACGCTGAGACACAGGAAGTTTATCAATTACCAACGGGGATAAAAGTCCACCCCAGACAAAGTGACTTGAAACGCATGCAGCAGGGAACACTCTACGTCCATCCAGCGCCATACTAGCCCAATGCTACAAATCCCATTTTGGCAAGTAAGGAGTCTTCAATTTTGTACTATTACTTTTACATTTGACTGCAAGGACAACGAGAACTTACTTCAGGTTTAATACTTACCTGAGTGGAGGCTCTGGATAGTATACAGCCTTCCCGTTCATTTCATCGCTATCCACAGGTAAATCTATTCGGCCTATTTGACCAAATCATTCAAACAGTTCTTTGGAACTACTTGTGCGGTTGTGTGCCTCTGTATTTCTGAGATTGAGTGAACGCAACTGCACAAGCGGGAGTCCAGGCTGCGTGGTCAAACTGCTTTACTGGCTGACAGCAGAGGAAGGCTCTACACTATCCAGAGCCATACCTCTACTTAGGTAGGTATTAAACCTGAAGTTAATTTCGCTCTTTAGGTTTGCTTTAAATACTATATACACATGCTTGTTCTAAGCTGGAGCAGTCAGTCAGGACCGCCTCTGCGTATAGCAACCCAGAAACTTCCAAGGGCATTATTCCACTACTCACCCCACTCTTGGCATCAAGCACCATTTCATCCCCCCCCCCCCCCCCCCCCAAGTAACAATGCACATTGCTAGCCTTCATGCCAAACTGTTGCTTAAGGGACTGAGTCCTGATCCCTGCTGGGCAATGGTCCTTGTATGTGTGTAAGCGGCTTAAGGTCTGGCACACACGAGCAGAGAAAGCTCCTGAGGACTTCTGTTCTTGTCACATTACATCAATCGTTTGCATGCTTAATATTTCTTGGGACATCTAATCACTCAACAAATCTTACTTTATTGGTGGTTTCCAAGAGGTTTGCAGAAGAATAAACTTCTGATTCTTTATTAATTCAATCATTTGTGTTTCCCATACGTACAGAATTAGGACAGACTCTACAAGAACCGTAAGTGTATTCATTTGGCACAAAGACCCTCTACTGAAACGGGGCAAGTTACCCAGGCTACATAAGCAGCAGGGCATCCCAAAACCTGCCCGAGTCCTGAAGATATATAGGCATTTCGCAGGTCTTTCCCGCTTCTTCAGGTAAAGGTCACAGTGACTTTGACCTCAGTGTTCGAGCTAATAGGCGCTCAAAGTCCCTGGCATTCCGCACAAAGACATTGTGGCCTTTACCTGAAGAAGTAGTGGCCAAGACCCGCAAAAAACGTCTTCCTTTTAAATATCCAATAAAATAGTTTTTTGATATCCTACCCCTCACTCGAGGTAAGACTGGTTATTCCAAAAAAGACTTTGTTGTAACATTTATTGGGGGAACCTCTTCCCACCCAACCCTGCTGAGAATGTTGAGTCAAGATGGGCTATTGGTTGGAAGATGTACCCTAGCAATATACTCTCTAAATCAATTCGTAGCTGAATAAGTGTAGTAACTATAAGCATAAGGTTGGTATTGTAGATGTGCTGCTTTATTCATTTTTAATGCACGTATGATGTATATTGTGTGTATACAGTCACCACATCAGGGGCGTAGCAATAGGGGTTGCAGAGGTAGCGACCGCATCGGGGCCCTTGGGCCAGAGGGGCCCCATGGGGCCCTTCCTCAACCAAAGCATTAGCTGTTTATTGGTCCTGTGGTTGTAATAATCACCTCTATAGATGCTTTGAATCGTAGTAATCATTAACAAACTGTTCCCCATCCGATTCTTGCACCTCTAATACTATGTATGACCAAGGCAGGTTTTGTTGCGCCGTATCAAGTGTTATATATAGAGTGCTGGGAGGGGCCCCATGTAAAACTCGCACCGGGGCCCATAGCTCCAAAGTTACGCCACCGCACCACATGGTCTTTTTTCCAGTGAAAAGCTCTATAAGAAAGGGTCCTGCATAGAGGCATTATGTCCGCGTGATAAAACATGCAGGATTCTTGCACTGATGTCCAAATCCGGTCTCATTTTTCCACTATAAATTACTTTCCAAAACATGTTGATGGGATAGAATGTGTACACGGCCCCTGAGAATTTCCCCTTTTCCCAAAACAAGGCCCTCCACTGTGTGAGTGCTGGCACAGCATTAATGCATTTACCTCCACAGGAAAGGCCTTCCTATGCATGCTGGACCTTTCCACAACAGAGAAGACTGTTCTGTGGAGATGTGTACAAGCTCCTGCCAGTCCTCTAAGGTTGCAGGGCCGTCTCGCCACATTGTAACACTTCTAAATATACTTCCAATAAATTTTATGAGTCAGAACGGACAAGAAAAGTTCACTGCATTGTCAGAGCATTCAGTGCATTTTTTTTAGCTTTCTCAGTCTATTTCTGTATAGCTAGAGTAAGCATCTGCATTGTGGTATACACTAAGTCGACACTAGTAGAGTCAATAAAAATTTCAAACCTTCCAAAAATCTACAACAAACTAGAGCACATCTGATCATATTATTTACAATCATAATATTGATGGAATATTGATTTTTATCATGCCTATTCCTTGAAGCGGACCCGAACTCTTGCTCAGCACGTAATGAAAAGTCTTTATTCCACATGTAGTTGCTAAAGAAATCCTTTGCTGTGTTCAGTTTGCCCAGTGTCTAATTAATTCTTATTAGCAGCCGGGAATAGACTGCAGGAGCACTGCTGCAGCTCTCTGCCCATACATAAAATACTGTGGCTTAAAATGTACCTGAGATGACTAAAAAAAAAAAGAAAAAAATACATACATACCTGGCGCTTCCTCCAGCTCCCTTCGGCCTGATCGCGTCTTCACCGCCATCCTCCGCCTCCTGGATCCTATTTTATGGCTCCCTGTAACTTCGGCCAGGCAGCGCAGAACGCTCAGGAGCACAGCGGGGAGCGTTGCCAGGCCGCCCATGCGCAGTATAAGCCCCTGTCCCCTGCTGCAATGCCCGGTGGCCTGACCGCGCCATGTATCATCGCCCATGTGCGGCCTGGCCGCGTGCGCATCCTCATTGCCGGTAGCATTTTGCACCTTCGCAACTACTGTGCAGACGCAGAACGGTCCCGGCCATGGGAGCGCGAGGTGGGTGTACACGCAGTCGGGCCACACATGCGCAAGGAAGCCAGACTACCAGGCAAGGCAGTGGGGGACAGGAGCCTCCTGGGGAGATGGCAAGAGACCGAGAGGTCTCAAAGGGGCTTAAGGAAGCCCCAGGTAAGAATGGTAACTTGTCTAGAGCGTTTAAAACTTGTGCAGCTAATTGACTGCTATACAGTACCTGTATACTGTGCTTAGTTAGAGCATCTGTGAATGTCCAGCACTGCACTGTATGATGCTGTGGAGGGATTATGGGAGTAGGATACATTCTAGCAGGTGCCTATTGCCAGTATTCAGGGCATAGGTGACCCTGCCCAGCAGAAAGTCTCCCAGGACAATACGTCAAGTGTGAGAAAGGATTGATTTATGAGTCATTGTTGGACTCTTCCATAGGCCACAGGATAGGGTGTTCACAGTTCACAAAATCTTGATGCCCAAAGACAATGTCCATTCTCAGGGTTCACATCCTTTCCTCGGGAGAAGTGGACAAGTCAGCTCTCCCTCTGCTTACACAGGGATCCCGTAATGGGTTTTTTGCCCTTTTCATTTCGTATGACTAATTCATTAATTTTCCTCATAGAACATCCGTACATGAATCACTTCATATAAAATAAAAAAAATGTCCTCTGGGTTAGAATAATATTACATCTGCACTGCCTGGCAACCACTTCACAAGGAAACATCGCTAGCCCACGTTAGCTCACATTACACGTTCCATTTATGAAAAGCTACAGTGTTACCCATTCAAATAGAAAATCACAGTCCAAATACCTTCACAACCCAAAATCCATGTGCTGTTACCTCAGGAGAGCCCAGAAGAGGAGGCACCTCCCTCCTCTTCAATGCTCCAGATTCCAAAGTGTGTCCCCCCCCCCCTTACTTTTTCAATTGCCCCCTATAGTAAAATCAGCAGAAAACTTACCAGTAAATACGCCTTAACTGAAAAACACGTTTTCGAGTAACATATAAATGAGTATTCCTAACAAAGACAAGTCCACGTTTGGCTTTTGCCCCCATGCTATGCGGTTTTTAGTAGATATTGACTTTTTGACAGCCTAGTGAGTCTATTGGGAAGAAATAGAGCTTAGAGGTAGAGATAGCCTTTTAGTGTGTAAATCAAGCATGGGGTATATTCATTAAACTGTGCATGCCAATTTTACTGGCACTTATGCCAGTTACGTAGCGCAAATTGTGCAACTTGTGTTACCGAGGCAAACACACATTGCTAGTGTATTGGGCATAAAGGATGTAGAAGACACCTATCTGAGCTTCCGGTATATTCCAGATCTAATGTGGCTCCACATAGGACAAACATTTGAGGCAAGGGGTGGAGCTTAGCGCAATGGCCACACCGGTATGTGCTTCCATGCATGTATTTGCACAATGATCTATTGCACTGAGCGCTTTGAATAAACAAGCGGACCCAGCAGTGCTGACTACTGTTCCTCCTTACCCTATTGTAGTGCACATTGCGCAAGTAGCGTGTGCGTGGCATACTAGTAATACTTGTGTTACCTAGGCAACATGAGTTGCACTATTTGCTGGTGCAAGCAGCACAGCAATTTTACTGCAGTTTAGTGAATATACCCCAGTGCCACTTAAGAACATCAGCTCTGCCAATAAGATATGTTTACAGATTTGCAAAAAGCAGTATGGCAGCCCCCATGAAACAGAGACAGCACATTCTGCAGCTCTATACAGAAAAGAGAGATTATACTACAAAAAAATGTACTGTACATAGACCAAGGCAGAGATGGGAACAGCTCAGGTTTGCTCCAAAGCGCAACTAAAGTGAGAGGGATACGGAGGAAGCTATATTTACCAAGGCAGGCAAAAAGGGCGACGGACATTGGGGCGCCTCCAGAGGCTGTTATGTGAATTATGGCTATAGTGCTGCTTAGAGTGTAATTTGGGAACTAGGAAAAGATGGAGCCCAAATTACAAAAAAAAAAACAGTGTAATTTGTCCGCTAGCTACTGCATCTTTCCCGGCGTCCATGGCAGCCTGAAGGGGGAATAGTAATTAGCACCGCCAGGAAATTTGCAGGGTGATATGTTTTTCGGCTTTACCCTGCACCCAAATTTCCCAGCACCATTTTTGGATGTATTCATATCTACTTCCTTTTAAACAATGCAAATTTCCTGGTTGTTCTGCTGATACTTTGTCTATAATACTTTTAGCCATCGATCCTGGACAAGCATGCAGATGAGGCATTACTCACTGACTGGATTTGCCACAAGCTTGTTTGAGGTGTGTGATTCAGACACTATTGATGCATGAAAGATCAGCACCAGGAGCTTACAATCTAAAGGAAGATCCTTTCGATTGTAAGCTCGCAAGGGCAGGGCTCTCTCACCCTTTTGTGTCTTGGAATTTGTTACATATTTCATTCATGTTACTTTTATCACTGTAATTACCAATTCTGTATTTTGTAATTTGTACCAATTCTGTATTTTGTACCAATTCTGTATTTTGTATATTGGTGTATTCCATCTGTCTGTATTATTATGTGCCCCATGTTTGTTTCTTGCTTTGTACAGCGCCACAGAATATGCTAGCACTTTATAAATCAATCACAATAATAATAATTAAGATAATTCTACAAAAAACAAAAACAATTCCATATATATTCACCCTGCATACCATTACATTTCCTTTCCATCTTTTCATTATATACAAATACACACAAACTCTTTCATCATTCATCCTTTTTGTTGTTTATACAAACTACAAATAAAGTTTGGTATGTACTGAATAGTTATATACAATTTATTCTTGATTAAAGTGGATCCGAGATAAACTTTTACTCATTGCATAATTGTGTTCCTTTCATATAGTCTATAGGGCATTCCTCAAGCCAAATACGTTTTTTGTTTTGTTTTAATACTTTAATTCCCTATAAACAAAACAAGCCTCACCCATAGCTCCTTTTGTGCCTTGGCACTGTAGCAAGGGCTTATGGGAGTTCAGTCTGGACAGGAGGAGGAGGTTACTAGCCAGAGATTTCAGAGGCAGAGGGGAGGAGGGAGGAGGAGAGGGGACTGAATTTGTCACATTACATACAGGCAAGCTGGTAGCATCTCCAGTTCTCAGCCTGTGACAATGTGGCAAACAGAACATGGCAGCCCTCATTGTATCACAGGAATAAATAATCATAAACTTTTGAAGCTGTTTGCAGCTAGATATGCTGTGTAAACTATCAAAACTTTAGGTAAGATATATAGACAAGTTACTTGTTATAGTTAGTTTCTCATCTCTGATCCGCTTTAAGTTCTAAATTTTCAAGCACATTTCAAAAAATCAAGGAAAATGGGAAATTCAATTAGATTTCTCAATTAAAAACAAAAGAAACCTCTCATTTTTTGGTGCAACCAATGGTTTTAATCAAATTGGGGTAAATTTAAACAGAAAAAATGTAACATGTGTGGCTAGCTTTTGTGTCATGGCAGTGGGTTGACACAAAAGCCTTTCAGTCACTTTGTTTACTTCTGGAGCTGTCCAGCCTTGTCATATGACACCCCACCTATACCGTACATCCTGGTTGTATATCTGCACCTTCAGCAATGATTCACACGCAATATTTTACAGTCTATGGCCAGGGTTGTGGTATAACACAATTTCCCTCTTTACATATCTACACCTTAATCCTGACAGGAAATGAACAGTGCATACCTGCCAACATTAAAACCCTATTCTTGTAGTCTAATTTTTAATAAAACCTCTGCCCCCCTTCTTAATCATATACCTTGCAAACACTATAACACCTTTCATACTCACTTATGAGGATCCTCAATGACAAATGTCACATGACCCCACTACAAACACACAGTCATGATCCTCCTTGCCACAATGGTTTGGATCGCTGTGTCCTGATGCTGCTACATCCCTAAGACACTTAAGCCTGCTTCAACCAACTAATCTTGGTTGGCCAATTTTACCACTTCCGTGGCGATTGGAGCTTAATTACACAATCTGTTCAAAATATTTAAAATCTGTGGCCCTTAGGGCTGTGTAGATGGAGTCACATGCAGGAGCAATCATTGGGTACTTGGAGTTAAAGGCTACCTTAGTCCTAAAATTATTCACAGTACGGATGCGCTGGGTTTCAGAACTACCTGGGGATGTGAGCCATTCTGAAGGCTGCCTGAGGACTGCCTGAGAACCACCAAACAGCTATTTCTGGGGATGGCGCAGGAACAACAGGATGGACCGTGAGGAATCCAGAGCCTTCCCTCTACTTAGGTAAGTACTAAATCTGAAGTGATTTTCCTCATTTCAGGTTCCCTGTAAGCCAAAATCAAAATCTGGAAATCCAGACCCAACTTTTTGCTTGTTTTGGGTGGAAAGGGTAAGGTAGTATTTCTGTCCGAGTTCTACCTGAGGAGATATTATCTCCCTTTCTCTTTCTGGTGACAAGATCATTGAGATGGTAAGTCTGAAAGTCTTTCACATGGGTACCATGGGTAATAAAAACCTGATATGACCTTTAACTCATTATACTAAAAGCTTTTCCCTCTGTCTTTGTTCCATTGGAGAAACATCCTTCACTTCCTGTTTTTGGTACCAGTGGTCGCAGAGACAGGAAAGTGAAGAGAAAGTTCACCAGAGGGGAAACTCACAGAATCAAAATCCTGGCAGAGATTTTAACCCTTTCCTCTTTCATTCAAAGCCAAAGTAAAATATTTGACTGGCATTCTGCTTTAAATATACATCTCATTCAATAAGGTTAAAGTGTATCCGAGGCGAACCTTAAAGTGTACCCGAGGTGGCTTAAAATCTAAAAAAGGGATACAGAAGTATGGTCCCATCTGAAGGACATGCCTCTGCGTGCCCTGCTCCCCGATCTCAGTGCCCCCTGTGCCTTGGAAGCGCCAACATGCAGAGTGTATACAAACTAACGGGGAGGGGGCGTTCCTATACAGGATAGGAACTCCTGCTAAACAACCCTTCCCCGCCTTTCAGTGCCTTCTAACACCACACCTCTCCTAGTCAATCAGTGCTGTGCTCTCGCAGTTCAGGTTCTCTTTAAGAAGAAGGAAGCGTGTGGATCCTGCAGAGGCTTCCCACATCCTCCCAAGCCCCACCGTTGCCACGCACTGACCCCTGAAAGAAATCCGACGGCTGCGGTGGTCTGAAGGAGGACGTGGGGCACCTCTGGAGTGTCCATACGCTTCCCTCTTCTTACGTAAGTATCTGTTTTTCGACCTTAGCATCGCCTCTGGTTCACTTTAAAGTGGGATAAAACTCTGACATAACATCTTATAAAAAAAAAAAAATTTCCTACTTTTTATTACCCATACAGTTATCATATTTGGTTTGTGCACAAGTATTGTTGTTTGTTTACAAATTCCCAAAGTACAGTTTATCTGCTCTGAAAGCTGCCATTGCATTTTATTTCATAGCAGCTGTATTTATATATTAAAATCGATCTAGTGATCACTTCTCAGCTCTTTCTGCTCCTCACCTCAGTACAGCTCAGTTTCTCCTAATGTTTACTAAATGCATCTGACAAAGGAATAGAAACAAAAGATAATGTTATCACCTCTTTGGATGAGGCCAGAAGCTGTGCAATGAAGCAAGGAGCTTTCCACTGAAGAACAACGTGCTGTGTTTAACTGTTTGAATGTTGTTCTGCTACAATTTTTTTTTGTGTGTGGTAGTAGATTTTAAGCTGCAAATCATCTTTTAAAACAAAGAGGAAATGCTGAGTTTCATATCACTTTAAAATAGGCATGTAGGTATCACTATGGGGGTAAAGTCAATATGCCTCTTACAGGGTCTTATTGGGTCATACACCTTTAAAACACATGACTGTAATATTTTATTACGATGCTGCCTGCCAAGTACTATCTAACTTATTCCTGACACCCCCAGGGACTCTCCTCACAAGCTGTTCCACTGCTGTAAGGCACACTTAAAATAATTTCCTATCACTTAGATTCTCAATAAACTGTACACATACCCCCAGGGGTGCTTTTCTAGGGTTTACAGTGTACTTGAACTTGTTGCACTTAGTTTACTTTAATAACTTTAGAAATTGAAAAATAATAAATCACATGTAAACAGGCCTGCGCAAGTATTTTACTGTAAATCAAAATGGAAGGGAACACTTAAAAAGCGATCACACACAATTACAGTGTGCTCCTAATATGTCAGAAATACTTCAGATACCCCACATAACAAAAGGTAAAAATATATTATGTCTATACTTAGGGGTCTATTGATTAAGCTGCCAAGCAACACTTTTCAGGTCCCCAAAGTCATAACAGTTCCAGTCACTTGAAACGATCAACACTTTTCTAAGGAATTAGAACGTTTTGCATTAGCGAGAAGTTTTTTGTAATGATTAGCACGGTTGTGCCGATTGATGCAATTCTATTAAGGGCCCTGATCACCTCTTGATAATTATCAGGTTGTTTGGCACTTAAAAAGTGCAGAATGCTTTGTTGCAATACAGAACTGTGGTGTTTTTGTCAAAATAACGCTTTCAGGACTTATAGGAAGTAACAGTTGATTATTCTGCTACAAAGTAACAGTCATGGCTGCCAGTTCCTCCATTCAAGTTCATGGAGTTTCTGACTGTAACTTCAGTTTACTTACAGTGGGTATAATAGTGGTGATGGCAGCCATATAAAATCAGAACGCCCATTTATGAATTACCTGATCTTAAATAGGCAAAGTGGTTTTGAATAGTAAAGAAGAAAAAAAAAAAAACAGCCAATCTGTTAGCTTATCTGCATTTCTTTATAAATATGCACCTATATATTTCTTGCAAAACTTTAAAATTTAGTAAAAACGGGTGTAAACCTCATGAGAGGAGAACACTGCATGTGCAATATATGCTGGAGTCCCTCAATGCTAGACTCCCCCTCAGCACTACACAGAGCTGCTTCTACAGCCAGTCCAAGAACAAGAACAATCAACATATATGTAAACATACAGTACATACCCAGGGCAAAGAGCATATTGACAGTATAAGGAATGCACAGTGTATTAGCCAAACTCAATATGACAACAGAATACACTTTTCCAATCCATGATCACAGCGCTGGAGACCTTACAGTGTGACAATCTATTGGGCTTGGTGCCACAGAGGCTGCAATGGAAAGTTAAGCTTTGTCTGCAACAGGAAGAAGAACCCCAACTGCTGCAAAATTCATATAAAGAAGAGGAACACATAATAACAAACACATACAAGTTCAATGGCAATAAAAAAAAAAGAGATTGCTCCAGTGGAGGGGTGCAGAGGAAGGGGGTGTGCAGGACTTACTTTGACTTGTTGCTCGCTTGGAGAGATGCCCCCCAATAATCCAGCACCCCCGGGAGTGATCATGCAGACAGGTCACGGGTCCCCCGACTGGTGACAGTCCATTCTCTGAGCCAGATCCCCAGCCGCCGCTACGCAGAGAACCACAATCCAGCCTGATCTGTAACTTCTTCTGCTGTAACTCCTCGATCACCAGAGCGGATCCTGCGAGGCGGACCGCAGAGGAAACTCCATTTACTTTTCCACAAAGTGCGATTCAGGAGAGGGCTGAAGAGATCGCACAGAGCAAACACAGATCCAGCTGGGAGGCTGCAAGAAGTGTGATGTCAGCAAAGTCTCCCCCCCGGGGGCAGGAAACTGTACGCTGTACATAGAGGCGTGCTCTGCTCCTCTGCTCCCTCGTGTGGCCACTGCCTGACACTGCAGCAGCTATTATTATTATTATTATTATTATTATTATTATTATTATTACTAGAGATATCTCGAACCTCCGATTTTAGGTTCGCAAACATCAAACGCGAACTTCCGCAAAAGTTCGTGTTCGCTCGAACCATGCGAACCGCACTAGTCTTCAATGGGAAGGCGAACTTTCAAAACTACAAACACCAATTCTGGCCACAAAAGTGATGGAAAAGATGTTTCAAGGGGTCTAACACCTGGAGGGGGGCATGGCGGAGTGGGATACATGCCAAAAGTCCCCGGGACAATTAAGGGCAGAGTTTTAAGGGCAGAAATCACATTGCATTGCTAAATTGGAGGCATAAAGTGCTTTAAAACATCTTGCATGTGTATACATCAATCAGGTAGTGTAATTAGTGCACTGCTTCACACTGACCAAATGCACTGTGTAACGCACCGCAAACAGCTGTTTGTGTAGTGATGGCTGTGCTGGACTGGTGCGCACCATGGCGAGAGTGCAGGCGATGACGGTTTTCAAGCCCACATGGTCGGGCTGAGGTAGCTCAATGACAGAACAACAGTGACTGTCCAGCTGATCGAATTTGGTCTGTCCACAATGAAGCAACGACCTTATTATCTTGGGTCAGGTGTGCCCCCCAACACACTCATATAGCCGGTCATTGCTTCATTGTGATACGCAAGCCTCTTCACCACGGCAAGGTAACGATCACGAAGGGGAATTGACACATGTACATGCCTTTTGTTTTGTTGTTGCAGCAGCAGTGCAGCCAGAAAAATTAGGCAGGCATGTACACGCACCAGAAAAATTATTATTGCGGCCGCTGCTAGCAGCAGCCTTAAAAATTCAGGAATCCACCTGGAGTCTTGGACCCTGTTGGTGGTGGCGGAGAAGGCAGTCAAGCGGCCTGCAGGCAGAGATGCTGTGTGGGGACCGACCAGGGGCGTAGCAATAGGAGTTGCAGAGGTTGCAACCGGATTGGGGCCCTCGGGCCAGAGGGGCCCCGGAGGGCCCTCCCTAAACTCCCTCAATTGGTCCTATGCTCATAATAATCACTTCTATAGATACTTTGAATATTGGTAATCCCAACAAACTGTTCCCCATCCCCTTCTTGCACCTCTGACACTGTAGTTGCCATTGGCAGATTTTGGTGCGCCTTATCAATAGTTATGTATAGAGTGCTTGGGGGTCCCTATGTAAAACTTGCATCGGGGCCCACAGCTTCTTAGCTACGCCACTGGGACCGACTTAGTCTTGGGGCAGGCAGTCACACAACGTGCAGGCAAAGATGCTGTGTGTGGGGCCTGACTTAGTCTTCGGACAGGCCTGACCGTGCTTTGCAGACCAGGCATCCGTGGGTGGATGGACCCTTGACCCAACGCTGTGTGCCACAGATGATACCACTTGCCTTTCAACATCACGGTACAGTTTGGGTATCACCTTTTTTGAGAAATAATTGCGGCCTGGTATCTCCCACTGCGGTGTGTGGCTTTGCTTTTGTGTGCTGCTTTTCCTCAGGTGGTTATCCCATTGCAGTTTGTGCTTTTTCATCATGTGCCTTCATAAGGCAGTTGTCCCTATGCGGGTCTTGGTTTTTCCATTTTCGGTGGCAGAGAGTACAGAACAGATGGCATCGCTGTCATCTGAGGCAGACACACACAAAAATTCCCACACCGCTGAGCCCTAGGATGATGGCACTTTGGTGATGGTTGCCGACTGAGTGTTAAGTGGGGTGCCAGAATCAGAGTAGGAGGAGGAAGATATGTCACTCTTCCGTGCAGAAGCTGAGGAAGATGAGGTATTCTGTGTTAAATAGTCAACTACGTCCTGACAATATTGGGGGTTGATGGCACGTGTCTTCTTCTGCACACTGTACTTAGGTCGAGGGCCACACAAAATTACGACAGCACGACCTCGAACAGACCTGTCGGGTGGCCTGCCTCTGCTCTGCCTGTTGTTTTGTCCATATTGGGGGGGGGGGGGGGGGTATGAAGTGAAAAGTATGCAGTGACTGTTGGTATAACAATGTGCAGTCACACAGGTGCAGTGAAAAGGTATGCAGTGACTGCTGGTATAACAATTTGCAGTCACACAGGTGCAGTGAAAATGGATGCACTGACTGCTGGTATATAAAACAGCGTGCGATCACATAGATGCAGTGAAAGGTATGCAGTGACTGCTAGTAGAACAATGTGCAGTCACACAGGTGCAGTGAAAGGTATGCAGTGACTGCTGGTAGAACAATGTGAAGTCGCACAGGTGCAGTGAAAATGGATGTACTGACTGCTGGTATATAAAACAGTGTGCGGTCACACAGATGCAGTGAAAGGTATGCAGGAACTGCTGGTATAACAATGTGCAGTCACACAGGTGCAGTGAAAGGTATGCAGTGACTGCTAGTAGAACAATGTGCAATCACACAGGTGCAGTGAAAGGCATGCAGTGACTGGTATTATAATACAATGTGCAGCAGTCACACAGGTGCAGTGAAAAGGTAGGCACTGAATGTGCTGGGTCTGGTACAGTATAGCAATTAGCAAGGGCCAGCTGCGACAGACAGGGCAGTGTCAGTAGCACACAAAAAAAACACATCACAATTAGCTCTCAAAAGAGCTGTTTTGGGGTGCTTTTTAGCAATAAGTATCAGCAAGGAGCAAGCTAACAGACCTCTTAACTATTGCTTTCCCTATCTCTCCAATGTCTCTCCCTTCTCTCACTAATACAGCAGCACACAGAGTGAGAAAATGGCCGACACTGCTGCCTTATATAAGGGGGGGTGGGGGGCTCCAGGAGGGAGTGCAGCCTTATTCGCTGCCATGTGTCTGCTGACTGTGATGTAGAGGGTCAAAGTTTAGCCCAATGATGTAGTATAGGGGGCGGGTAAAACTCGAATAAAGTTTGCGTTCCAACGCGAACGCAAACCCGCGTTGTTCACATGCAAACCGTTCGGGCCATCTCTAATTATTATTTACGTCTGGAAAGTTTGTCAGCTTTTTTTTTAAGTTCTGTTTGATCCCCTAGCCAGAGCTAACCATTTTTGGAAAGTCCCGGCTTTCCTTCGCACTGGGTCCCGAGTCAATGCGATGCCCCATTCCCAAGTTAGGAGGACAGGTTTTGGGGGGACGGGTGTCCCCTGCACTTTGCTGCAGAGAGCACAGTGGAATTGAGTCTCCTGCCCATGCCAGTAAGACAGAGAGGAGATGAGGATGCATAGCTGCACTGCTCCTTCATCTGTAATGAGAGACCCAGGTCACTTGACATTGAAGACACAGATTTATGCTGCAAAGGAAGAAGACCTACCAGGTGTGCTGCTTACCATCATGTCAGGTTCGTCCTGTACTTCTGTAATTGCACTTCCTACAGCCAAATTCAGGGGACACCCCTCCTTCAAAAACCCATAATTTGGGAACTGAGCATCATGCCAACTTGGGACCCGGGTGCAACAGAAAGTCGGGACTTTCAACTTAGCAAAAATGATCAGATCTTCCTGGAGGAGCAAACAGAACTTTAAAAAAAGCTGCCAAACTTTCCAGACAGGATAATACGTAAGTACCTTATTATTATTGTTATTATTATTACTGGTGAATAATAATGCCAGGTCGGCATCTACTGTGCCTATGCGAGTGCGCGGCTCACAATGTCTCTCTTGTAGCTGGCAGCGTTCTGTGCAGGTGCAGTACTTCTGTGCCTGCATAGAACACTACCGGCTAGGTGAGCGCGATCATGAGCGGTGCAGGCGCAGTAGATGCCGACCTGGTGAGGTCAGCATCTGCACAGGAGGGGATCCAGGGACACTAGAGCTGCGGTGAAAGACAGATAGGCTGCCAGGGGCTGAAGAAAGATCTTGTTTTTTTTTTCTCAGACATATCCTTTAAAAAGACTCTATAGTGAGTGTAACAGCATTTTATTATTGTAAAGCACTATAGATAGTGCTAAACCGCTGCTATCTCGCGGCAAAACGAGGGGTTTATAGCCCCCAAATCTCCCCTGCAAAATTCACGACTTTCTTGGTCGTGGATTTTGCTGCTCATGGAGGCAGAGCTTTGAGCTGCAGCTCTGCCTCCATGCGCATCAATCGCCGCACGGATCTCCGCCTCTCCCCCGCCCCTCTCTGTGAAGGCAGATTGAGAGGGGCGGGGGAGAGGCAGCGATCAGCAAGGATTGACGCGCTAAGAGGCAGAGCTACAGCCATTAGCTCTGGCTCAAGCAGGAAGCACTCCCCGGACAAAGGAGTGGACCCCTCATTTTGCCGCGGGGAATGCAGCAGTTTAGCACTATGTAAGGTGATTTACAATAATCAAATGCTGTTTCACTCGCTTCAGTCTCTCTTTAACCACTTCAGCCTAACTGGACGAAATTTTTCATCCAGTTAGGCTGCGAGCACTCCCGCGAGTCGCGCGCGCTCCCGCGGTCCCCCCCCGTGCGCGCTCCCGCTACTGGCTGTTAGCCCAGCGAACAGTGAAAGGGATTATAGATCCCTTTCACTGATCGGATCCCCCCGGAGAAAAGCCGACAGCGTCTCTCCAGACACTGCAGCTTTTCTGCGTTCCAAAAAGTTCCCCTGCTTCAATCTTCTTCCTGGGAGCGAGCTTGATCGCTCCCAGGACTATTTGACTGTGGCCATCTTGTGGCCAAATAGTAAATTATACCCACATACATTTTACATTACACAAATTCACTTTTTTACAGTAAAAAATAACTGTTTACTGTAACGATCGGTGTAACACAGAGAGGATCTGATTACCGGTGATCTGCAGTATCACCGAGAATACAGATATATACCCGATTATTGATGATCTGCAGTATCACCGATAATCAGATATATCTCTAACCTCTGGACACCTGAGTAATATGAGTGTTTGGTGCAACAGTAATACTTTGAGGAGAGCACCCGTATAGAGGGTGCTAGGCAGTACGAGATACTGCTTAGAGATCAGGTTCCTTCCAAAGGTCTGACGCTCCCCAAGGGGCGGAGCCAGGACAAGAGTGGGAAGGACCAGAGAGTGAGTGACACCAATGGTGAAGTGTCACTGACAGGTCTGTGAACTATCTTCCAACAGGGAAGATAGTTCTCGAGGTCGGACAGGCCAGGTCGGTAACAGACAGACAGCTCAGAAACAGATACAGCAGACAGATACGGAATCTTGAGACAAGCAGGGTTCAGCAACAGAGTATCAGATATAGCGAAGTACCAAATCAGAGATCAAGAGAGTGGTCAGGAAAGCAGAAAGTCATAACAGATAATAACAATGCCTAATCTTAGGTGTGAGCTCCGTGATTCTCAACACCCTGGAACTAGTCTGAAGTAATAACAGATTGGTAATACAGTTCCCTAGTCTTGGGTGTGAGCTCCTTGATAATCAACACCCTGGAACTAGTCTGAAGTAATAACAGATTGGTAATACAGTTCCCTAGTCTTGGGTGTGAGTTCCTTGATCATCAACACCCTGGAACTAGTCTGAAGTAATAACAGATTGGTAATACAGTTCCCTAGTCTTGGGTGTAAGTTCCTTGATCATCAACACCCTGGAACTAGTCTGAAGTAATAACAGGATGGTAATACAGTTCCCTAGTCTTGGGTGTGAGCTCCTTGATAATCAACACCCTGGAACTAGTCTGAAGTAATAACAGATTGGTAATACAGTTCCCTAGTCTTGGGTGTGAGTTCCTTGATCATCAACACCCTGGAACTAGTCTGAAGTAATAACAGATTGGTAATACAGTTCCCTAGTCTTGGGTGTGAGTTCCTTGATCATCAACACCCTGGAACTAGTCTGAGGTAATAACAGATAATAACACAGATACTGAAAAAGTCTGAGTGCTACCACGTAGTGATCGCAACTCCAGACACCAGAGAAATGACCAGCACCCAGTATATATATACACCAGCGCTCTCCAGCGCCTCCCCTAAGTGCTGGACCAATGAAACCTGGAGGAATTGTCAGCTGACCGGCTGGATCAGCTGACACCCTTCTGACTGTCATAAAGGCTCTGCCTCTCAACGTGCGCGCGCGTCCTTCTGAACCTGTCTGTGTGGACTATCAGTCCCAGCCACACCAGACATGTTTTGCAATGTACCTGCTGGTTTGAACGCGGGGCCAGCCGCACCGCTGTCAGAGCATGCAGCGGCCTCTCAGCGTTCAACCATACTGCTAGTGGTCGGTCCATGCATGCAAACCGCCGAGTCGCCGCCTTGTTCACTGGGCATGCGGCGGTTTCTCCGCGCTCCGTCACGCCAGTGGATGTAGGCCCATGCGCGCCAGCTGCTATGTTGGACGCCGAATTAGCCGCCTTACTCTGAGTACTCGCGGCGGCTTTTCCGCATTTTCTCACATTTACCTCCCAAACCAAAAATTACCCACATACAATTTTTAATTTAAAAAAAAAATTTACAATAATAAAAAAATTAAATAAAACCATAAATAGTTACCTAAGGGTCTGAACTTTACATAGTTACATAGTTACATAGTTATTTTGGTTGAAAAAAAGACATACGTCCAGTTCAACCAGTATAAAGTACAACACCAGCCTGCTTCCTTACATATCCCTGTTGATCCAGAGGAAGGTGAAAAAACCCTTACAAGGCATGGTCCAATTAGCCCCTAAAGGGAAAAATTCCTTCCCGACTCCAGATGGCAATCAGATAAAATCCCTGGATCAACATCATTAGGCATTACCTAGTAATTGTAGCCATGGATATCTTTCAACGCAAGGAAAGCATCTAAGCCCCCTTTAAATGCAGGTATAGAGTTTGCCATAATGACTTCCTGTGGCAATGCATTCCACATCTTAATCACTCTTACTGTAAAGAACCCTTTCCTAAATAAATGGCCAAAACTTTTTTCCTCCATGCGCAGATCACGTCCTCTAGTCCTTTGAGAAGGCCTAGGGACAAAAAGCTCATCCGCCAAGCTATTATATTGCCCTCTGATGTATTTATACATGTTAATTAGATCCCCTCTAAGGCGTCTTTTCTCTAGACTAAATAAACCCAGTTTATCTAACCTTTCTTGATAAGTGAGACCTTCCATCCCACGTATCAATTTTGTTGCTCGTCTCTGCACCTGCTCTAAAACTGCAATATCTTTTTTGTAATGTGGTGCCCAGAACTGAATTCCATATTCCAGATGTGGCCTTACTAGAGAGTTAAACAGGGGCAATATTATGCTAGCATCTCGAGTTTTTATTTCCCTTTTAATACATCCCCAAATTTTGTTAGCTGCAGCTGCAGCTGCTTGGCATTGAGTACGATTATTTAACTTGTTGTCAATGAGTACTCCTAAGTCCTTCTCCAAGTTTGATGTCCCCAACTGTATCCCATTTATTTTGTATGGTGCTAGACCATTAGTACGTCCAAAATGCATGACTTTACATTTGTCAACATTGAATTTCATCTGCCATGTATGTGCCCATATAGCCACCGTATCCAGATCCTGTTGCAATATGACACTATCTTCCTGAGAGTTGATGATTCTGCACAATTTTGTATCATCTGCAAAAATAGCAACATTGCTCACTACTGCATCTACTAGGTCATTAATAAATAAATTGAAGAGCACTGGACCCAGAACAGACCCCTGTGGGACCCCACTGCTAACAGTCTCCTATTTTGAGTACGATCCATTGACCACAACTCTTTGTTTTCTGTCCATTAGCCAGTTCCCTATCCATGAACACAGACTCTTCCCCAGTCCTTGCATCCTCAACTTTTGCACCAGACTTTTGTGGGGAACAGTGTCAAAGGCCTTTGCAAAGTCCAAGTATATCACATCTACAGCATTACCAATATCCATATTAGCATTCACTACCTCATAAAAGCTGAGCATGTTAGTCAAACAGGACCTGTCTTTAGTAAACCCATGTTGATGCTGAGATCTAAGATTATTTTCTACTATGAAGTCATGTATAGTATCTCTTAGTAACCCCTCAAATAGTTTGCATACAACTGATGTTAAGCTTACAGGTCTATAATTTCCTGGATCTGATTTTTTGCCCTTCTTAAATAATGGGAAAGCGTGGGTTGTACGCCAATCCACTGGGACTCTGCCAGTTGCAAGAGAGTCACAAAAGATAAGATAAAGGGGTTTATCTATGGATCGATCTATCATTTATAAATATGCATGTCAAAGGAGTGTATTAATATATATTTTTAAAATTATGGGCTTGTAAATAGTGATGGAGGCAAAATGAAAAATTGCACCTTTACTTCCAAATAAAATATCGGCGCCATACATTGTGATAGGGACATCATTTAAACGGTGTAATAAGCAGGACAAATTAGCAGATAAAGTACATGGGTTTTAATTATGGTAGCATGTATGAATTTCAAACTATAATGGCCAAAAGCTGAGAAATAATAATTTTTTCCATTTCTTTCTTAATATTCCTGTTAAAATTGATTTAGAATAAATTAATTTTCTGCAAAATGTATCACCCACAGAAAGCTTAATTGGTGGCGGAAAAAATAAGATATAGATCCATTCATTGTGCCAAGTAGTGATAAAGTTATTGGCAAATGAATGGGAGGTGAAAGTTGCTCAGATGCAAAAAAAAATTCAACCCTGTAGGCTGAAGTGGTTAAGGAAGAGAAAGACAGCAAGTCCCTGCTTCCTAAAAGTCCTTTAATTCAGTTGGGCAGAGACAATGGTACAGAACAGTGAAGGTGACAGAGCCTGACATACTAGGTTATACTTACTTCATCAGTGGTTAAACAGGTACATGTTTTTCCTCTGACGAAGCAAGTTCTGAAGACCTAAAGGCTCTGTGGGGCAGTGTTGCCAACTCATCCCTTTAAATACAGATGCTTATGAATTATACATGTCTTGTGGTGGCTAGTTAGATGCAGTTTAGGCACTGATTATCTGTGAGAAGCCCAGAACCTGTATAACTTAGATGTGTCAGCAGGGGCGTAACTAGAAATCACTGGGCCCCCCTGTGAAACTTTGGATGGGGCCCCCGTATAGGTGCCCGCCCCCAGTATAGCCAGGTATAGGTGCCCTCAGTATAGCTAGGTATAGGTGCCATCAGTATAGCCAGGTATAGGTGCCCACAGTTTAGCCAGGCATGGGTGTCCCTAGTAAAGTCAGGCATGGGTACCCTCAGTATAACTAGGTATAGGTGCCCTCTACATCACAGTCAGCAGCACATTGTAGCCAATCTGGCTACACTCAACCCTGGAGCCCCCCCCCCCCCTTATATAAGGCAGGCTAGCCGGCCATTACACTCACTCGTATGCCTGCTAGTAGACAGACTAGGGCGAGCTGCTGCAGATCTTTTCTCCTAGGGAAAGATTAGTTAGGCTCTTGGCTTGTTAGCTTGCTCCTGGCTGAATCTTATTGCTTTAATAGCACCCCTCAACAGCTCTTTTCAGAGCTAATCCTGTTCTTGTGATCATTTTTTTTCTGTGTGTCAAACTGACACTTGTGTTGCATACACAGCCTTGCTGTAACGATTGGTGTCAGCACGCAGAGAGAATCTGATTATTGGTGATCTGCAGTATCACCAAGAATACAGATATATACCCGATTATTGATGATCTGCAGAATCACCGATAATACAGATATATTGCTAACCTCTGGACACCTGAAGCGTGTAAGTGTTTGGTGTAACAGTAGTAATTGGACCACCGGGGTAGCAGGTGGTCCAATAAGTAGAGACAGACTCTACTGCAGTCAAGGACTCTAGGAGAAGGAGACCCTGACTGATTTTGAAGCAGTGCCCCCTCTGAGGAGCAGGGGGCCCCTGCAGGAAGGCTGAGCACCCAAGGGGTGGGTGACAGCCAGGAAGGTCAGGCAGGCCGGGTCGGCAACACACAGACAGATAAAGTACAAAGACAGGAAGCTGATTCGGTATCCAAGGCAAGCAGGGTTTGGCAACAGGTAATCAGAAATGCAAGGTACCGAATCAGAAAGCAAAAGGAAAGTCAGGAAAGCAATAAGTCATAACAGATATCAAACAATGCCTAGTCTGGGTGTGAGGTCCGTGGTCTCTACACCCTGGAACTAGTCTGATGTATAACAGAATGATAACACAAGTTCCCTAGTCTGGGTGTGAGGTCCGTGGTCTCTACACCCTGGAACTAGTCTGATGTATAACAGAATGATAACACAGGTTCCCTAGTCTGGGTGTGAGGTCCGTGGTCTCTACACCCTGGAACTGGTCTAAGGAATAACACAGATGATACATAGTATTCCTAGTCTGGGGTGTGAGGTCCGTGGTCTCTACACCCTGGAACTGGTCTAAGGAATAACACAGATGATACACAGTATTCCTAGTCTGGGGTGTGAGGTCCGTGGTCTCTACACCCTGGAACTGGTCTAAGGAATAACACAGATGATACACAGTATTCCTAGTCTGGGGTGTGAGGTCCGTGGTCTCTACACCCTGGAACTGGTCTAAAGAATAACACAGATGATACACAGTAAACTGGCTAAGTGTGGATTCCCAGGTCCACCTGGTTCAACCACACTGAAGGATCTGACTAAGGTCTGAGTGCTAACACATAGGTATTCGCAACGCCAGACAACCAGCAACTGAACAGCAAGAGATATATATAGTAAAGCGCTCCACAGCGCCGCCCAACTCCCATCAACCAATCACCTGCTGAGCTGGGATCAGCTGACCGCCTCGATCAGCTGACCCTTCTCCTATTGGCACAAAGAACCTGTCTTGCGGCGCGCGCACGCGTAGCTCTCCATCTGTGTGCACTACTAGGTCCAGACAAACCAGAAGCATGTTGCTGCGGGGAAACCGCCGCTCTGTGTGTGGATTCCGCCGCCTCACTGTCAGAACACGCGGTGGTTTCTCCGCAATCCGTCACACTTGCTAATTCATACTGTGTGTGTGCCACTGCCAGCAGCCCAGCACATTCAGTGACTACCTGTGTGTGTGACAGGGAGCTGCACATTGTACTACCCAGTACTGCATATACCTACTAGTACTTGTTGTGTATAGTTAACCCACCTCATCACTGCATATACCTACCTTTGTGTTGAGTGAACCCACCTCACTGCATCTACCTACCTTTGTGTTCAGTGAACCCACCTCACTGCATATACCTAGCTGTTGTGTTGAGTGAACCCACCTCACTGCATCTACCTACCTTTGTGTTGAGTGAACCCACCTCACTGCATATAGTTCCCTTTGTGTTCAGTGAACCAACCTCACTGCATATAACTACCTTTGTGTTGAGTGAACTCACCTCACTGCATATAACTACCTTTGTGTTCAGTGAACCCACCTCACTGCATATAACTACCTTTGTGTTGAGTGAACTCACCTCACTGCATATAACTACCTTTGTGTTCAGTGAACCCACCTCACTGCATATAACTACCTTTGTGTTCAGTGAACCCACCTCACTGCATATAACTACCTTTGTGTTCAGTAAACCCACCTCACTGCATATAACTACCTTTGTGTTGAGTGAACTCACCTCACTGCATATAATCACCTTTGTGTTCAGTGAACCCACCTCACTGCATATACCTACCTTTGTGTTGAGTGAACCAACCTCGCTGCATATAACTACCTTTGTGTTCAGTGAACCCACCTCACTGCACCTAACTACCTTTTGTGTTCAGTGAACCTACCTCACTGCATCTACCTACCTTTCTGTTCAGTGAACCCACCTCACTGCATATACCTAGCTGTTGTGTTGAGTAAATCCACCTCACTGCATCTACCTACCTTTGTGTTGAGTGAACCCACCTCACTGCATATAACTACCTTTGTGTTCAGTGAACCCACCTCACTGCATATAACTACCTTTGTGTTCAGTGAACCCACCTCACTGCATATAACTACCCTTTGTGTTGAGTGAACCCACCTCACTGCATCTACCTACCTTTGTGTTCAGTGAACCCACCTCACTGCATATACCTAGCTGTTGTGTTGAGTGAACCCACCTCACTGCATCTACCTACCTTTGTGTTCAGTGAACCCACCTCACTGCATATAACTACCTTTGTGTTCAGTGAACCCACCTCACTGCATATACCTAGCATCCCCCCGAGATGGACAAAATGGACAAACCAGGGAGAGGAAGAGGTAGAGGCAGACCCAGGGGAAGGCCACCTGGCACCGGCAGGTCTGTGCGAGGTCGTGTTGATGTGATTTCGTGCGGACCTGGCCCAAAGTACAGTGCTCAGAAGAAAGCACGTGCCATCACTTCCCAAAATTGTCAGGACGTGGTTGACTATTTAACACAGAATACCTCATCTCCCGCAGCCACCAGCGCTACTACAAGCACCACATCCGCCACATTTGACACTTCGCAGGAGTTATTTGGTGTGGAAATCACTGATTCACAGCCAATACTGCTACAACAAGATGAGGGCGCTAAGCAAGTTACACCACCTCATACATCTGAGTTAGGTGGCGATAGTATGGACGTAACGTGTGAGGAGGGGGATGATGAAGTACCTGGTGTTGGTGCAGTTGTGGAGGTGTCTGAGGAAAGTGAAGCTGGGCAGGAGGATTATGATGACGATTATACGGATGCCACGTATGTTTCCAATAGAGGAGATGACCAGGAGCACAGTTCAGAGGGGGAGTCAGAGAGGAGTAGGAGGAGACGAGTCCATGAAAGAAGCATAGGGAGTTTGTCCTCAGAAACAGCTGGGGGCAGTGTCCGGCGCCATGTATCGCCAGCTATGGACAGCCAGCCAACATGCCCTTCAAGGTCAGCTGCTGATGCCACCATAGTGCCATCACCTCAGGGGGGCTCAGCGGTTTGAAAATTTTT
Source organism: Hyperolius riggenbachi (assembly GCF_040937935.1). NCBI lineage: Eukaryota > Metazoa > Chordata > Amphibia > Anura > Hyperoliidae > Hyperolius > Hyperolius riggenbachi. The sequence continues at coordinate 84,689,993 of NC_090650.1, forward strand.
TAACGTGTGTGTCTCAGATCGGAGCAAAGCCATCTGTTGTCTCTGCCAGCAAAAATTGAGCTGTGGAAAGGCCAACACTCACGTAGGGACAAGTGCCTTACGAAGGCACCTGGAGAAAAGGCACAAACAGCTATGACAAGAACACCTGAGGAAAAGCAGCACCCAAAAAACAAGCCACCCTCCTTCTCCTCTTCCTCCTTCAGGTGCATCATCTTCAGCCGCTTTCTCCCTTGCACCTTCACAACCACCCTCCTCCACACCGCCTCTGCTCTTGAGCGGTTCCTGCTCCTCTGCCCACAGCAGCCAGGTGTCCGTGAAGGAAGTCTTTGAGCGGAAGAAGCCAATTTCTGCCAGTCACCCTCTTGCCCGGCGTCTGACAGCTGGCATGGCGGAACTATTAGCTCGTCTAATATTACCATACAAGCTGGTGGAGTCAGAGGCTTTCCGTAGATAAGGAAAAAAGGAAGCCAAGGGTGACTGGCACTCGTGCACACTGGCTAAGCAGTTGGAAGCTGAGCAGACTGTGCTCTCTACCTAGGAGAATTCACGTTGATTGGTCAAGAAAAAAGCAGGTCCGGCACCAGTCTTAATGCTTCAATAAACATACATATATCCAGGCACATTGCCTCTAGTTAGGACATTAAATAAATTATTAGGGAAAGGGAGGTGCTGAAGGGGGTGTGGCTAGAAACAGAAAAAATCAATTAACCCTTCGCACACTCACATGCAAATGTTCAAACAAATGCATTCACAGATTTACTCATCCAGGCACAACTGTTATCCCTACAGCTAAATTAAAAGCCAGGGTTTTAGTTCACAGAAGAATGCATTCTTATGCTTAGTCACCTATACTGCGTAGAAGTACCCAGGTAAACATAGGTGTCCTAACTCTGGCCCTGTAACATGCATAGTGCAGACACATTCATTGCATCAAACCTATCAATGGATTAGGAGCACACATCCTAACTTCCTCTCCTGGGAAAGACAGTGCATCTTACCAATCGCACAAGGGAGCTAACATTATGTGTCCATGTGCACCATGCGCATACACCAGCATAAGCTGTCTGCATGCTGACAAACATACAGGGGAAGGGGGAGTGCACCGAATTGGACCCTAGCCACAGGGGTCAATGATAAGAATAAACATACATATATCCAGGCACATCGCTTCTAGTTAGGACATTAAATAAATTATTAGGGAAAGAAGGTGCTGAAGGGGGTGTGGCTAGAAACAGAAAAAATCAATTAACCCTTCGCACACTCACATGCAAATGTTCAAACAAATGCATTCACAGATTTACTCATCCAGGCACAACTGTTATCCCTACAGCTAAATTAAAAGCCAGGGTTTTAGTTCACAGAAGAATGCATTCTTATGCTTAGTCACCTATACTGTGTAGAAGTACCCAGTGACTAAGCATAAGAATGCATTCTTCTGTGAACTAAAACCCTGGCTTTTAATTTAGCTGTAGGGATAACAGTTGTGCCTGGATGAGTAAATCTGTGAATGCATTTGTTTGAACATTTGCATGTGAGTGTGCGAAGGGTTAATTGATTTTAATGCTTCAATAGTGATTTAATCCAACAGGTACATTAAGGAAAAAGGGGGTACAGAAGGCGGCCTGACAGCCGTTTCGCAGGTCTCCCTGCTTCGTCAGAGGCCAATAGACGAAGCAGGGAGACCTGCGAAACGGCTGTCAGGCCGCCTTCTGTACCCCCTTTTTCCTTGATGTACCTGTTGGATTAAATCACTATTGAAGCATTAAGACTGGTGCCGTACCTTCTTTTTTCTTGACCAATCAACGGCTTTCCGTAGATGTGTGGCCATTGGGACACCGCAGTGGAAGATACCAGGCCGCAATTATTTTTCAAAAAAAGGCCATCCCAAACTGTACCATGCAGTTGAGAGGCAAGTGGTGTCATCTCTTGCGAAGAGCGTTGGGTCAAGGGTCCACCTGACCACGGATGCCTGGTCTGCCAAGCACGGGCAGGGCCGCTACATTACGTACACAGCCCATTGGGTCAACCTGGTGACCGATGGCAAGCAGGGAGTACGTGGCTGCGCAGCGGACCAACTTGTGACACCTCCAAGGCTTGCAGGCAGGCCTCCTGCCACCTCCTCTACTTCTCCTCCTGATACATCCTCTTCGCTGTCATCCTCCTCCTTGGCTGAGTGGCAGTTCAACTCTAGTGGTGCTGCCATCTCCTCCTCTCCAGCTACACAGCCCCATCTCCCTAGAGCCTACGCTGCATACCAGGTACCAGGTGTCACACCAGTTTAGACTTGTCTTGCCTCAATGCGGAGAGTCACACTGGACCAGCTCTCCTGGCTGCTCTTAACAAAGAAGTGGAGCAATGGCTGACCCCGCACCAGCTGGAGATCGGCAACGTGGTGTGTGACAGCGGCAGCAATCTCCTTTTTTCTGCTTTGAATTTGGGAAAGCTGACACATGTACCCTGCATGGCACATGTGCTGAATCTGGTTGTGCAAAGGCTTAGAGGACGTCCTGAAGCAGGCCAGGAAGTTGTGTGGGCATTTCAGGTGATCTTACACAGCCGTGGCACGCTTTGCGGACATTTAGAGGAGAAACAACTTGCCGGTGAGACGCTTGATATGAGATAGCCCCACTCGCTGGAATTCCACCCTGCTCGTGTTCTCTCGCCTGCTAGACCAGGAGAAAGCCGTCACCCAGTACCTGTACAATTACAGTAGAAGGACACAATCTGGGAAGATGGGGATGTTTTAGCCACAGAACTGGACACTGATGCGAAATGCATGCAGGCTCATGCGGCCGTTTGAGGATGTGACCATCAGCGACTTGATCCCCTACGCTTACTTCCTGGAGCGTGCCGTGCGTAGAGTGGTGGATAAAGCTGTGGAGGAGCGTGAAGAGGAACAGTTATGGCAGGAGGAGTCGTGGGAGCAATTTTCATCTGAACCAGATGTTTCCTCAACACCTGCGGCAGCACAGAGGGGGGAGGAGGAGGAAGAAGAGGAGTCATGTGGGGAAGAAGAGGAGTCAGACTCGGATGATGAGGAATGTGTTTCTGTGAAGGAGGAGGAAGAGGCGGCGGCAGAAGAACAACCGCAGCAGCCGTCACAGGGGGCTTGTGCTGCTCCATGTTCCCGTGGTATTGTTCGTGGCTGGGGGGAGGAAGAGGACTTGCGTGACGTCACTCAGGAAGAGCAAGAGGAGATGGAGAGTACGTCTGGATCCGACTTTGTGCAGATGGCCTCTTTCATGTTGTCCAGCCTGTTGAGGGACCCACGTATCAAAAAACTCAAGGAAATGACCTGTACTGGGTGGCCACGCTACTAGACCTTCGGTACAGGCACAAAGTGGCGGACCTGTTACCAACTCAACAGAAGGCGGAAAGGATGCAGCACTTGCAGAACAAGCTGGCAATGATGCTTACAATGCGTTTAACCACTTGAGGACTGCAGTGCTAAACCCCCCTAGTGACCAGGCCATTTTAAGCAAAATTGGCCACTGCAGCTTTAAGGCCAAGCTGCAGGGCTGCACAACACAGCACACAAGTGATCCCCCCCCCCTTTTCTCCCCACCAACAAAGCTCTCTGTTGGTGGGGTCTGATCGCTCCCCCCATGTTTATTTTTTTAGAATAAATATTATTGTTTGTTGTTTTTTGTAAAAAAAAAAACCCTGTTACTTTACATTTTTTCCCTCCCTCCCTCCCTCCCTCCCTCCCTCCCCACAGCCAGCCAATTATGGCGATCGGCTGTCAAAGGCTTCTGCCTATGAGAGCCGATCGCTCTCTTGTCCCCTTGATCGCAGCGCTGCACCTTGTAAATAGACGGCAATCACGCCATCTAACAGTCTTCCGAGCGGCAATAGCCGCTCGGAGACTGAAGGCGGGGCGGAGCTCCGCCCCCCAAGCAGGAGATGCGCGCGCAGCCTGCGCGCGATCTCCTGCAAAACAGAGCCCCAGGACTTTATGCCAATTGGCAAGGGTGATGTGACAGCACAACGCAATAAAGGTACCACTGGCAGTAATCCTCCTCCTCCCAAGTCCACGCAGGCAAGGACAGGACGCTCCAGCGATCTCATGGTGATGTCGGACATGCGGACATTCTTTAGTCTAACGCCTCGCCGTAGCCCTTCTGGATCCACCCTCCACCAATGCCTGGACCAGCAGGTAGCCGACTACCTGGCCTTAACTGTGGATGTAGACACTGCGAGCAGCGACGAGGAACCCTTGGTCTACTGGGTGCGCAGGCTTGACCTGTGGCCAGAGCTGTCCCAATTTGCCATCCAACTTCTCTCTTGCCCTGCCGCAAGCGTCCTGTCAGAAAGGACCTTCAGTGCAGCTGGAGGCATTGTCACTGAGAAGAAAAGTCGCCTAAGTCACGAAAGTGTTCAGTACCTCCCCTTTATCAAAATGAATGAGGCGCAGTCCCCCAGTCTCTCCGCATGCAGCAACTTCTACACTAAATGGTAAGCACTTTGCACTTTTGTATCTCATCATTGCACTAGTGTGTTGGTACTCATACTGTATGACTCCCAGGATGTGTGTTACTATCCAGTTTCACAGGGCATTTTTTTGCATCCATATTTTTTGCATCTATGCACTATTTATTGAAAGATTCCTTGATGATTGTTGTCCCTACTCTTGCAATTTATATTTATTCACCCTATGCACTTAGACATGTGTGTGTTTTTTGTATTTTTCTACTGGCTTATTGCACATTATATTTTTATATATCAGGATTAAATAGAGTCCCTGCTTTTGCACATTGATCATACAGCACTAGTCACTTTCAATTTGCTGCTACGTTGAATTCCAATTACCTTTGGATTAAGACAGGGGTTTTAATCATTGTTTTAACTTATTTTTGTGATGTATGGATAAGTCCCTAATAAATATTAATTGATACATTGAGACGGTTTCCAGTATTTCATATAACTTTATTGGTGTTATTGGGCTCCTTTTCTTATTTTGATCATTATGTTGTTTAGCCCTATTGGACAATTTTTGTCCATAGCAATTGATACATAGCTCTAATATTGTGTTACAACTCCGGACCGGAATCACACCAGGAAGGGTTCCCCCGCCATTAGCCATGGTCAGTGGTCACAATGGCAGACTTCACCTCCATAACAGATTCCCGCCGGAGACCAACCTGGTGAATCGCAGTGAAGGCACCATCAGACTTGCCCTCCATAACTGATTCTCGTTAAAGGATTTAAAGTTGATTCATTAGGGCCTCAAAAGTCCTCCTGAGTCCTGTATTGTTATTTTTGGTCACTACCTCAGGGCGGGCATGCCTGCTGCCCTCCTTGCCTGGATGTGTGGTGGTAGCCGTTTGTTAGGCTACAACTCCGGACCGGAATCATACCAGGAACAATTCCCCGGCCATTACCCTTGGTCACAATGGCAGACTTGCCCTCCATAATAGATTCTCGTTGCAGGTACTGAACAGCAAGTAAAAAATGTAATGTAAAAAAATAGATGTAAGCTTTAACAATGGTAGAGAAAGAACCATCGAAAGTTGATAAGGCAGACAGACATTACCTGACATCACTGAGTGAGGAAGAGCAATCTCGCCATGGTGCGCATTGCGCAGTAGTCCACCACGGTCGTCACAATACAAACAGCTGTTTGCGGTGCATTACACAGTGAGTTTGGTGTGTCAGTGTGAAGCAGTACACTAATTACACTCCCTGATTGATGTATACACATGCAAGATGTTTGAAAGCACTTTAGGCCTGCAATTTAGCATTCAATGTGATTTCTGCCCTTAAAACGCTGCTTTACGTCAAATCCAGATTTTTCCCCGGGACTTTTGGCATGTATCCCACTCCGCCACCTGGGTTCCAGGTGTTAGACCCCTTGAAACATGTTTTCCATCACTTTTCTGGCCAGCATAAGTTGTTCTAGTTTTCCAGGTTCGCTTCCCCATTGAAGTCTATTGCGGTTCACGAACAGAAACAGGTAGCTGAAATCTCTGAGACAGCTTTCTGCATCTTTTCCCTAAACCATGATAGTGAACAATCTTTGTCTTCAGGTCATGTGAGAGTTTTTTTGAGACCCCCATGTTGCTATACTTCAGGGGAAATTAAAAGAGGAGGGAAACGTACAATTGACCCCCTTAAATACTGTTTCTCCTAACTGGATTCACCTGTGTATGTAGGTCAGGGGTCACGGAGCTTACCAAGCCAATTTGAGTTCTAATAATTAGTTCTATAGATTTTGGAATCAATAAAATGACAACAGTGCCCAAATATATGCACCTGCCTAGTTTTGTTTAAACAATTATTGTGCACTTTCTGTAAATGTAAATCCAATAAACTTCATTTCACTTCTCAAATATCACTGTGTGTCTCCTATATTATATATTTAACTGACATTTTTTATCATAACAACCAACGATTTATACAGGAAAATCATGACTATTAACAAGGTCTCCCAAACTTTTGCATCCCACTGTATTTCCTGTTCAGCTATACCAGTTGCTTGGCTGTCCTGATGATCCTTGCCGATAATACAGACGGCATGGTGGTTTAGTGAATAGCACTCTCACCTTGCAGTGCTGGGTCCCTAGTTTTTATCCCAGCTAGGACACTATCTGCACTGAGATTGTATGTTCTTCCTGTATCTGCGTGGGTTTCCTCCGGGCACTCTGGTTTCCCCCCACATTCCAAAAACATACAGATAAGTTAATTGTCCCTAGACTTCAATACATATACTTCACGCTACATACAGTACATAGACATATGACTATGGTAGGGATTAGATTGTGAGCCCCTCTGAGGGACAAATTAGTGACAAGTCAATATATTCTGTGCAGAGATGTTGACGCTATTTAAATACTAAATAATACTTTCAGCCATAGGCCCTGAACAAGCATATGCAGATCAGATGTTTCTGACAATATTGTCAGAACTGACAAGATTAGCTGCATGCTTGTTTCTGGTGTGATTCAGCCTCTACTGCAGCCGACGAGCAGGGCTGCCAGGCAACTGGTATTAATAATGAATATGGCAGCCTCCATATCACTCTTACGTTGGGTTCACTTTAAGAAAAAAAAAGTTGCAGTGCTGGTCTTGAATCACAGTTGGCAGTTGGCGGAGGTGGGCTGGGTCTGGGAATGGAACTCCATTCTCTTGGCGACAAGTAACTATAGACTGCAACCTGCCAGAAGCCAGACAATTAATCTAAATATATGTATTGCGAAAACTTTTGTTCATTACTAAATCAAAAAAGTTTACTACATACTGCATATGCATTAACAAATGGAAGACTGAACTACTAGCACTTCCCAAGGTATAATTGGTTGCATTCAGTTTATGTGAGATTTGGTGTGAGGAGGACCCCTGGTGGTCATTCTCTGCACTGCAGCTTAGTGCACGGAAGGAAGGAGGACTGGCTGTTGTCACTGTCATGGGCGGGACGATTCAGTCATTGGGGAGGAGGAAGATATTTGGAAGTGAGATTGGAACATGTCTACGGCAGCGAAAGTGATCATCTGCCTGCTGAGGAATGATCTGCGATTTCATGACAACGAGGTAGATGATTGTTCAATGGAACTGCCTACAGCAGGCTATACAAACTTACTGCATAAAAAACTGTTGGTTCCCTAGTTATACAATGCTGTATATAGAGCTGGTTATACAATGCTGTATATAAAGCTGGTTATACAATGCTGAATATACAGCCGAGCTGGATATACAATGCTGAATATACAGCTGGTTATATGCTGAATATACAGCTGGATATACAATGCTCATGTATTCAGCTGGTTATACAATGCACGTGTGTGAAGCTGGTTATATAGTGCCACAATACAGAGCTGGCAATGTATATAGCAGCTGGTTGTAGAATGCTGTACATCGAGCTGGTTATACAATGAGTGGATGGTGCTAGCAGGCTTGTGTAAGAGGAGGGAGGGGTCACCTCACTGGGGATACACGTGCACTGTGTTTTCTTTCACTGAGTTGTGTTTCATAGTATTTTTTTTGTTTCATAGTAACTTGTATAAAATATTTTGGCCTTCATCTACTAAGATGAGTTAAACAAACAAAAAAACAACTACTAAAAAGAGGGTAGTTGCTTGAATCAGCCATTGAGAACCCTCAAGTTCTGTACTTCCTGGTCGGCGTGATTGGTGTCCTCTGACTTGTGCTCCCCGGTGACCCCATATGACGTAAGTGCGGTCATAAGGCACCCAAGTGGACATACTGCGCATGGTGCAGCCACAGCCGGGACAAGGTCCTCCAGCACCCAAGGCTGAGACACCAAAGTGCACCCCTCCATCCCTGCCACCCCAGCCGTCACACACTGATTGCTATTAGTCTAAGAAGCGCCACAGGGCCCACAACCTCCCCAACACCTTAATATCTAGTTACCTGGCTTGCAGTCACTGCTATGTATCCCCTTTTCTTATTTCTTTCTGCTTCAAACACAATTAGGAATGACAGCTGAATGAATTCTGCGCCCCCTCCTACACTGCGCCCTGAGGCTGGAGCCTCTCCAGCCTATGCCTCGGCCCGGCCCTGGGTGCAGCGTAGTATGCCCGGTTCGGAGGGCATTGACCGTGCCAACCAGGAAGTACGGTACTTTGATGGAGACGCAGGGGCACGGGAAATGTGGTAGGCACACACGCGCACACACACACACACCTTTTTGAAAAATATTTATCGCTTAGGTATCCATTAAGGGCTGTCTGATGTGCACACCCATGTATGCTCTGCAGCTGTGGGTGCTAGTCTACTTAAAGGGTCAATTAACCATTTCAGCCCGCGGGGATTTTTGACCTTAAGGTGCGTACACACGCACTACTATAGAGAACGACGGGTCCGTCAGACCCTCCCGTTGGGCGGGCTTTCTCCCGACAGTAGTGCGTGTGTGTACAGTCTGTCTGCAGACTGATAAGGCTTATCAGTCTGTCTAACAGACTGTACACACGCACTACTGTCGGGCGAACACCCGCCCGGCGGGAGGGTCTGACGGACCCGTCGTTCTCTATAGTAGTGCGTGTGTACGCACCTTTTTGCAACAGAGCAATTTTCACCTCCCATTCATTCGCTAATAACTTTATCACTAATTATCACAATTAATCTATATCTTCTTTTTTCTGCCACCAATCAGGCTTTCTTTGGGTGGTACATTTTGCTAAGAATAATTTTTTTATAAATACATTTTAACAGGAATATTAAGAAAAAAAACGGAAAAAATTCATTATTTCTCAGTCTTCGGCCATTATAGTTTTAAAATAATACATGCCTCCATAGTTAAAACCCACGTATTGTACTATTTGCCTAATAGTCCCGGGTATTACACCATTTAAATTATGTCCCTATCACAATGTATGGCGACAATATTTTATTTGGAAATAAAAGTGCATTTTTTCCATTTTGCATCCACTATTTACAAACTTAAAAAAAAATAAAAATAGAAATATTTCATCTTTACATGAATATTTAAAAAGTTTAGACACTCAGGCCCCGTTTACACTTAATCAGTTGCTCTCAGTTATACGGTAACTGAAAGGTCAACTAATTTTCAAAGTAAAGTCCCATGTTTTCCTATGGCACCTTTCACACTTCGCATTTTAACTGAAATCTTTTTCACAATGCACTGCTATGAAGAAGAAGAAAAAAGTGTACCAACTGATTAAGTGTAAACGGGGCCTTAGGTAAATATTTACTTATTTTTTTTTCTTCAATTTTATTAAACATTTTATTTGGGTATTTTTAGGAAGGTGGGATGTAAATAGTAATTTTTTATATGAATATGTGTTTGTTTGTTTTTTTTACATATAGATGTAGTTTTACTATTTGGCCACAAGATGGCAACCATGAGTTTGTTTACATTACGACACTCTAAGCCAAGGGTCCCCAAACGTTTTGCGTCGAGGGCCGGGTCAACATACTTCAGACTGCTGGGGGGCCGAAGTATACATAGAAGTCTTTGCGGGCCAGACAGTGATGCACACTAAGGTGACAACCTTCAGTCCAATTGGACAACAGTGTCACCTGATGTGGAATTTGATTGGAAACCAGCGAATTACTGCTTTCTGGCTTCATTCTATATGCGGACCACCAATATTTAAAGATGTAGCTAACCGCATCTATAATATATTTTGTGTGTGGGGGGCCGGTTAAAAAGCCTCAGGGGGCCACATTTGGCCCGCGGGCCTTAGTTTGAGGACCACTGCTCTAAGCGTAAGGGGGGACATAAGAGGCAGAAAAAGCGAGGCTTCCGAGAGAAGCCGTCGCTTTTTCTGCCATGGAAAGTGATCAATGATCGGGCACCATGTCCCGATTCATTGATCCCTGGGCTAACAAACCACGGCCCTGAAACACGCGTGCAAGGAGCGCACATGCAGCCTTTTAGACATATACTATATGCCCAAAAGGCTTAAATGGTTAAGGTGAGGCAGCAAGAAACCTCATAGGGAACAGTTTTCCAATCATGGTGCCCTCTACAACATGAAGTGTTTATATTCGGCTAAATAATGTGGGCTTGTTGATTATTATAACCTATTTGAAGGCTAATGCTAGGAATACACAATGAGATTTTCTGTCGGATTTACTGCCAGATTTCCAACAGGTCCAATCTGATTTCTGATAGATTTTCGGTTTACTGCTATGGAAAATTGATCGGAAAATCGACTCTCAAGTCTCATGAAATTTCACATTGTTTTATTCTGCTAGTAGAGAAAATGTCTGCACCACATCAGGAGGAATATGGGGACAATTCTCTACAAATCTCATCAATGTAAAAAAATTGGAGTGAAAAGTGACTCCAAAAGTAATTTCAAAACAATACCAAGTTAAGTAACTCCATGTTGTGGAAAGGTGGCTTTACAAGTAGTGACAAGGCTCTATGACTGGCTATTCAATGCAATCATTTTATTGAATTGAGTCTGTTCCAATATGCCCGATTGATGGAAAGTGGCCGATATCATGTTGAATCAACCAATGGAAGATATCGGTCGTTTGCACGGGAATTGGCTACTGTTTGCATATCATTCGACACTTTTAAATGCAGAGCATGGAGTCACAACATTTGGTCAGATTGATTAGTGAAAGTGAATTGCATAGGATATTGCTTGTAGTGTGTAGTCCACCCGTCGATCGACTTTCGATCAACCACACTGAAGTTGATTGCCCAATAAAGTCAATTGCTTAGTCGGTTGAATCAGAATTGCTAGATGTTTGGCTATTTTAAATTAGTAAAACTAAAGGTGGCCATACATGGTACAATTTTTCAATTAGATATTTTAGTTCGATTATTCTGTTAGATCGAATATAAAGATTTTTCCAGCATGTCCGATCATTTTTCCCGAAAAAACGGGATAATCGTTCGAATTTCTTGATCGAAAAAAAAATAAAAATATTTGCAACTTTCATTCAATTCGATCATTTAGATTGAATAAACGGGAAAATCGAACGTTTTTATTGTATCGTGTATGGGCACCATAAGAAAGCAGTTATAACGTGATGTCATTGTTTGTGTGTTGTAGGTGCTGTTGTGGGCAAGCAGGAATGCTGATCACATTATCCCCCTGTACTGCTTCGACCCAAGACATTATGTGGGGACACATTATTACAATTTTCCCAAAACTGGGCCTCATCGATTGAAGTTCCTGTTGGAGAGTGTGCAGGATTTGCGTGCCACCCTAAAGAAAAGAGGAAGGTGAGCAAAAAGGCTAAAGCTACGTACACACATGCGACAATGATCGTTCGTTGTGAACGACGAACGAACTTTTAATTGATGAAAGAACGACCTAAGTAAAGTTAGTTTTTAAAAGTGTGTAACGTTCTGATCATTCGAACGAACATTGCGCTTGCCGCTTGCACATAAAAATGAAAAGTTCCTTGGAGAACTAGCGAAAAGTGCATGTCAAGCCTAGTACGAACGACCGTTTTCCAACGATGTACTACTACTTTTGCAAACGATCGCCGTTGGAAAAAATCCGCCAAGCTAGATAGTTCGTTTTTAACGATCTAGCTCGTCCGTCGTTAGACTTAATGGTCGTTGGCTGCTTTTTTTTAAACGATCGTCGTTTTAAATGATTGGGGAACGATTGCTTCAAACGACTATAGTCGCATGTGTGTACGCACCTTTACACTTATATCGAGGGAATGGGGGTAATACAGAGCTGTAGTCAGTTAGTACTTCTTCCAATACCTGTAATAAAACTACAAGATACATAATATGGGAGTTTACTGACAGCAGCTACACATTTCCTTTTCCATTTCATTTTATAAGTTATGTTTGCATATTACTTATTTGCATTATAATATTTTTACAGTAATCTGCTATTGAGGCGAGGACACCCAGAAGGAGTCATTGGAGATCTTATCAAGCAGTTGGGTTCAGTGTCTGCAGTGGTATTCCAAGAAGAGGTATGTGCCCTTCTGAATCGCATTTAAAGCAGAGCTGAACTCAAAACTTCCTCTCTGCTCTAAAAGATAAGCAACAGCATAATAAACTTTAAAGAAAATCATTAACTTGTTACAGCTTATAGAGCTCCTACAGAAATGCTGTAGTGTAGTTACTTCCTGGGAGCAGAGAAAGGGCTAACCTCCTGTGTTTACGTATTAGCTTATAACTCGGCAGATACCTAAGAGCTAAAATTACACTGGCTTATTACTTGCAGAAAAGGGAGAATTAGACAGGCTGTTCTCTGTGAAACACACACAGGGTGGATTTCTTTGTTTTCCTTCTCACCTGTGCAAGAGATCAGGTCCACTTTAAAGTGTATGGACAGATTGTCTTGCCTTTGCTTCCCTCTTCCACTACATAAGACAGTGTATAGGGTTGATTTATGGGAGCATGTTAAAAATGCCATGCGCAGGTAATGCACAGCAATACCTGTGCCAGTTATGTAGCAGGCATTGGGCAAATTGCACACCTTGCGTTACCTGGGTAACACACGTGTTGCTAGTATCACACATGCATTACCATGAGTTGCTCTATTTGCATAACGCTTGCCACGTGGCTGGCGTGAGTAATGTTAAAATTGCCGTGCACACCCTGTGCGCAACACTTTTAATTTACCTTTGTGATAGAACTCCAGCGTGTCACAGGCATAACAGATAACAGGCTGAGAGAGTTAAAGCCTTGCAAAAAACTAGATGGTTTGGGTGTGTGTGTACATTGCCCCGATGTGTTGGTGAGATATCTGGGCTGGTGGCCTGTCTTTGTCGAGCACGGGCCAAGCCTATTTATTGTTCTCAAACTCATCCCCGCCTGCTCCATGTTGCTCTGTCATGTGCTGCGGCTGCTGTTGCTGGAGGGATCGAGTTCTGATCCTGCAGCCAGGCAGTATTAACTGTCCGTGTGTATGCAGCTTAGGTTAGAAGTGCATCCTTCTTACCTGATATTTTCCAAAGCAGTAATGGCAGAAAATGGTGTGAAGGAGGAGGGGGCATTAAACCATCTAAATTAATATTGTAGAATGTTACTGTATGATTGCTAGTCTGCTGGGAAGGGAATAAAGCCTTGTTAATACATTTATTTTTGCCTGAAAATAGGTTTTAAAGTAAAATATTTCAGTGAAATAATTCTGGAATAACTTTTAAGATGAAATCCAAGCAGACAGATTATATGTATGTATACCGGTAAGTGAAGTGTCTTACCTGTGAAAAGATCCTTAAAGTGAACCCGAGGTGAGAGGGATATGGAGGCTGCCATATTTATTTCCTTCTAAACGATACCAGTTGCCTGGCTGTCCTGCTGATCCTCTGCCTTTAAAGGTGGGTACACACTTGAGATAAAAGTCTTTGGAAAATGAAAGATCACAGACCAATTTTACCCCCTTCCATGTAGTATGAGAGCCATGCCTACACAGTCTATTCTATGGAGCTGAACTCCCCATCAGATAAAAATCTTTGCAAGATGCTGCACACAAAGATGCTGTAGACATGCAACAGATCAGTTCCTGCAAAAGATCCATTCCTGCAAAATGCATTCATAGTCTATGATATCTGCAGATCTCGTACACACCTTGTTTAACGAACAATTATCTGCAGATCAGATCCACCAGGATGGATCTTCAGATCAGCAGATAATTGTCTGATCTGCAGATGAATGTCCGTTAAACAAGGTGTGTATGAGATCTGCAGATATCAGACTATGAATGCATTTTGCAGGAACAGATCTTTTGAATGTGTACAGCATCTGTGTGTGCAGCATCTTGCAAAGATTTTTATCTGATGGGGAGTTCAGCTCCATAGAATGGACTGTGTAGGTATAGCTCTCATACTACATGGAAGGGGGTAAAATTGGTCTGTGATCTTTCATTTCCTAAAGACTTTTTTATCTGATGTGTGTACCCACCTTAATACTTAAGCCATAGACCCTGACAAGCATGCAGCAGATTAGGTGTTTCTGGCATTATTGTTAGATCTGACAAGATTAGCTGCATGCTTGTTTGTGGTGTGATTCAGACACTATAGATCAGCAGGGATGCCAGGCAACTGCTATTGTTTAACAGGAAATAAATAAGGCAGCCTTCATATCCCTCTCATTTTGGGCTTACTTTAAGGCTGAGTACACACTATACAATGTCCGCATCTATGTGACAGGAATTATCCTGTCATTCACTCATTTCTATCATGTCCGATCTGCCTCCAACCGAGAAAGGGAGCAATTTTGTGCAGTACTGATCTCAAAATCGATCCCCGATCGGAAGCAGATTGGACTTGTTGGAAATATCAAACGAAGGGAGATTTCCTGTCGATTTGATGGGAAAAATGCATTGTGTGTATCAGGCATAAATCTGTTGTATACATCATGTAATTTAGACAGGTGAGCCAATCTGCAGATCCAGCATAATCACTTAAAGGGATACTGTAGGGGGGTCGGGGGAAAATGAGTTGAACTTACCCGGGGCTTCTAATGGTCCCCCGCAGACATCCTGTGCTTGTGCAGCCACTCACCGATGCTCTGGCCCCGCCTCCGGTTCACTTCAGGAATCTCAGACTTTAAAGTCTGAAAACCACTGCGCCTGCGTTGCCGTGTCCTCGCTCTCGCTGATGTCACCAGGAGCGCATGGCGCAGGCACAGACCATACTAGGCCTGCGCAGTACACTGCTGGTGACGTTAGCGGGAGCGAGGACACGGCAACGCAGGCGCAGTGGTTTTCAGACTTTAAAGTCTGAGATTCCAGAAGTGAACCGGAGGCGGGGCCAGAGCATTGGGGAGTGGCTGCACGGGCGCAGGATGTCTGTGCGGGACCATTAGAAGCCCCGGGTAACTTCAACTCATTTTACCCTGACCCCCCTACAGTATCCCTTTAATGTGGAGGTAGAAAGAGACAAGCACTCCACACTCAGTAGAATAACTCAAGCTGCTAGAGGTTCCTTTTTTCCAAAAGGTTGTTAGAACAATAGTAAATATCCCTTGGCGCTATGTTACAGAGACCTGCAACCACCCAGTGCACAATATACTGACAGGTGGCCGTCACCACGTAAACCAAATACAAAGTGTCATATCTCCAATCCACAAAATAAAATCTAATGTATTTAAAACCAGTTTAAATACTCACATTGTGGGTCCATGCAAATAGGACCCTGGTGCATAAACACACCTTCAACAATAGTGCACATAAAGTGCTAAGTACAAATAAACAGTAAATATAAGTATAGAATTGCCCACTTCTCCAAATGCCAACCAGGTTTCGGCCTTCTGGTCTTCATATGTCCCCTGACAAGGGTGGAAGGATGAAACCCGGTTGCGATTTGGAGAAGTGGGCAATTCTGTACTTCCAATTACTGTGTATTTTCACTTAGCACTTTATGTGCGCTATTGTTGAAAGTTTGTTTGTGCACCACGGTCCTTTTTGCAAGGACCCACCATGTGAGTACTGGTTTCTGGACCTGTTTAAACTAGTTTTAAATACATTGGATTTTATTTTGTGGATTGGAGATATGACCATTCGTATTTGGTTAATGTGTGACGGCCACCTGTCAGTATATTGTGCACTGGGTGGCTGCAGGTCTCTGCAACATAGCGCCAGGGGATATCTACTATAATCAGTCCCGCCCCTCCCCCTTCCCAGTGTGAATTCAGCAAATTGTTTGGCGAGTCCACGCCCAATTTTTGAACACAGGCAGCCGTAATATCCTGGCTGGGTATACACAGCTTGATTCTGAGCCATGAAGAGGGCTCGATAGATAATTTCCGACATGTCCGTTCACCGTTCCATCGTTTTGCCGCTCAATTCACCATTTAAGTTAATTGAAAAAATATAAGAAAAACGAGCGGAAGATAAGAGAATTGAGCGGGCAAAACGATCAGGTGCAGAACTGAGTGCCAGAATCGACCCGGGTATTCCCAGCATTAAGTTTACCTGTAATGGATAACTAGACACTATATAATGTTTTTTATAGTGAGAGGACTAGGTTATCCTAATCTGCCTAGCTGTACAGAATTCTGATTCTTCTCCCATTTGGTATCTGTATCTTTAGGCCACCAAGGAAGAGCTCGACGTTGAAAAGTCCGTCACAGATGTCTGTAAACGGCATGGAGTGAAAGTTCAAACCACCTGGGGCTCCACATTGTATCATCGGGATGACCTTCCATTCAGGCACATTTCCAGGTAGAGCCATCCGTGCAGATAACATATGTCCACAATACCAGAGAATCTGGCTTGTTGATTTCAGTGGTTGAATGTAATTGCTGCACCTTTCAATGTACACGTGATGGTTCGTAAGTGTTTCAGGGGATAGTTCATCCATAATCATTAAACAGGCTTGCTGATTATCTCTCTGCTGAGTAGCTTGTGCTGTCCTGTGGAGAGGGGAGGGAGGGCGACAAACAGGAGACGTTCTCCTGCAAGCTACAGTGAGAACTACAATATTTGTTAAAGGCAAACCTGTGACGAAGCCTCTGGTCCAGCAGTTTCCCAGGGCCATTTCTAGCCCTCTGTTGCTGCCCAGGAGCCTTTTTTCTTCTTGTGGCCATACACCCATTTGTGTACAAGAGTATCCATACTGGCCATACGCAAGTTAGGTCTACGCATGCAGACCATATACTGTGCAACAATTGGTAAGTTGTCAATAAAGTTTAGCAGCACTCCATCAATGTCCGTTCCATGCACTTGCAAGAAGACATGCTAAAGACAGTGCATTAATGCCTCATTTTAGGGTCATCAGTTCATGCACACCCGTATACACACTGCTCACCAGATATCGCGCAATTGAGGCTTTACACAGTGACTGTTCAACAGCCAGGTCAGCATCTGCAAGGAGTTTGTATGTTCTCCCCGTGTCTGTGTCTGTTTCCTCCGGGCGCTCCGGTTTCCTCCCTAATCTCAAAAACATACAGATAAGTTAATTAGCTTCCCCCTAAAAATTAGCCCTAGACCAGGGGTCTGCAACCTTTAAGACATAAAGAGCCACTTGGACCCGTTTCCGAAAAGAGAAAAAAACTGGGAGCCGCAAAACCATTATAAAACAAATCTAACACTGCATATATTGTTTCTTACCTAAATGCTATATACAGGATCAGATATGACCCCAATATGCACAAATCGTTAGCAGATATGACCCCAATATGCACAAATCGTTAGCAGATATGACCCCAATATGCACAAATTGTTCGCAGATATGACCCCAATATGCACAAATCGTTAGCAGATATGACCCCCATATGCACAAATTGTTAGCAGATATGACCCCAATATGCACAAATTGTTAGCAGATATGACCCCAATATGCACAAATCGTTAGCAGATATGACCCCAATATGCACAAATTGTTAGCAGATATGACCCCAATATGCACAAATTGTTAGCAGATATGACCCCAATATGCACAAATCGTTAGCAGATATGACCCCAATATGCACAAATCATTAGCAGATATGACCCCAATATGCACAATCCTTCAGCAGATCTGACCCCAATATGCCCAATCCTTCAGCAGATCTGACCCCAATATGCCCAATCCTTCAGCAGATCTGACCCCAATATGCCCAATCCTTCAGCAGATCTGACCCCAATATGCCCAATCCTTCAGCAGATCTGACCCCAATATGCACAATCCTTCAGCAGATCTGACCCCAATATGCACAATCCTTCAGCAGATCTGACCCCAATATGCACAATCCTTCAGCAGATCTGACCCCAATATGCACAATCCTTCAGCAGATCTGACCCTCATATGCACAATCCTTCAGCAGATCTGAACCCAATATGCACAATCCTTCAGCAGATATGAAAAGAAAAACCCATTTACTCACCTAGTCAGAAGACCTCCTGTCACGATCTCCTCCGGTCCCGACCTCCTTGTGGCGCGCAACTCCCACGATCCTCTTCCTTCCCAACGTCACGTCCTGCCTGCATTACACTGCAGGGCTACGGGAAAATGGCCGCCCTAAGCCCCGCACTGCACCGGTCCGGCGGCCTCTCTGATAGGCTGCCGGCCAGCAGCAGCACACGTCACACGCGCGCCGCAGCCACTGACACACATTACTTGAGCCGCGGCCTAGGAGCCGCGGCAAAGGTGAATAAGAGCCGCATGCGGCTCTGGAGCCATGGGTTGCCTACCCCTGCCCTAGACTATGATACATGCACTACATGATACATACATAGTCATATGAATATGGTAGGGAATAGATTGTGAGCCTCTCTGAGGGACAGTTAGTGACAAGACAATATACTCTGTACAGCGCTGCGTAATATGTCGCCGCTATATAAATACTTAAATAAAAGTGACAGTTTGGTGTCCCAGCTTTACTTGAAGGCAGTTAAACATCACTTTAAAGAAAGAGAGCATCCACTCATAGCATACCAAAAGTTTTAATACCACTTTAAAATCAAGGATGAACTCAAAAGCATCTATAGAGTTAACTGCATGTAAGAATATTTGTGGTCATCAGGACAGGGCTCCTGCAGTGCCCCTCATCCCCCCGGTCTTCTGATCCTCCTCAGCTGTTTTCCGCCTGGGTGATCGAAAAGCTCCTTCCCTCACCATGTGATAACACGCTCTGGTTAGCTCCGCCCAACGTGTTTCATCAACAATTAGACTAATCAGAGGCCCCTGATGAGTCTGACTAATTGATGATGGAGTGCCGCTGAACTCTATTGACAACTTACCAATTGTTGTGCAGTAGACGGGCTCCATTTTTGAACTGCTTTTCAAAAAAAAATAAAAAAAAATTGTACTGTGCTGTGCACCCACAGAACAGTGGGACTTGAAGGATTGTGCTTTGATGTGAAGGTTTAGCGCTGCTGTTCTTCTCAATTAAGGTCTACGCATGGCCAGTAGAACAAGAACAAAGCACTTGTGCTCATAAAAAAAGCCATGCATAAGTTACTTAGTTCTGTTGGGCATGTGCAGATCTGCTTGTACACGTCTTGTTGAATATTGTAAGAGGGACCCTACGCTAGAACGGAGGTCTGCAGGAGGCTGCTCTCCACTGAGGCAAGTATCTATTTTTTATTTTTGCTTTAGGTACACCTTAAGCAAGGGGGGGGGGGGGGGGGGAGGGGGGCACTTTTACACACACTGGATGGTCACTAAAAATGATCATGAATCATAGATCAGAGCAACTAAAATCTAAAGTGTGTACGTAGCTTAGACGCTCCTTTGTACATTACAGTTAGGAGAGGTCCTGTCACTCTGGAGTAAGCAATGATTGGGAAAGCCTAAGCCAGATGAGCATTGTTGTTACTAGGAAGATTCATCCTAGTTGCTGCAGAAGCTCTCTGACCTGGCCATAGATGGTTGGATTGAGTGATGATCATCTAAGCTTTACATAGTTTAAAAACGGATGCCTCTTTCAATCCTGCTGCTGTGAAATAGTCTGAATGCTACTGGTGGGTCTATTGGACCAGCAAGGCTTTGAGTGGAGAAATGTCTACACTGACTAGTGGAAAGCTTTTCAGCTTCTTAATAAAAGCTCTGTAGACAAATCTTGCATGAAGAATCTCTGAAAGCGATTGTTACAAGTGGATGTGATCTCATTGTGTCTGCAGCTTACCCGACGTATACACCCAGTTTAGAAAAGCTGTAGAAACTCAAGGCAAAGTGCGGCCATCCCTTGAGATGCCAGAGAAGTTGAAGCCTGTTCCGCCAGGCCTGGAAGAAGGACCTGTGCCTACAGTAGAAGACTTTGGGCAGCAAGGTAAGAATATTGTAGTAGATAATGACTGCCACAGTTTCCATGCAAATTATTCTGTATATTACCTTAACTCAATCACAGAAGAAGCCAAAATCTAAAGCATAGTCTATGTCGCAGGCCAAATTTTTATATCCGGATTTAACATTTATTTAACATTTTTCAAACTAAGTGGCGTAACTATAGTGATTGGGGGGGGGGCTCTCCTCTCCATTCTGCAGAGTAACACAGTGGAGCAGTTTAGTATTTACCCTGTATAACCTAGATGTGTCAGTATTTAAAGGGACACCGAGCAGTGCAGAAACTATGGAAAGATGCATAGCATTTTAAAGCTCTCTTTCTCCTCTTTCCAATGATATATAATCCGCTGCCCTACGCCTTTTAATTTTCGCTATTTTCGTGATTGAAATTGCTGCGGCCGTGATTTCGATCGCGAAAATAGAGAAAACTAAAAGGCGTAGGGCCATGGTTTAGGTGTCGCCAGAAAGAGGAAAAAGAGAGCTTTAAAATGATATCCATCTTTCCATAGTTACATTGTATTACACAGGGCGACTTTTTCTGCTGAATGGAGCAGCTGACTTTGAGAAAAAAGTCGTCCTGTGTAATACAATGTAACTATGGAAAGTTGGATATCATTTTAAAGCTCTCTTTCTCCTCTTTCCGGCGACACCTAAATCGTCGCTCTACGCCTTTTAGTTTTCTATGGCAGCGGTTTATATATCATTGGAAAGAGGAGAAAGAGAGCTTTAAAATGATATGCATCTTTGCATAATTTCTGCACTGCTCGGTGTCCCTTTAAAGGTATGAGTTGGCAACCCTGGGGGGCATGGGGGTCTTGTAGGTTATTGCTGCACCTTGGCTCAATCTGACAATCTTTCAATCAGAAACACTGTTACCAGAATGCTCCTCTGGATGGGACGGAGTCACTTACAAAACGTTTGCTACAAAAAGAAGGCTATTGATTGTGATGGCAGTTACGATAGCAAGTGGATCTCAGGCCTAATTTTGCAAAATTCGATTAAGAGTTTAATGAAAGCTTGTCCATAAATTTAGCTGAAAATGTCAACAGTCACATGACTGCTCCTTTATATCTCCCTCCTTGGGTCTGGCTCTGGCTGCTGTTCACTGCATTCTGGGCATGGCCAAGTTTCTGCTCACCATCCTTCCCACTCAAGTAAGAAATAGGGGGCATAGCCGGACTGCACATTGAATTTGGTCTTTTGCCGTTTTCAGTCTTTTTTAAAGGGGTTCTTCCGCGAATGAGGAAAAAAATAAAGTGGTTTATGCATAAACTATTAAACATCCTGCTAAAACAGTGTAAAAAGTTTTTTTTAAAAAAACAAATGGTTTCATCAATACAACATGTAATGTAAACCGTGACGGATGAAGGCTGGGAGGCTTGTTAGGGGTGGTTTTTTTTTTTTTTTACTTTCTTTTCACAACCATAACTCCTGCCTAAGTAGTTTTCAGTGGTATAACCCACTTCTAGCAGGAGTCGCTGTTATAGCCCTAACTGACTGATCTCCCCTGAGCTGCTGAATATGTGTTTACATTGTTGCTAGGCAACCAGAGAGTGCAGAGACTCCTTTGTGAAAAAAAGAGTCATAAGCTGCTGGGAGAATGAATCAGTCCTATCTACACCATATGATTCTTTATCAGATTCGATTCAATTTGATTTGATTCAATCTGACATGTCCGATTCATGATTCAATTCAATTTGAATCGAATTGAATTGAATCATGAATTGGACATGTCAGATTGAATCGAATCAAATTGAATCGAATCTGACAAAGAATCATATGGTGTAGATGGGACTGATTCATTCTCCCAGCAGCTTATGACTCTTTTTTTTCACAAAGGAGTCTCTTCACAGCCTTTCCTTGCCTAGCAACAATGTAAACACATATTCAGCAGCTCAGCGGAGCTCAGCCGTTAGGGCTGTAACGCAATTGCTGCTAGAAGTGGGCTATACCACTGAAAACTACTTAGGCAGGAGTTATGGTTGTGAAAAGAAAGTTAAAAAAAACACACCCCTAACAAATGGATTAGTCTCCCAGTCCGACATCTGTCACTGATTACATTACATGTTGTATTGATGAAACCATTCATTTAAAAAAAAAACAAAAAAACTTTTTACACTATTTTAGAAGGATGTTTAATAGTTTATGCATAAACCACTTTTTATTTCCTCATTCGCGGAAGAACCCCTTTTAAGGCATTTGCAAGCTCTTATTCATAGACCCATAACAACAATATAGACTGGGGGAGGGGGGTGTTTAACGAACGGAGTATTAAAATCAGGTCCCACCAACACAGCATGTTGTGTAAATTTCACACAAATTCTCCCACTTGTGTGTGCATGAGCTTACATGCACAACATGCTTTATTTGGGATTATTAGCTAGCAATGTTCCGTCTGGACCCAGAGGAATGTAACCGCTGCCCCCTCCTAGCATTAGGGCTGGAACCCACAGGAGCGCTTTTGGCAGCGTTTTGGCAGCACTGCGATACGCTAGCAGTTTGCCAAAACGCTGGGCTAATGTTAATGGATGGGGCAACTTCCACAGGAGCGTTTGCGTTTCCCAGAAACGCAAACGCAGGACCTGCAGCATTTTGGGAGCGTTAGCGCTTCAATGTAAAGTATTGAAACGCTAGCAGAAACGCTCAGCAAAACCTAAACTGAGCGGTTTTGGTAGCGTTTTGCGGTTAAGCACACTGTAACAAAATGAAAAATAATTCACAGGACCAATCAGGATCAAAACGCAAAACGCTAGGCACCCGCTGGGGAAAAAAATACAATGTTGCAAAACACGACCAAAAAACGCGCATGAATCCGCTTGCAAACCGCTCAGACAAAACGCTAGCGGTTGCGTTTGCGGTTTTCAGTGGGTTCCAGGCCTAAGTCCAACCCTGAGATATGTGTTTCATCAATGCTGTTCACTAAATGAAAATAACTGCATTACTTCTCATTGCTTGTGTCCTATAGATCCCTTAACAGACCCGAGAACAGCCTTCCCTTGCAGCGGAGGGGAATCTCAGGCCTTACGAAGGCTGCAGTACTATTTCTGGGATTCGGTAAGTCTTTTTGGCTCCAGTGACAGCCAGTAATTATTGTGCCTGAAGCCTAGCTCCTCCCTTTTTTAAGGCGGTTTCACATCGTGTGTGATTCTTCAGCGATTGTGCTGCTATTGTCACTCGCCAGCAAGCGCCACATTGCTAGTGCAGTGTCTCGCTATGGGAGCATTCACACTGCAGCATCTCCAATCCCAAAAGCGATATACCGGTGTATAGCACTTTGGGAGTTATCGCAGAAAAATCTCAACAGAATTGCTAAAAAAAATTGCGATATTTGGACACTGAAGCGAAAAAAACTATTATGATTTGTATGTGTAGTACAGCTAAGAAATAAAACATTAGGAGCAGAGACATAAGTCTAATGGTTCCAGTACAGGAAGAGTTAAGAAACTCCAGTTATCTATGCAAAAGAGCCATTGAGCTCCACAACTTTCAAAGTCGCAGAGAGCTCTGTCTTCTAAAGCTTGTTATCTCAACTGTCAGTCACTGTATTTTTTCTTTTTCTCTCCAGAGGACAGTTCAAAAGTTCACTGGCCTGCTCTGTAAAATCATTTAGAATGTGGAGTAGTGTATTAACTGCAAATATTAGAGAATGATGCAATGTTATAAAAAGCACTATATAACTGAAAATAAATATGAGAATATTTTCTTTGCTACTGATGTTCTAGTAATTATCCGTACTACACAACCAATTCATTATATCATAATTTTTTTTTACGTTTCAGTGTATCTTTAATCGTCATGTGCCAAAAACACTCCATACTCACAATTGCTACTCTTCGTACTTATGCTTCATACACACTTGAGATAAAAGTCTTTGCAAAAGGCAAGATCACAGACCAATTTTACCCCCTTCCATGTAGTATGAGAGCCATACTCTACAGTCTATTCTATGGAGCTGCACTCCCCATCAAATAAAATCTTTGCAATTCTGCACACAAAGATGCCCGTACACATTCAAAAGATCGTTATCTGCAAAAGATCTGTTCCTGCAAAATGCATTCATAGTCTATGAGATCTGCAGATCCTCATACACACTTGGTTTAACAGACAATCATCTGCAGATCAGATCCACCAGGATGGATTTTCAGATTTGCAGATGATTGCCAGATATGCAGATGAAGTCTTTTAAACCAGGTGTGTATGAGGATCTGCAGATCTCATAGACTATGAATGCATTTTGCAGGAACAGATCTTTTGCAGATAATGATCTTTTGAGTGTGTACTGGCATCTTTGTGTAGAGCATCCTGCAAAGATTTTATCTGATGGGGAGTGCAGCTCCATAGAATAGACTGTAGAGTATGGCTCTCATACTACATGGAAGGGGGTAAAATTGGTCTGTGATCTTTCATTTTCCAAAGACTTTTATCTCAAGTGTGTATGAAGCATCAGTATGTGGTTGATTTTATTGTATGCAGGGCCTTCCACTTCTGAAGTCAAATAAATAAATAAATCTGCATATGTCCTTTGTTAAGATAATCAATGAGATGCTTAAAGAGACACTGAAGCGAGACTAAGTCTCGCTTCAGCTCTCATATATAGCAGGGGCACGTGTGCCCCTGCTAAAACGCCGCTATCCCGTGGCTAAACGGGGGTCCCTTCACCCCCAACCCACCCCCCGCAAAAGTTGGTCGGAAAATGGTCGCTGGTAATATTCTTCCTGGAGGCAGGGCTAACGGCTGCAGCCCTGCCTCCAGTCGCGTCTATCAGACGCGCATCGCCGCCTCTCCCCCGCCCCTCTCAGTGAAGGAAGACTGAGAGGGGCGGGGGAGAGGCGGAGATACGCGCTGACAGACGTGCGTGGGGCAGGGCTGCGGCGGTTAGCCCTGCCCCAACCAGGAAGCGCTCCCCCGCATTACGGAGGGGGTTTGGGGGGACAGGGACCCCCGTTAAGCCGCGGGATAGCGGCGTTTTAGCAGGGGCACACGTGCCCCTGCTATATATGAGGTCTGAAGCGAGATCTATTCTCGCTTCAGACTCTCTTTAACATTTTGTGGTGATGCAAATTTTATGTGAATATGATGTCCCTCTATGCAGCCTGAAATTGACGTAGCTGGTGATTTTGATTGGTCTGAATCCAAGCTGCATAGATTTGCATAAACTATCATAATTTGCATCAATTTAAAAGTAGCATCTCATTCGCCATCTGTAGTCCTTCATAATTCTGTTTTTGTTTTTCTTTTGTACCTGTCTCATTCCCTTTTCTACCACAAGAGGGAGCATTGACATTTACAATATAACTTTTTTTTTTTTTTTTTTTTTTTTTTTTCTTTGCAGAACCTTGTTGCTTCTTATAAAGATACAAGGAATGGACTTATAGGAATAGATTATTCAACCAAATTTGCTCCATGGTATGTGCAAAATAAATCTTTGCTTTATATCTTTTAGTGCTTATCATTTTCTGCCACCACTTTACAGAGAACATTCAAAAAGTCACTTAGGAGCTTTTCACACTAACAGCGTAAAGCGCCAAGTGCATTTTTTATTGCTTGATTGAAATCATAAAAGTGCAATTACCAAAAAATTGCATTGCAAAATTGTGTTTTACAGTGTGAAGCAGCCCTTATGCTAGGTACACACAATGCCATTTTCTGACAGATTTACTGTCACCTCGATTATTTTCAACATGCCCGATTTTTCTAATGATTTTCCGTTCACATCTATGAAAAATCGATCGGAAATCAGATCGGACATGTTGTAAATAATCGATCTGACAGTAAATCTGACAGAAAATTGCATCGTGTGTACCTAGCATAAGTGGTTTGACAGTTAGCTAAGCAGTGAGCCAGACTTAGTGAGTACCTTAGATCAGTGTTTCTCAACTTTTTCGAGCCAAGTACCCCCTATCGCAATTCAGTTTGAGCCAAGTACCCCCTACCAAGTGCCGCGCGCACGTGTGTGTGTGTGTGTGTGTGTGTGTGTGTGCGTGCGTATACACCCCCCAGGTATTGGTGCCCCCAGTATAGATAGCGAGGTATAGGTGCCTGCTCCAGTATAGGTGCCCTCAGTATAGCTAGGTATAGGTGGCCCCAATATAGCTAGGCATGGGTGCCCCCAGTATAGCCAGGCATGGGTGCCCCAGTACATCTAGGTGTGGGTGCCCCCAGTATAGCCAGCCATGGGTGCCCCCAGTATTGCTAGGTATGGGTGCCTCCAGTATAGCCAGGCATGTGTGCCTCCAGTATAGCTAGGTATAGGTGCCCCCAGTATAGCTAGGTATGGGTGCCCCCCAGTATAGGTGCCCTCAGTATAGCTAGGTATAGGTGGCCCCAGTATAGCTAGGTATAAGTGCCCCCCAGGATAGGTGGCCCCAGTATAGCTAGGAATAGGTGCCCTCAGTATAGCAAGGTATAGGTGCCCTCAGTATAGCAAGGTATAGGTGGCCCCAGTATAGCTAGGTATAGGTTCCCCCAGGTATAGGTGCCTTCAGTATAGCTAAGTATAGGTGGCCCAAGTATAGCTAGGTATAGGTGCCCCCAGTATAGCTAGGTATGGGTGCCCCCCAGTATAGGTGCCCTCAGTATAGCTAGGTATAGGTGGCCCCAGTATAGCTAGGTATAAGTGCCCCCCAGTATAGGTGCCCTCAGTATAGCTAGGTATAGGTGGCCCCAGTATAGCTAGGTATAAGTGCCCCCCAGGATAGGTGGCCCCAGTATAGCTAGGAATAGGTGCCCTCAGTATAGCAAGGTATAGGTGGCCCCAGTATAGCTAGGTATAGGTTCCCCCAGGTATAGGTGCCTTCAGTATAGCTAGGTATAGGTGCCCCCAGTATAGCTAGGTATGGGTGCCCCCCAGTATAGGTGCCCTCAGTATAGCTAGGTATAAGTGGCCCCAGTATAGCTAGGTATGGGTGCCCCCCAGTATAGGTGCCCTCAGTATAGCTAGGTATAGGTGGCCCCAGTATAGCTAGGTATAAGTGCCCCCCAGGATAGGTGGCCCCAGTATAGCTAGGAATAGGTGCCCTCAGTATAGCAAGGTATAGGTGGCCCCAGTATAGCTAGGTATAGGTTCCCCCAGGTATAGGTGCCTTCAGTATAGCTAGGTATAGGTGCCCCCAGTATAGCTAGGTATGGGTGCCCCCCAGTATAGGTGCCCTCAGTATAGCTAGGTATAAGTGGCCCCAGTATAGCTAGGTATGGGTGCCCCCCAGTATAGGTGCCCTCAGTATAGCTAGGTATAGGTGGCCCCAGTATAGCTAGGTATAAGTGCCCCCCAGGATAGGTGGCCCCAGTATAGCTAGGAATAGGTGCCCTCAGTATAGCAAGGTATAGGTGGCCCCAGTATAGCTAGGTATAGGTTCCCCCAGGTATAGGTGCCTTCAGTATAGCTAAGTATAGGTGGCCCAAGTATAGCTAGGTATAGGTGCCCCCAGTTCAGCTAGGTATGGGTGCCCCTAGTATAGCCAGGCATGGGTGCCTCCAGTATAGATATGTATAGGTGCCCCCAAGTACAGCTAGGTGTGGGTGCCCCCCAGTATAGCCAGGCATGGGTGACGCAACTTCCTGATAAACAGGAAGCAGCGTCATCGCTAACAGAGAAGAATCTCCGGCGTGGAACGCGAAAGTAAGTCCACGTTCCTTTTACCATGCCGCCGGTGTTAATGTGTCGGAGGGGGAAAGCGCTGACGGGGGAGCCCAGGTGAGGGAGGGGGGAGTGGACCCCCTCCCCGCCGCTATGTGTGAGCATGCTCCCCCGTTTTGCACTGAGTCCCCCTCCTGGCTGCGTACCCCCGGCTGGGGTCTCGCGTACCCCCTGGGGTCCGCGAACCACGTGTTGAGAAACACTGCCTTAGATGAGTAAAAGCATTTATACTTACTTGGATCTTCTTCCAGCCCCAAGGCCGTGGGCTCCCTCACTTCTCTCTGGGCCTCTCTGCTCCTTGACTGGCTTTCTTGATATATTTGCTCTGTTGTGCATGTGCGGCCCTTTCTGCACCTGCTCAGTACTGAGCAGACGCAGGATGCTCCCGGCCAAGGTGGGGCATGCATGACTTAATTTGTGACAGAGCGCAACTGAGCAAATGTACCACCAGGACAGCCAGCCAGATCAGATTGGCTCGGTAGACGGCAAGAGAGCCCACGGCGTGAGGGGGGGCTGGGCTGGAGGAAGCCCCAGGTGAGTATAAATGCTTTAATTTTATTCATCTCACCTTTCTTTTAACAAATCAATTCAAAGTTAGATTGTGATCAAGTGATTACTACAAAAAAAAATAAAAAAAAATCATCGAATAATCATACTGGCCAAAAACCTTGTACTATAAAAGATGACAGTTGTCATGGTGATCTCTCAGCTTCTGGGTCTTGCATACTTAAGAGTATTATAGACTATGTACCTATTAATGATATATTAGTGCTTCTAAGGTAGTAATGTTGTCCATTGTTCAGATTTACTGTGGGATAGGTAACCAGTGATCCTGTACAATATCACAGATACGAAAACCCAGACAGACAGTGCTGCACAGAGATATAGCTGTGGTTTCACTATGATCCTAGCCACACCACAGATGTATACTGTAAGGAAGAACTTGGCACAGGTTATTCTTGAATATTTCATTTCTTCTGGCTTCCAGTTCTAGTGTGAGGGTAGAATTGTGATATTTGAGAGAATTAGCTGTAGAATGTCTTGTCCAGCATGAAATATTTATCAGTGTTTTGCTCAGCTTTTGTCTACTTGTTTTCCAGGCTTGCTTTGGGCTGCATTTCCCCCAGATATATCTTCGAGCAGATCCAGAAATATGAGAAAGAACGGACAGCAAATCAGAGCACATACTGGTAAGAGCTCCAGGCTGATTCTCCTGCGTACAGCAGATGGGCTTGATCTAGACCTGTACCTGTCTGCGTTCAAAGCTTCACTGCAGTACAGGGATGGTCAGTGAGAAGCAATTCATTCTGGGGTGATGCGGGATTAGGCACCTTATTTAATGCAAATATATGCAGTTTGAAAAAGGACCAATTGAATCCCTCCTCTGCTTCATTTTGATCTGTTTTCAAGCTGTGTGAATTTCCATAGAATTATTTGCTTCTCATTGACAATTGTGTTGGTGCAAGCATCACATAGGTCTGAAACCTAGACATGCTTAGTTCAGGTTGGCACCGCCTCTGGCTTATTGAGAGGAAATATGTAGCTCCTCTAATTTTAAGTTATAAAGGAGGTGCTAAAGGGGGTGTGGCAAACAAAACTACAAAATTGGATAACCCTTTGCTTACTCACATGAGTTACCGATTACCCAGCTAGCTCATGGTGAACCAGAACTCCTAGGAGTGTGTAAGGGGCTACAAAAGACCTTTCGTCTTACTCACATGTTTATGCTTTCATGCAAATCGATCTTCCAGGAACCACTGCTGTCCCTACAGCTAAGTTAAAACCCGGAGTCTTTGTTGCAAAAGATGTCTTCTCTTTTGTAGTCACATATGTTTTGCAGAGGCTCCCCAGAATTTGTATGTGTCCTGACTCTGACCCTATAACATGCATAGTGCAAGCATACAGTGCAGCCATTCTAAAGATTATGTAGGGATGGCAGTGGTTCCCGGATGATTGATTTGCATGTGAGTGTGCAAAGGGTTAACTGATTTTCCTAATGCTAATAAAGCTCTTCCTCTTGTACCATTCAGCTGTAGTTTATAATAATAATGTACACCCAGGAAAAGTATTTTCCAATCTACCAGGAGGTTTTTCTGCTTTTTATAGTTTTATAATGGGGGTAAGACCAGAAAGGAAGGTGTGTTTTATAGCATAACCCAGGAGTTCCAAATTACTAGGAGATGTATTCTAAAACCTAGGTTTCCTTGGCACAGGGGGCTCTTGATCTAGATGTAGTCAATTCATTACAGTAAGTTGTTTGTTTGTTTTTTTAGTTTTGTTTGTTTTTTTTTAATTGAAAAATGCAAAAGCATATATAAACAAACCTGAATGACCTACCCAACCTAAGGGCTCGTTTCCACTAGGGGTGATTTGCAGCATTTTCCCGCATGTGAATTCAGATTGAAATGAATAGCTTGCTTCTGAATTTGCATGCAGGGAAAACATATGTAGTGCCTGCAGCATTTAAAGTGCCCCTGAACAAGGGTAAATCTACCGCACCGCAGGGTGTGGAGTCCCTGCTCCTTGTCCTCTGGGTCCAAACTTTTTTTTCCTCCCCCGTAGTTCCCATGCCAGGAAGAAGTTCCTCAGAGCGGCACACAGCTATTCTGAAGTGTGCAGCTGTGATTTTCGAGTTGCACCTGCACAGTGAAAGAAAGCACTCAGGAACCGGCGCATGCTTTCTCTGTGCTTGCGCGGATTGGAACTTACATTTGCATTGCACTAGGGGGAGCTTCCTGGTTTTCATATTCGACTGGAGGATTTAATCGAATATGGAGACTGGGAACGGAGGGACCCCAAGGACAACGAGCAGCTGCAGCACACTTCTGCAAAGGTAATTTTCTAGTCCACCATGGTCTTCGTCTGTTATTGGCCCCAGGGGTACTTTAAAGAGGAACTATAACAAAGGATTTAAATTCATCCCAATCAATAGCTGATAGCCCATTTCCCACAATACATTTTTACCATTTCTCAAATAGATCATCAGGGAGGGAGTCTGTATGGCTGATAGTGTTGAGAGCCCTCCCACAGTGTGATGTCAAGACCTAGGTCCATATAGTTTATAGGACATTCCTCAAGCCCAATACTAGCCAGAGATTTCATAGGCAGAGGTGGAGAAGGGAGGAGGAGAGGGGAGTGAGGTTTTCACAGCCTGAGGGCTGGAGATGCAGAGCAGCTTGCCTGTGTGTAATGTTTACAAGCAGAACATGGCCGCTCTCATTGTATCACAGGAAAAAAATAATCATATTCTATTGAAGCTGTTTGCAGCTAGATTTACTGTGTAAACTATCTAAACTTTAGATAAGATATATAGACAAGTTACTTGTTATAGTTAGTTTTTCATCTCGGATCCGCTTTAATGTTGAGAATCTCTGTTCTACAATAAATTATTTTGTAACTAGCAAACCTAAGCCCATTT
Source organism: Hyperolius riggenbachi (assembly GCF_040937935.1). Lineage (NCBI taxonomy): Eukaryota > Metazoa > Chordata > Amphibia > Anura > Hyperoliidae > Hyperolius > Hyperolius riggenbachi. Next base: position 84,721,165 of record NC_090650.1, read on the forward strand.
AAAAAAGGGGCTCTAGGTCTGTGTTTCTCGCCGCATGTGCTTGCCACCCACGCGCCCGCCAACCTCCGCCGCGCGCCTCTGCCGCGCATGCACACGCTGCACACCCGGCCGCCCGCGTACCATCCGCACACCCAGTCGCCCGCTCACACGCCACACACCCGGCCGCCCGCTCGGGTCCCTGACTCCGTCCACGTCCTCCTGTGTCTGTGAGGCTGGGTCTATGCATGTGCGCAGCAGCAAAAAGCACGGACCCAGCTACACAGGGACAGCGTGACGCAGGGACACAGGTGTTTTATTATAGAGGATAAGCTGAAATATGGAGACGTAGTATTACTGTCCTTTAAATACCTGACTGTTGGTAAAAGCTTTGCAAATCCTTTACACAGAATACCTGTGCTGTTCAGTTGGCTGTTGGAAGAGGAAGTTCAATACGCTAAGCAGAAAATGCTTTCCGCACATAGCACAATGTTATCTTGTTTATCTGCAGTTCTGCGAGTTGTATATCATGCGTTATCTAACGTTTATGCTGATGCAGTGCTGCAGGTTTGGCCATGTTTTGCGATTATGTTTTGCAGAGGGGTTATCTAGCCTGACTGACTTAATGTTTAGTAAACTAAAGGTGGCCATACACTTATAGATGTGCAGCAGGTTCGACCATCAGAAAGATGTTTGTCAGATGCCTGTCAAGTCGAATCTGACAGGAATCTATCTGATGTGTGCCACACACTAGGAACAGATTTCCAATAGATTTCAGAATGAAATCTAGATTTCAGAATTAAATCTATTGGAAATCAATCTAAATGCATTATTTGCCCGTTAGGTCCAATGCAACTTTATGGCCAACGATATGCTGCCAGCAGCAGATCGACCTAGATTTTCCATCCAGTCAGATAGATCAAATCGATCGAAATCAACCGCAAATAGATCGGCTGATTCAATAGAATCGATTTTCATTAAATAGAATCAATCGACGCCTGAAATCGACCAGTGTATGGGCCCCTTAATAGCTGTTAAACTATTGCTGGATTCGTTTATTATTTTCATATGGCTTATGTGACCGTAAGCTTTTGCACTTGTGCTTTGCACCTAAATCTTAACACACTCCATGCAGTACACTGCCTGTCCCCAGAAATGGTCACCTACTGGATGTACCTTAGTCAAGTAAATAGGCTGGGGTTGCAGCATTGGTCAGGTCTACATTTAGCAATCTGATGTGCCCAAAGAATGAGGTTAGCTGACTACCTGAATTTACTGATTGATCAGGTTATTCTATCAGTGAATTTCTTCCTTGATGGCATGAGCATATCTCAAGATGGCAAGCATTTTTGAAAGACTGGTTCAGAGTCAGCCAGCACAGAGTCCAGACTTGATTCCCATTGAGAATGGGGTGTGCTGGAAATCTCTACAAGATCTTGGCGAAAAATTTATGCAGCCTGGTATCCAGGCTGGATATACCCACGCTCTGCGAAAAAGTGGCGTGACTGCCGTGATACCGGTGGAGACGTCCCCTGGGGGCTCCTGTCCTTCCATACCGCCTGTGTCTGCACTCCTGAACCTGGCTAAGTATACCCCTGTCATTTCTCCCTCCACAGTACTACTATTGCCTGTTTCATCCCAACTCATGCATGTTTTGCACTTTATGCTTTCAGTAATTGTTATTTTTGATATTCACTTTCTTATGCTTGTTTTTCCCTGCTCATATATGTTTCATGTTGCTCACAATTTGAGACATGCACACTCTCTGAGTACCTTAATATCAGAGGTTACTGAACACGGGTTCTGACCCCGAGGGGGTTCCATTCGTGATCACCTCGGTTTATATTAGCCATGCTTTGACATCCTTATATGAAGTGCCGCTATGATGGAATATTCTTATTGTCATGTTGATACAGGGCCGGGCCGATGCATAGGCTGGAGAGGCTCCAGCCTCAGGGCGCAGTGTAGGAGGGGGCGCACAATTCATTCAGCTGTCCTTCCTAATTGTGTATGAAGCAGAGAGAAATAAGAAAAGGGGATACATGGCAGTGACTGCAAGCCAGATAACTAGAGATTGAGGTGTTGGGGAGGTTGTGGGCCCTCTTAGTCTAATAGCAATCAGTGTGTGATGGCTCGGGTGACAGGGATAGAGGGGCGCACTTTGGTGTCTCAGCCTTGGGTGCTGGGGGACCTTGTCCCAGCTCTGTATTGATATGTATGTATGTACATATCAATACATATCAAACTATTTGCCCCACTTCCTGATTTCTTATTCTTTTGCATATTTGTCACACTTAAATGTTTCTGCTCATCAAAAACCGTTAACTATTAGTCAAAGATAACATCATTGAACACAAAATGCAGTTTTAAGTGATGGTTTTTATTATTTAGTGAAAAAAAAAACCTCAAAACCTACATGGCCCTGTGTGAAAAATGAATTGCCCCCTGAACCTAATAACTGGTTGGGCCACCCTTAGCAGCAATAACTGCAATCAAGCATTTGCGATAACTTGCAACGAGTCTTTTACAGCGCTCTGGACGAATTTTGGCCCACTCATCTTTGCAGAATTGTTGTAATTCAGCTTTATTTGAGGTTTTTCTAGCATGAACCGCCTTTTTAAGGTCATGCCACAACATCTCAATAGGATTCAGGTCAGGACTTTGACTAGGCCACTCCAAAGTCTTCATTTTGTTTTTCTTCAGCCATTCAGAGGTGGATTTGCTGGTGTGTTTTGGGTCATTGTCCTGCTGCAGCACCCAAGATCGCTTCAGCTTGAGTTGACAAACAGATGGCCGGACATTCTCCTTCAGGATTTTTTGGTAGACAGTAGAATTCATGGTTCCATCTATCACAGCAAGCCTTCCAGGTCCTGAAGCAGCAAAACAACCCCAGACCATCACACTACCACCACCATATTTTACTGTTGGTATGATGTTCTTTTGCTGAAATGCTGTTACATCTACGCCAGATGTAACGGAACACGCGCCTTCCAAAAAGTTCAACTTTTGTCTCGTCGGTCCACAAGGTGTTTTCCCAAAAGTCTTGGCAATCATTGAGATTTTTTTTAGCAAAATTGAGACGAGCCTAAATGTTCTTTTTGCTTAAAAGTGGTTTGTGCCTTGGATATCTGCCATGCAGGCTGTTTTTGCCCAGTCTCTTTCTTATGGTGGAGTAGTGAACACTGACCTTAATTGAGGCAAGTGAGGCCTGCAGTTCTTTAGATGTTGTCCTAGGGTCTTTTGTGGCCTCTTGGATGAGTTTTCTCTGCGCTCTTGGGGCAATTTTGGTCGGTCGGCCACTCCTGGGAAGGTTCATCACTGTTCCATGTTTTTGCCGTTTGTGGATAATGGCTCTCACTGTGGTTCGCTGGAGTCCCAAAGCTTTAGAAATGGCTTTATAACCTTTACCAAACTGATAGATCTCAATTACAGTACTTTTGTTCTCATTTGTTCCTGAATTTCTTTGGATCTTGGCATGATGTCTAGCTTTTGAGGTGCTTTTGGTCTACTTCTCTGTGTCAGCTCCTATTTAAGGGCTCGTTTCCACTGTAGCGGTGCGGAATCGCCTGGATTCCACCGCTGAAGAAATCGCATGCGGCTGCGTCTCCCCATGCGGATTTACCCGCGATTTCGCATGCGATTTCGCATGGCAAGGAGCCAGGCGAAATTAACCATGTCACTGCCTGTGTAAAGTTCCATTGCCTTTCATGCGAAATCGCATGCGAAATCGCGGGGAAATCCGCATGACAAAGCCGCATGCGATTTCCCTATTGAATGCATTAGCGGCGATTCGCCCGCATTCCTGCCGCACGCGACATCTGACGACCCTGTCGTGCAGATTTTTCCTGCACCGAAAAACGCCGCCGCCGCACACGTGGAAACAGCCCCATCCACTAACATTGAGTATGCGAATCTGCATGCAGTGCCCGCATGCGGATTCGCTATAGTGGAAACGAGCCCTTAGTGATTTCTTAATTGAAACAGGTGTGGCAGTAATCAGGCCTAGGGGTGACTACAGAAATTGAACTCAGGTGTGATAAACCACAGTTAAGTTATTTTTTAACAAGGGAGGGCAATCACTTTTTCACACAAGGCTGTGTAGGTTTGGAGTTTAATTTCTCACTAAATAATAAAAACCATCATTTAAAACTGCATTTTGTGTTCAATTATGTTATCTTTGACTAACAGTTAACGGATTTTGATGAGCAGAAACATTTAAGTGTGACAAACATGCAAAAGAACAAGAAATCAGGAAGGGGGCAAATCGTTTTTCACACCACTGTATATATATAGAGAGAGAGAGAGAGAGAGAGAGAGAGAGAGAGAGAGAGAGAGAGAGAGAGAGAGAGAGAGAGAGAGAGAGAGAGAGAGAGAGAGAGAGAGAGAGAGAGAGAGAGCTATATATATAATATATATAGATAGATAGATATAGATAGATATATAGATATATATATTTATATATATATATATATATATATATATATATATATATATATATATCTATATATATCTCTCTCTATATATATATATATATATATATATATATATATATATATATATCTATATATATATATATATCTCTATCTCATCCGTCTCGGTACCCTTTTAATTTGTAGTCACCAAACCAAATTTTACCAACATATTAAGTGATTTGATTTCATGAGCAAAGAGAGTGCATACATTTGCATAAATCAGCATCAACAAGGAATGATTTCCATGTCATTGACCAATTCTATTAGTGACACGGCTACACATCAGGCTTTATTCTTACAGCATAGATGTTATTTAGTATATATGTTACGGCCAGAACCCGAAGTTTGGCCACTTCTAGTTCTGGCCGGCCACTTCGGGTTCTGGCCGGCCAATTCGCGAAGTGCCCGCTGCGCTGCGGCCAATGTTAGAAACGGATCGTTTACTCTGATATGAATGTATCTTCTGGCCGCAGCGCAGCGGCCAAACGTATTAATTTGTTGCAATTTTAAGCCGGCGGCAATGTAACGATTCAAGCCGCCGGCTTTTTCATCTGCCTCATCTCTCTCCCTCTCTTTCTTATGGCCAGCCGGCGGGGGGGGGGGGGGGGGGACACGCGAGTCCCCCCGGGAGTCGTTCGTCGCAGCAGGGGCAGCAGAGCGGGGAGGCTGCAGACATTGCTTCTGCCAGCACCCGCTCTGCAAGAACGGCAGGCTTCCCTGCCGCGACGAACGACTCCGGAGGGACACGCGTGTCCCCGCCCAGCTGCCCATAAGAAAGAGAGGGAGAGAGATGAGGCAGATGAAAAAGCCGGCGGCTTGAATCGTTACATTGCCGCCGGCTTAAAATTGCAACAAATTAATACGTTTGGCCCCTGCGCTGCGGCCAGAAGATACATTCATATCAGAGTAAACGATCCGTTTCTAACATTGGCCGCAGCGCAGCGGGCACTTCGCGAATTGGCCGGCCAGAACCCGAAGTGGCCGGCCAGAACTAGAAGTGGCCAAACTTCGGGTTCTGGCCGTAACATATATAAGAGATTCCTGTGTACACACCATATATACTGTACAGTCACAATCAGATATGTATATCTGACTTTAAAAATACGGGGACTGCGTTATTGAAGCAGCACAAGTAACTAATTTTAATTGGTTTATTTCATTTTTGTGGACTAAGCACAGCTATTACTGTATATATAAATTATGTATGATAATTATCTGAGAAATAGAAAATTTATCTTTCAAAAAGTTTTATTATTTTTCATAAGAAAACAGGGAAAGACACAGTACAGAAGATTTGCATTATATCCAGATACATGTCAAGACATATATTCTTCCTATACAAAACAGAATAAATCAAATCTTCGGGGATATCATAGGGAGGGGTACAGCCTGAAGGATAAAGTAGTCGCCTAGGCGACTACATCACACATAAACATCAATTGGGTGCTGGCAGCACGAGGCAACAAATACCAGCATCCTGTTTTGTCCAATCTTTTTGCTAAAGGACACCTTTCACTAAAGATCCGCCTGCAGAGGTGGCGGATCAACAGCTAGAGGACAGCAGGTTGTATAAGCAAGGACAAACAAGGGTAAAGGGAGAGGAAGGAGAAGTGAAGATTAGAAGTAGAAATGAAGAAAGACAGAGGGAAAGAGAAGAGGAAAGAAAAAAGAAGAAGAAGGAGACACGGCTGGCCTACTATCTGTGTCATGAGGGGTTAGACTTCTGTAATATATTGCGGAATCCAGTGGGTATAGTTGAGAAAGTAGGGTTGCCAAACAGCTTCGAATTTGGAGAGGGCATCATCTAGGATGGCCTTCATCCTGTCAAAGCACAGTGCGGAGCTCAGGTATGCTTTAAAGGTATCGAAAGCCAGTGTGGGGGTTTTCCATGAGCGGGCTATTACTCTTTTTGCTGCCAGTAGAATGTGCTGGAGTAGCTTGTATTTAGGGGTAGACAAATCTGGAGGCTTCACGCCAAGTAGGGCCACTTGTGGCAATTTAGGGACTTGCTGTTTGAAAATGGTGTAAATTACTTGATATATCCTGATCCAAAATTTGCGTGCCTTTGGGCATTGCCACCAAATATGTAAATAGGTGCCTGGTTGACGGCAACCCCTGAAGCAGAGATGAGTGGTTCCTGGTTGGAACTTTGCCATTCGGTCCGGTGTTAGGTACCACCGAAGGAGGACCTTGTATTGAGTTTCAACCAGGGAAGCACTGATGGAGCATCTAGGGGAGAACTTCCAGATGTCACCCAGGTCCTCCACCTCAATGGTCGCAGCTAGGTCTCTTTCCCACCTCAATACATACTGTGGCTTGGGCAGGGGGGTTGGGGAGAGTATACTTTTGTAGATCATTGAAATGAGGCCCGGGGATGTGGGGTCTGTGAAACAGGCGTGCTCAAAGGGGGTCCTGGTTTGTAGTGATGACCGATGCTTTAATACACTGCGTATAAAATGAGCTATTTGTATGTATCTGAAACGCTCGGTGTCAGGGATCTGCTTATGTTCTTTCAATGAAGCGAATGTTCTAATTGTACTGTCTGTGACTAGATTGTAGATTATTGTAAGATTATTTTGCTGCCACCACTTGTACGCTATTTGATTATGCAGACCCGGGGGGAAAGATGGGTGGCCCAGAAAGGAAAGGAGGGGTAGGTGGGGTGACACTAAGTTTCCCCTTTTTTTTGGTTTGGTTCCATATTGTTAAAGAGTGTGAAATAATTGGATCTTTTATTTTATTACCTTGTTGCTTTTACAACCACAGCAGGTTGCGAGGAGCGATCGGATGACACAGTGCCCTCTCTATTGTGCACCACAGGGGGGGATTATGTTCAATAGACCATGCTGTTAGTTGAGATACCTGGGAGGCCCCATAATATTCCGCTATATTAGGGACCCCCAGGCCCCCGTCTGATTGTAGTCTATACAGCGTTGCTCTGGCTATTCTTGGGCCCGAGCCCTTCCATATAAATGCAAGTATAGCGGCTTGCACCCTCCTAAGGAAGGAAGGCGGGATATGTACTGGTAGAACTCTGAAGGCATAAAGCAGTTTAGGTAAGATAATCATTTTGGTAGCGACTATGCGACCCATCCATGAGATAGCATAACGCTTCCAACATTCTAGTAATTGTGTGATCTCACGGAGGAGTTTAGGGTAATTTGCGCTAAACATGTCTTTATAATTGCTAGTTAGGAATATGCCCAAATACTTCAGCTTCAGAGGCTCCCAGGAAAATTCGCAGGAGGCTTTAAGTTTGGATACACCTGCTGGGGAGAGGGATACATTAAGGGCCTTAGACTTGGTACTATTGATTTTTAGACCAGAGATATCCTCAAAGTCGAGCAGTATGTCAGCTAAGTTAGCGATAGAGGCGTGGGGGTCCGTGATAGTGAGAATGACGTCGTCGGCATATAGACATAATTTATGGGATTGGCCCGCCAGTGGCACCCCTCCGACCCCTTTGTGTCTGTTAATCATGATCGCCAGTGGTTCCATGGCAAGAGCGAATAGTAAAGGGGAGAGGGGACACCCCTGGCGGGTGCCCCTTTGAATATGGAATATAGGAGATCTGTAACCACTATATTGGACGTACGCTGTAGGGGAGTGGCACAGAGCCTTAAGCCAAGTTAGCATATTAGGCCCAAAACCCCAAGTCTGGAGAAGGGCAAACAGGTACTCCCATGACACCGTGTCAAATGCCTTTTGGATGTCCAAAGACAATAGCATCATGGGAGCACCGCCTCTAGAAGCAGAGGAGATTAGGTGTAAAATTCTCCTGATGCTGTCTCCTGCTTGCCTGCGCGGCATGAAACCCACCTGGTCCAGTCCCACTAAGTTATTGATAACCATATTCAGTCTAGTTGCCAAAATTTTGGCTAATAGTTTAATATCTACATTTAGTAGAGAGATAGGCCTATAATTAGACCATATAGTGGGATCTGTGCCAGGTTTCGGAATCATGCTAATACCTGCCATCAGTGATTCGGTCCCTGGGAGATTACCTTCTAGGATGCTATTAAAGGCTTTAGTTAAGGGAACCGAGAGAATCTTAGCAAATTTCCTATAATAGAGAGCAGAGAAGCCATCCGGGCCGGGTACCTTGTTGAGTTTAAGTGATTTTATGGAAAGGAGAACTTCTTCTTCAGTTATGGGGCGGTCTAGATTCTGGCGTGTCTCCTCCTCTAACAAGGGCAGGGGAAGGGAGCTAAGTATATTGTTCCTAAGTGTGCCCTTGGTCATTGGGGGTTGTTGGTATATTTTTGTAAGGCCCTTCTGGAAGATTTCAGTGATTTTTACAGGATTGCAGGTGTGGGTGTTGTTGCCAGTTTGTAATTTAAGAGCTTTAAAGTGGGGGTCTAGCTGCCGCAACCTGCGGGCAAACATGGAAGAGGGTTTGTTGCAATTGACATAAAATTTATATTTGCTCCACCTAAGGTGTTTTTTTCGGCTGCACTGGAGAGGAAAAGATTGAGAGCTTCCTCTGTTTTAAAGAGGGCCTGTTTATTTTTGGGGGTAGGGTCTCTATTGTATTGTTCCACCGCCTCGGTGTATGCCTGTTCTAAGATCAGTTGGTCTCGTTTTCTCTTTTTTTCTTTTTGCCCGAGGCTATGCCAATAAGATGCCCGCGGAGGACCGCTTTATGTGCCTCCCAAACAGTGTAGTCGGATATTTCCCCTGAGTCGGAATTGTAAGCGAAGTATTCCTTTAAGTGGTTTTCCATGGTAGATACAACTGCGGGGTCAGATAAAAGGGACTGATTAAGTTTCCATTTAAATGCCGGTTGCCTAGTGATAATTGAAGCAAGCCTGATGGAAACAGCATTATGGTCGGACCATGGGACAGGAATAATTCCCGCCGCTGATAGGTTGGGGAGTGAGGACATGCCTATGAAGCAGTGGTCTATGCGGGATTGCATGTTGTGGGGATTAGAGTAAAAGGTGTACTCTCTCTTACTAGGGTTTGTCTCCCTCCAGCAATCTGCCAAGGAGGCAGACTGCAGCAGGTTTTCAAATTGTTTAGCGTTGCGGATATCAGCCACCGAAGGTGTCGTTTGGGCTGGATTATCCTTATCTAGATGTGGGCGAAGGCATAGGTTAGAGTCACCTGCTACAATTATCGTACCGATGGCGTGCGTGGATATAAGCTCCATCAGGTTTCTAAGGAAGGGAAGTTGATTGGTGTTAGGGGCGTAATAAGAGACTACAGTAACCTCGTTGTCTTGTATGGTGCCCAGGAGGATAAGGTATCTGCCGCTTGTATCTTTAATTTCCTTATTACAGATGAAGTTGACAGAGCGTCTAAATGCAATAAGAATTCCTCTTTGTTTCGTAGTAGCATTGGCAGTATAAAATTGGGGGAAGGTGTTGTGCAGATATTTAGGGGTGTGTGACGCCTGTAGATGTGTCTCCTGGAGGCATATGATGTCTGCATGCTTAGCTCGAAAGAAAGAGAAGGCTTTGGATCGCTTATTGGGAGAGTTAAACCCCTGGACGTTTAGAGATATTAAGTTCACTGCCATATTATGTAGGTGGAGCAGAGGGCTTGCTGCAAGTGCTGCCCGATGATCATGAAGCCCCTATTATAATTTTGGTCAGGCAAGCCAGCCGTGTCGAGAGTGAGAATAGGAAGAAAACAGAGAGAGAGGAGGAAGTGAAGAGGAGAAGAGAGATATGAAAGAAAGAGGAGAGCCCCCAGAAAAAGGGAGGCACTCCGTATGTCAGGTGGGATGCGCAAAGGCATCAGTTTGCTCCCACGGGGCATCAAATGAATGGTACCCATTGGGTGCAAAGGCGGAGCACATGTCGTGTCGGGAAGGTTGTATATATCATATGGATTAGTTAGATACCGCTATTGATATAAGGTGGCATCACAGGGGGAGAGAGCAGAGAGACATCTAAGAGAGAGTGAGAAGTGATATCTCGTATTGGGGGGGGGGGGGGGGGTGCCCAGCTACTGCAGGGGTTACATAAAAGTGTTTTCCAATATAGCGGGGCCAGGTGGGCGGTAAGGTACTAGTGCGGTCATGTGGGGTGAGTAGTCACCGGAGGTGTATGGGGGTATGGGCAGTTATTACATGTCATTTATCAAATTATTGAGTGAACGTCTGGCATCAGGAAGCAGCACTCCATCAGATTGTTTAGCCCTACGTGAGGCCGTATGCCCGTTGATGGTTCATGGAGTTATAATTGAGACTACCTTAACGCCATCTAGTGTGTAGCATTGTTAGTAGTAGGGCTTGGTATGGTATATCTATTAAAGGGGTTAGGAGGGTCGATTCCGTCCGCCAGACATTCATTCCACCCTTCACAAATAATCTTTAGTGACCTGCGTAGTATATTGCCATATAAAGTTATAAAGATTTTAGCAAAAACAGACAATTATAATATTAACCTCAATTGCTGTCTAGGAAGAGTAGGTAGAGGGGGAGGGAGGGAGGGGGGGGGAGGGGAGAAGGGGGTGCATAAGGGATTATATTAGCATGCTAACAGGTGCCCTTTTAAACGAAAGGCACTTAAGGTGTGATAAACCTCGGGGAGGGGGTGATATCATGTGGCGACTCTGCGTGTGCGCCCAGGGTAAAATAAAAGAAAGGGTAACATAACACATAAGTTTCTTATGCAGCTCCTTATTATCCAGGAGCTAGCGGTCGTCTGCTGCGGGCTGCAGCTTCTTGCAGGGGTCAGGGAGAACATATTAGCATTGGTTCAGTTCTGGCTCCATGCCAAAGAGGCATAACCTTAAGTAATGCAGAACCATAACAGCCAGTTTAGGATTGAACATTTTGCAAACGTTTTAACACACGAAAACATATGGATAACTCCGATGAGCCCATTGCAAATGCCTGTTAGGCCTGCTAGAACAGCAACAAGAGGCCTCCAGGAGCAATGGTGTGGAAGTAAGAGGTAAAACAAAAGCCTGGGTTTAGGGATGCGAGTTCAGGAAACCTTCTGGAACACTTCTTGAGACAGCTGCTTTAAAATCTGCGAGCGGTCTATGCGGGTTCTCTGTTCCCTGGGGGGGGGTAGATTTATCAGGGCTTTGATTAGGTGCGTTGTCAGGCGACTTAGTGCTTTTCTCCTTAGCTTCTGGTGGTGGGAGGGAGAATCCAAGGGAGCGAAAGCAGTCCCGAATCTCATCAAGGTCGCGTGCTACATGTTGTTTGTCTTCCCAGGTAAAAATAAGCTGGAAGGGAAAGCCCCAATGGTAGCGGATTTCTTTATTCCTCAGGATTTTCAGGTATGGGCGCATTTCCCTGCGTTTAATCAGTGTTGCTGGGGCAAGGTCAGCGTAAAGTTGATAGGTATGTTCCTGGTAGGATAGGTCGGTTTTGTTTCTTGCGGCTTGCATAAGCTTTTCTTTAGTGAGGTAGTGGTGTAGCTTCAATATAATGTCCCGCGGGGGGCCGTTGGCAATAGGGCGGGAAAGCGCTCTGTGGACGCGATCCATTTCCAGCTGCTCTATGGGTATGCTGGGAAGGAGCTCTTGGAAAAGTGCTGTTACAAACCCTTGAAGGTCTTGCACTGTTTCTGGGATTCCCCTGATTCTAATGTTCTCCCTGCGGGATCTATTCTCCCAGTCCTCCCACTTGTTGTGCAGGTCACGTACCTCAGTTTTTATAGAGCTGATATCATCTTCATGTCCTTCCAGCACTGTGGTTACCTTGTCTAGGCGACTTTCCGTGGCGGCGACTCTCTGGCCCAGCAGCCTAATTTCGCGTAGAAGCTCGCATCCCAGTTGTTTTGTTGCGCCCGTCACCTCCTCTCGGATGATCGATCTTAATTCATCCAGGGTGATTTGCTCCGCAGGTGAGGATGGGTTATCTATAAGCAGGGTTTGTGAGTTGCCCTCCCGGTCGTCTGTGGGGCCAATATCCGCATCATGCTCTGGGGAGGCAGCGGGCGCCATCTTAGGTTCCTCCACGCCAGTCTTGTTCTGCTGCCCTTTGGTCCCAGTTTTGTGCCTGGTGCTTTGGGCCATTGTTCAGCGTGTGTCGGGACTCTTCCCCCGTATAGTGGTGCTGACAGCTAGGGTATCAGCGCAGTGGAGGCGGCGGTATCAGCGAATGATCTTCCCGGTGTCACGCAGCGCTGAGATCAAGCGGCCATCTCAGTTCGCTGCGCGCATGCGCTCTCAAGAAATAGAAAACTTTATCACATTTTCTATTTTAATTACAGTTTAAATTCATTAGGAGTCAGAGTCGGTGAATTTTTTTCCCGACTCTGACTCCAGGCACCCAAAATTGCTCTGACTCCGACTCCACAGCCCTGCTTTCCTGTGAAAGATTTCAGGTCCACTTTAAGCAGTTAAAGGGGCACTATGGTGAAAAAGTGTAAAATTTAAAATATATGCAAACATAGACAAATAAGAAGTACGTTTCTCCAGAGTAAAATGAGCCATAAATTACTTTTCTCCCATGTTGCTGTCACTTACAGTAGGTAGTAGAAATCTGACAGAAGCGACAGGTTTTGGACTAGTCCATCTCTTCATAGGGGATTCTCAGCAAGGCTTTTATACTTTATAAAGATATTCCCTAAAAAGGATTTAAAAAATAATGCTGGCCAGCTTCCCTGCTCGCTACAGTTGGACAGAGCAACTGCCATTCACCAAGTGCTTTTGAAAATAAATAAATCCCTGAGAATCCCCCATGAAGAGATGGGCTAGTCCAAAACCTGTCGGTTCTGTCAGATTTCTACTACCTACTGTAAGTGACAGCAACACTTTTTATTTATAGCTCATTTATAGCTCACTCTGGAAAAAAAATGTACTTCTTATTTGTATATGTTTGCCCATATTTTACATTTTTACAAATATTTGCCATAGTGCCCCTTTAATTATAACCAAGAATGATTCAGCCTGTCTCTTTTGCTGTGCACAGAGCAGCAAGTGCTAATATGGACATCAGAAATGAACGATTGTTTTGAATGGTAGAACTCTAGTCCCTGCATAAACTTTACCAACACTAGAATGTTGACTGCTGAAATCTGATTGGCTACTTTAAATAGTCACTCTTCTCTGTAATATCCCTGTTTCAACATGAGGAAAACTGCACATTATAAGTTCATTTAAAGTTAAATTCAATGATCTAGGCCACCTTACACACAAGAAAGAGCTACAAGCTACTTTTAAAAACATTCCCCTCAAACCTCTCATTTAGGTGTAAATCTTTTCAGAGACGTGACTGCCCCACTACCCCTTGCCCTCTGGTCCTTGTGCTGAGTATACAATACAGACTTATGGGATGGGGCATGTCCCAGACTACCAGTGCACTAAATCTGGCTTGGAAGCCCAGGGTGCCGGTTTTAAAGAGACTCCGTAACAAAAATTGCATCCTGTTTTTTATCATCCTACAAGTTCAAAAAGCTATTCTAATGTGCTCTGGCTTACTGCAGCACGTTCTACTATCACCATCTCTGTAATAAATCAACTTATCTCTCTCTTGTCAGACTTGTCAGCCTGTGTCTGGAAGGCTGCCAAGTTCTTCAGTGTTGTGGTTCTGCTATGAACTCCCCCTTCCAGGCCCCTATATGCACACTGCCTGTGTGTTATTTAGGATTAGAGCAGCTTCTCTCTTCTCTCTTCTCTTTTACAAGCTGGATAAATCGTCCTCTGAGCTGGCTGGGCTTTCACATACTGAAGAATTACAGACAAGGGCAAAGCTGTTTGTAGGAAGAAACAAGCAGCCTGAAACTTCAGTGCATGAGAACAGGGGGAAAGAAACACACAAATGATCTTGAGATTCAAAAGGAAGGCTGTATACAGCCTGCTTGTGTATGGATGTATTTTCTATGTGTGGACATACAGTACATCAATCTACTTCCTGTTTTGGTGGCCATTTTGTTTGTTTATAAACAAACTTTTAAAAACTGTTTTTAACCACTTTTAATGCGGCGAGGAGCGGCGAAATTGTGACAGAGGGTAATAGGAGATGTCCCCTAACGCACTGGTATGTTTACTTTTGTGCGATTTTAACAATACAGATTCTCTTTAAAGCCGATGTGAAAATGCACATTTTTTTTCTGTCCCCTTTCCATTTCAAGGCTAGTAGGCTATATGTGCAAGCAGAGTCTTAGAGAACAAGACATATCACTTATTGAGATTCTGTTTCTTTTTTCATTTCCCTTTTTTTAGGGTGATTTTTGAGCTGCTGTGGCGAGATTACTTCCGTTTTGTGGCTCTGAAATATGGGAGGAGGATCTTCTTTCTGAGAGGTGAGCATACTGCATTGTGTAATGTTTTATAGGGCCTGATACACGTTTGTTAAGAGTTTTCTCATGACTTTGTTTCCCCTATATATAAATAAAAAAAAAAAAAAAATTATAAAAGAATAAATCGGCTCTGCTGTGCAGATTTTTCCTACACAGAAAAACGCTCTGTTTTCCTGACAAGTGGAAACAGGCTAAGTAAGTTGTATTGGTTGTGCAAATCTGCTTGTAGAAAAAGCATGCAGATTCGCGATAGTGGAAACGGGCCCTAAACTCCGAGCCCACTGGAGTGTTTCCTGCAGTGTTTTGGGATCACCGGCAATTGGATCGATCACATTCAATGGCTGCAGTGCCAAATTGCGATTGCTCCAGGAGTCGCACTTCCAAAACTGGGACACCGCTCATAGTGGGATTTTTTGCATGTTTTTTAATGTGTTATAAAAATGTATTTTTACTGATAGTTGTTGATCTATCAGATAACTAATGAGAAAAGTTTAGCACATCAGGCCTCAGTCACTGGAGCGTGAATGCTTCCTGTTCAGGCATACAGTCACGGGGCAGCACACTGTAATGTGAGCATGCAAACACACACACACACACACACACTGGGGAAATGAAAGTAACTAACTACAGTGTAACAAATGAGCCGAATATATCAGAACTGGGCAGTTATGATCACGTTTGCTGTTTTTATTGCAGTTCTCTGTAGTCCGGGGCAATTGAATACACAAGCCATGCAACATGTCATGCTGCGTTTTTCAATCAGACTGATTGGCAGACCCATCAAATCCAGCAGTTTCCAACTATGAAATGGCCTACTGCCACGTACAAATTCCTGACTGAAATTGGCTGAGGTGGCCGATAGTGACCGCATCAGGCGTGTGTACGTCAACCAACGATCCGATGCCCAACCTGCTAGTGATCTGTCGAGCGGATCCAACCCCAGCGATGCTGATCCTCCCTCCCCACATCCCACTACTTGCATCGTTCCTCCGACTATGTGATTCTGCTCATTGTCCCACCGCATAGCAACACAGCACATTGACAGCTACACAGCTAACGTGTGTGTGTGTGTGTGTGTTGCAAATCGGTTAAACATTTGTTCTCCTCAATTGATTTCTAGTCCGGGAGATATGGAACAGTTCTGGATCCTGTGCCCCCCACATAGTGTAATGCTGGGAATACACTGTTCGTTTCGCCGCTCGATTCTGCAGTCGATTCTCCTATCTTCCGCTAGTATTTCTTATCTTTTTCCATTCACAAATTGAGTGTAGAAACGATCGAGCCATCTATCTGGCTCAAAAACGAACCGTGTATTCCCAGAATTAGACTAACTTTAGTAATTTAAGACAGTGTTTCTCAAACCTGTCCTCCTGACTCCCCAACTGCGCATGTTTTGCAGGCAGCCTCACCTATGCACAGGTGGGATAATTAGCGTCTCAGCTAAGTGGATTCCATGTAGCCGATCCACTAATTACCCCACCTGTGCGTAGGTGAGTTTTCCTGCAAACCATGCGCCGTTGGGGAGTCAGGAGGACAGGTTTGAGAAACACTGATCTAAGGATTTGCAACTATTATTGTTGTGTATTTACATAGTGCTGACATCTCCTGTCCTTCACCTTCAGAGGAGCTAACAGTCTTCTCCCTAACCAATTATCAGAGTGTTGAGGTGTTGGAGGAAATTGAAGTACTTGGAGAAAATCCACCTAAGCATGGAAAGAACATACAAACTCAATGTAGATAGTGGCCAGGCTGGGACTCTAGTGCTGCAAGACAGAAATGCTGTTCTCATGCTGTACAGTAATGCCTGTAATAAAAGTAAATTGACCTGCTAGGTTTTATGTGAACATTAGTTGCTCTAATGCTGTAAGCGGGGAAACAAAAAAAATTGTAACTGGCAGCATGTCTGTGCTGAGGAAGTACACATGCACTCATTTCATGTAAATGGTATTACAGTATACAGTATATTGCATTGTATGGTAGCTCATGTAGGAATGCAGAAATCCACAGCGAGGACGAAGTTTACCTGTAAACTGTGGTTCTGTGTTGGCGGACCTCAGAGGAAGTATTGAGTACAATGAAATGGTTGCCAAGGCCTTTTCAGTCACATACTCAGTGCTGACAGGTAATCGACCATTTCTGTATGGTACAATATAACTGATAAATACCTTCTGTTCTAAATAGTCAGCACTAAGCTAATGCCAAACAACTTTACCCTGCATATTCACATCACAATGTTATTTTCAGACTCTCTCATTTTGTTCAGACCATTCTTCTCTCTCTCTCTTACACCTCTCATACTGTGGATGTCCTTGGCAGGTTTTGTTGACATGTTATGTATAGAGTGCTTGGGGGGCACAATGTAAAACTTGCACTGGGGTCCAAAGCTCCTTAGCTACGCCGCTGGAATGCTGATGTTTCCTCGGTTTTTCTTACCGTACATTATAGCTTTGTGCTTCTGCACTCAGTTTTTTTATGATTTATAGTGATTTATGGTATGATTTTATAGTGATAACAGTATTCTCTTCTTTTTCTCTTGTAACACATGGAAATGTTTAGGTCTTCAGGATAAAGAGGTTCCATGGAAGAAAGACCAAAAACTGTTTGATGCCTGGAAAGGTCAGTGTTTCCTTCAATGCATTTTGTTTTGTAAAGCAAGTCTATCAAAAATGTAAAAGTAAGATTAAGTGAATGGGGCAGGAAGAGGAGGGAATTGGGAGACTTGATGGTTATAGTGGCACTCAGTAAGTAATTTGGACACTGGCAAAAGACTGAGTTACTATAGCCCAAATTACTATTAAAAAAAAGCGTAATTCAGCCGCCAGCAATAGCCCAATTACATCTTACCCATGGTGGCCTGGAGGGGGCATAGTACTTAATGCAGCTGGGAGTTTTGCAGGAGCAGTGGGAGCCATTCTTCATCTTTGCCCTGGGCCCAGATTTCCTGGCGCCTTAATTACATGTATACTGGTCCTTCCCCTACCCAAGATCAAGCACTTTATTGTCCTTGTGTAACACAATGAAATTACCTATAGCCTAATGACATCAAACCAATGCAGTAGTCCCCAGACTGGTCAGATTTCGGCTGAATATGGAACAACTGAAGGCTGAAGTGTGTGATTGATTCTCCCTGATCGGTACATTTGTTCTTATACTGATGTTTTTCAGAGGCAAGATTTACAACAGCTGAAGAAAACCTGATGTAAAGGGTTACTTAAGGCTTAAAAAAAAAAAAAATTACTCACCTGGGGCTTCTACCAGCCCCTGAAGCTGTCCCGTGCCCACGCAGTCTCGCTCGGATCCTTCTGTCCCCGCCGGCAGCTACTTCCGTGTTCAGCGACAGGCCTAGGAACGCAAATGATTCCTCGCGTTCCTGGCCGCAATAGCGCCCTCTATACTGCTATTCCGAGCGAGACTGCGACGGCACGGGATAGCTGCAGGGGGCTGGTAGAAGCCCCAGGTGAGTAAAACTCTTTTTTTTTTTTTTTGCCTTAAGTGTCTCTTTAGACTTACCAAACACACAGGAGATACTCACTTCCCAAACAGTTCTCTGCTGCTTATATAAAGCCTGCAGGCTGCTTGTAAGCCA
The DNA here is from genome assembly GCF_040937935.1 of Hyperolius riggenbachi. NCBI lineage: Eukaryota > Metazoa > Chordata > Amphibia > Anura > Hyperoliidae > Hyperolius > Hyperolius riggenbachi. The sequence goes on from NC_090650.1 coordinate 84,739,407, forward strand.
ATCAAGAAGTGCACATACACATGACACCTAGTCTGCAGTGATTAATTCAAACAGAAGCTGAGCTACTCAGCTAGTAATTGGAGAGGGTTTCAGTTGCATATAGACAATGGCTATATGGCCAGCAGGGGGCACCAGCGTGCAGGATATACCCTCTCATCTGCCCCCCTCCTAACTAAACTGCATGGGAATCTACACTAAAATTAAAAACAATAATGGTGCACAAGCCAGCCTGGGGCCCCAGGAACTCTCACTGCCCGGGGCCCCAGAACCAGCATGCAACACCATATGTGAGCACAGCCAAGCCCTGGACCTGCCACACCCAGGAGCTTGTCCCCAACTGCTCTAAGACTTACCAAACACACAGGAGATACTCACTTCCCAAACAGTTCTCTGCTGCTTATATAAAGCCTGCAGGCTGCTTGTAAGCCAATCAAGAAGTGCACAGACACATGACACCTAGTCTGCAGTGATTAATTCAAACAGAAGCTGAGCTACTCAGCTAGTAATTGGAGAGGGTTTCAGTTGCATATAGACAATGGCTATATGGCCAGCAGGGGGCACCAGCGTGCAGGATATACCCTCTCATCTGCCCCCCTCCTAACTAAACTGCATGGGAATCTACACTAAAATTAAAAACAATAATGGTGCACAAGCCAGCCTGGGGCCCCAGGAACTCTCACTGCCCGGGGCCCCAGAACCCCAGAAGGCTGGCTTGTGCACCATTATTGTTTTTAATTTAAGTGTCTCTTTAATGAACATCATGAAGGATCAGCACCTGATCGCTCAAATTTTGTATTTTGTCCTGAGCTTAGAGTGAAGGATGAGACGGGACCTAATACATTGACCTCCCACCCAGCCCACCCCTCCATCATGGATGGGGGGCTGGGTGCTAGTTAGCTAATATAGAAAGACAGCGGAGTGGAGTGTTAGACATTACCTGCTCCCAATGATACAGGACTCTCTTCACCTCCTGTTCAGTTTGCAAGTGCCGTGCAGCCAGCCAATCACCATGCAGCTCCTGTCCCATGTCATGTGTATACTTACAGTCCTTACCGAGGTTGCTGCTTAGAAAAACAAAAAAAGTATAATATCAAGGATGGGCATTAATGAATGCTGATCTTCACAATGTCTTCTGTAGTCTACATCAGGGGTTCTCAACTTAGTCCACAAATACCCCCAATAGTGCAAATGAGCGCTGCTGAGACACTAATGACCTGTGAATGTTTGTAATTTTCTGCAAAACATGCACTGTTGGGGGTACTTGAGGACCCTGGTCTACATCCATCGCTGATCAATACTGGTATCTGACCGCAGTTATTTTCCCTCTCTATAGAAGGCCGCACAGGAGTTCCATTTGTTGATGCCAACATGCGGGAGTTGGCAATGACTGGATTTATGTCCAACAGGGGGCGCCAGAATGTGGCCAGTTTTCTCACCAAAGACCTCGGCATGGACTGGAGGATGGGCGCTGAATGGTTTGAATACTTGCTGGTAAGTATACCCTGTTGGCAGCAGCTATTATCATAAGTTAGTAAAGCCCTGTTTCGGGTAGTTTCTGATGCACTTAATAGAATAATATTTAGTTATGCATCAAAAAGGCTTGTTAAAAAAAATAATGTAGCTTTTGCTAAGAGGATACTACCTGCTCCACTAGGTTATCAAACCTCAGAAACTGATTGGTGCCTGCTCACATCCTGCCTGAAATGCTGAGGATTGCTGAGGAAATAAGGAGCTATTATTTGGTACAATCAGGAACTTTCCTTTTTCAAAATTTCATTATAGTTAAGTGATATAAAAATATTCTCTTAAATCGCTATAAAAGGCATGCCTATATTCAGACTTTAGCCACTTCAGGACCTCAGGCTTATACCCCCCTAGTGACCATGCCCTTTTTCATAACATAGGGCTGTGCAGCTGTGTTAGCGTGCTGCACAGCCCTACAACTTAGCACACAAATTAATATCACCTCCTTTTAATGTAATACTGTTAATAGGACACTCTGGCGGAGGTCTCTGATCGCTGCTGCGATTTTTTTATTTTTTTTATTTTTTTATATTGAAAGAAGGAAGGCTTTTCCCTCCCTCAAACCCCCCCCATGCCGTCCTAAATCGCCATAGGACGGCGATCGGCACTGTTCCCCGCCTCTCATAGGCATCAGCCTATGAGAGGCCACGCAGTACGAGCCGCTGTGAGGGACAGCCCAGTGTCCCTCGTACAGCGCTGCAGGAGATCGCAGCGCTGTACAAATGTAAACAAAGGGGATTAGTTTCCCCTTTCGGCTCTGAACAGTCACAGCTAGCAGGCTCCGTGAACCAGCAGGGAACGATCGCGCATGCGCACGCGTTCCCTGCTAAACTGCAGCTCCAGGACTTGACGCCAGTCAGGGTTAGGCGGTCCTAGGGCTGCTGTCACGGTCGCCCATCGGCGTGATGTGGTTGTTAGGTAGTTAAAAGAAACCTGAGGTGTGAGATGGAAGCTGCCGTATTTATTTCCTTTTAAACCATACCAGTTGCTTGGCAGTCCTGCTGATCTTTCTGGTCAGTAGAGTGTTAATCACCCACCTGACACAAGCATGCAGCTCATCTTGTCAGATTTGTCATACACATCTGATCTACATGCTTGTTCAGGGTCTATGGCTTAAACTATTAGAGGCAGAGGATCAGCAGGACAGCCAGGCAATGGGCATTATTTAAAAGGAAATGAACATGTCAGCCTCCATTTCCCTCTCACCTCGGGTTCTCTTTAAAGTAAAAGTAACACGCCCCTCATCTTATAGCTGGCTGTGACTCCTGGCTTCCTCCGCCTTCACCGCGAGCATGTGGCACAAGGTGTCTCCTGCCACGTGGCACACACACTCAGGGTGACGGCGGGGAAGGCCAGGGGTTGCAGCAGCAGACAGTTGAGAATTTAAAACCCTGCACAGGGTGATGTTTTACACTTGGGGGCACAGTGGCCAGGGGTCAGTCACGTATGTCGGTTGACAAGATATCGCATGCTATTACCGCCGCGCACCCGATCGGGCACTTTCAACCGAGATTTTCCAGCATGTCTTTTTTTTGTCCCGAAATCTATTAAATCATCGCTTGGGTGGACATGTTACAGCACAGATTTTCATCCAATTCGATAAAATTATGGAATTGAATGGTCGATCAGCCAGCAAAATCGCTAGATGTATGGCCACCTTAAATCTCACAAAGGTTATAAGTGATGTAAGCAGAAGTCCGTCTACTTTTCACAGTGGTAAATGAAGTGTTATCCCAGTCACAACAACTTCACTCCTCAGAGTGACCTCCTCTCAGTACCACATCCAGGACTTCTCTTGAGCATTTCCTCTTCCTTGGAACTCAATCAAAAGCAATAACCAGCAGTAAAGATTTTCAAGGTGTTTGTTTATTCACATCAAATGTGAATGTTCAGCCATCATCCCATACAAAAAGCAGGCTATAAATATAGCTCTTTGTAAGTATAGCTCTTAGATGCACAGCGGAACGCACTTGAGGATCAGTGTGTCAATCGCATGGCTGAATAGAATAAAGCACAACGGACAGTCGCTGTTTCGAGCGGTCCCCCGCTCTTTGTTGAGTACAGCAATTGCTAGGATGAGAGTGGAGCCAGTACCTAGTTAAAAATTGGTCCACCGCTCTGAAGCCACGCCCTGAGGAAGTCCGGAAGTAACGGACAAAACTAGTGGGCCTATGCTGATGCACGCTGCCAACCAGAGCCGCCCTTTAACTCATGGTCCTTTCGGGTACCCTCTGGAATCACCCTCGCTGGGTTGACTGAGCTAGCGGTAGCCGGAACGCCCGTGTGTTGCTCTCCGCCCGGTGTCCTTGCACCTTAGAATTCTGTTTAGCTATCTGCTTACAAAGTGAGAAAAACGGCAACAATACTGTATCATTGTACAGTAAGTAGCTGACACATAATTTGAACATTTAATATTTAGAGATTTATATTTATCTTTCGTCTAGAGTTAGACAAGACATAAGGTGGCTATACATCTATCGACTTGGTGGCCGATCGACCATCCGATTCGATGATTCTCTAATCGGATGAAATATGGATTATTATCGAATGGGATGAAAATTGGTGCTGACAAGAGCATGCCTGATCGATGGGACATGCTGCAAGATGTCAGGCCATTGTAGTTGAAAATTTGTACGCGGCAGTAATGATGAGCGACAAAACCCCTTGCACTGTCCCTCCTAATGTCAAATGTGCTCCCCGGAGCCCAATGCAGTATACTTTACCTGTCCGTGTCCGCCACTGGCTAAGTCCGCAATCCATGTACATAGGCCCTACCTTGTTGCTTGAGTATTGTAGGCGCATGTGTGACATCACACAAACCCCCACGTATACGCCAGAAACCACATGGGGCACGTGCATACAGATTGTGGATGAAGCCAGCGGCGGACACTGGCAGGCACTTATGACATTAGGGGGGCAGTTTAGAGCCATTGAGGCAGCAGATGCTATGTCACAAGGCCGATTCCTGATTGATTTCAGCCTGCGCTATATGGGCAGCTGACAGATCTCTCTCAGATTTGATCAAAGAGATTTTTCTCTTGTTTGAATCTGACCATCATCGCTAACTTTATGGCTACCTATAGAGGAACATTTTTCTCTTGTGTTTAGTCACATGTCCCTCGAAAGTGATATGAAAATGACAGATCCTGTCTAGCTGGTGGCTGTTCCGCTGACGTTAGTGGTTCTGCAGTGCTGCTTGATTGATTTGCAGAATGGATAAGCACACACAGAAAAGCATTAACTCTCCAGCTGTGTCTTTTGTTCCTTTATCTTTTAGGTAGATTATGATGTTTGCAGTAACTACGGAAATTGGCTGTACAGCGCTGGCATTGGGAATGACCCCAGAGAGAACAGGAAGTTCAACATGATAAAACAAGGGCTGGATTATGATGGAAACGTAGGTATCTCGCTAAATATCCCTCCATTTTCTCTTCTGCTGTGACACCAGACAGAACTCCAGTCACCTGTATCACCTGGCAAGCAGTGAGGGGAGGCCTCCCTAATAATGGGTAATGAGGATGCAGTACAATACCAGATACCCATCCTGACTGATTTTTTTTTATTTTTTTTTATTTTTTTTGAAGAAGAAAACATACCATGTGTTTGTCATTTCCACAGAGCCCTGAAGTGCTTAAATCATGACAGTATATTTATGCAAATCTTTACTTTATGAGCTCTGGCATCTTCCTTCTACACATGCAGGCATGCCATAGCTAGGTGTGGGAACAGGTGTGCCTAAGTCCTGAGGTAAAGTCTAGGTTTGCATATTGTTCTTAGATTTATGGCTCCAGGGGAATTTTGAGAAGAATTTTCCCTTGGTGGATACACTTAAGGGAAACCTGAAGCAAAAATAAACTTATAAGATAATGAATTGTATGTGAAGTACAGCTAAGAAATAGAACATTAGTAGCAAAGAAAATGGTCTCATTGTTTTCCAGTATAGGAAGAGTTAAAGAGAATCTGTAACGTCAAAACGTCCCCTGGGGGTACTCACCTCGGGTAGGGGAAGCCTCAGGATCCTAATGAGGCTTCCCACGCCGTCCTCCGTCCCTCAGGGGTCTCGCTGCAGCCCTCCGTACAGCGGTGACGTCAATATTTACCTTCCCGTCTCCTGCGTAGGTGCTCTGACGGCTGTCTGCTCCGAAGTAGGCGGAAATACCCGATCGCTGTCGGGTCTGCTCTACTGCGCCGGCGCAAGTCTCCGGCGCCTGCGCAGTAGAGCGGACCCGACTGAGATCGGGTATTTCTGTCTACTTCGGAGCCGAAAGCAGCCACAGCGCCCCCGCTGGAGCCTGCAAAGGTAAATATTGAATTGACAGTCGGGTCTGTCGGCGGCTGTTCGGAGGGCTGCAGCGAGACCCCCGAGGGACGGAGGACGGCGTGGGAAGCCTCATTAGGATCCCGAGGCTTCCCCCACCCGAGGTGAGTACCCCCCAGGGGATATTTTTGATGTTACAGTGTCTCTTTAAGAAACTTTTTAGTTATCTGTGCTAAAGAGATCCTCTGAGCTATTCGACCCAACTTGGGTCGGAGACGGTCCTGTTTTCTGCAGCACTTATAAGTCAAAGAAACTGAGAAAGATTCAGATTTTATTTATTATTTGTTGTATCTATAAAGCGCAAACATATTACGTAGCGCTGGACATTAGTTAAGGTTACAGGCAATATTTAGGGGTGACATACAGCAATACCATTCTGTGCTGTTACCTTGACAAAGGGGACCCTACGTGGCCCAAAATGACTCATTGATTAGGGAATGGATCTGTCACAATTTTTGAATAAACAAGGACTTGGTCATTATTGAGTGTGCGGACCCTTTGGATTTCTCCTGCCATAAGAAATTTCTGCCAGATTTGCTTTAATGTGAACATAAACTTATGAGATAATGCAGTTTGTGTCATATGGTGATAAATAGATTGTTAGTGGTATAGAAAAGAGTCTCATTGTTATTTTAAATTTTATAGCTTTATTTTTAAGATTGCATCATTCTGTCATGGCTGTAGTTTAGAATGCACACGCTGCCTTTTAAGCTGAAAAATATACAGAAGAGATGATTCTGTGAACTGTACTGCAGTAAAACCTTTATTAACTCTCTTGAGAGATATCAGACTTTTAGCTTATATTTACTTTTCAGGAAAACAGATTTAATTTGACAACCTCTTTTGCATAGATAACAACTTGTGCTGTTCTGGAAAACAGAAAAGGACTAGTAGGGCTAGTAGTATTGTATATGTGTATTTGCCTATCTCCTCGTGTCACATGTCACTTTTTTGCAATTGTCTGGTCACAATCCTCTTATAGTAGAGATCAATGATTCTCAACCTTTTCAGCACATGTACTCCTTTGTGGGTCATTCCCAAGCAAATGTACCCCCTACTGAAGAAAAAGTGGGCGTAACCATGACCTGATGTAAGTGGAGCCAAATACTAGTAAAATACAGGTAGTCCCCTGTTATCTAATGAGATAGGGACTGTAGGTCCATTTTTAACCCGAATATGTTCTCTTTTGTCCCCCTCTGTTCTCCCTGTGCCTCTTTTGTCCCCCTCTGTGTCACCTCAGTTTGTGCCTCTTTTGTCTCCCTCTGTCTCAGCTCATGTCACCCTGTCTCATCTCTGTTCTCCCTGTGTCTCTTTTGTCCTCCTGTGTCACCTCGGTTCCTCCTATGCCTCTTCCCACCCTCCCCCCTCTGTTCCCCTGTGCCACTTTTGTCCCCCTCTGTCCCCTGTGTCACCTCGTCCTCCTCTGTGTCCTAGATGGGTATAGGTGCCCCAGTATAGGTATCCAGGCATACGTGCCCCCAGTTTAGATAGCCAGCTATAGGTGGTGCCCCAGTATAGGTAGCCAGGTACAGGTGGTGCCCCAGTACAGGTTAGCCAGGTGCAAATGCCAGCAGGATAGGTAGCGAGCTATAGGTGCACCAGTATACAGTAGGTAGGCAGGTACTAGTGCTGTCAAGACTAACATAACCCCGTTCCGGCGCTGACTGCTCTTGCTGCGCTCTCCTCTCGCCATGCTCTCCTCCTCTCGCCGCCAATGTGTCCTACTGCCATGGTTAATTCCGGTGGCACCTCTGACGTCATGAGTCGCCTGCCATGTAACCATGGAGAAAGGACGCCAGGCAGCGAGAGGAGTGTGTTAGAGCGATTTATGTAAGTTACGGCGCCCCTTGCCGCGGACGCTGCCTGCCGCTTCTCCTCTCCTGGGGGGCGAGATCCACCATCTTGTCTGTGACCCCTGGGGGAACCCCTGACATGTGCTGATGTACCCCCAGAGGACCGCAGACCACAGGTAGAGAATTACTGGTAGAGAGCATTCCAATATTTCCAGTATCCGGATGTGCAGACTTAGGTGATTTCAGGTTCCTACTGCATTCAAAGCCTTTAAACTCTTGCAGTCTGCAAATGTCACACCTCACATAGCCAGCAAACACAACGCTGGCGTGTCTCCTGAGCATCGAGCAATAGTCAGGCTTCTTCCACTGCACTAGAGCCATACGGTTAGCAATACTGTGATGGAATTTGCTGGTCATCTATTGCCCCAACATATCTGACTCACTTTTGGTTGACTGTGGGCACTATATTAGTCTAATGTCTGATTAGTCATGTTGGAAAGTCTCAGTGCAAGGGAGCAGGAGCTGTAAGGAACTGATGGCTCATAGTGTTGTACTTCATTGAGCAGTACGTAGCTTGATGTCCCATCGATAGTCGAGAGAATTCTGCTGAAATCTATCAAAATTGAGTTGGCTATGTGGTTTAGGAAGCGATCACCATCCAATGAAATTCCATTTGTATAGGTAACTATTGGCTGGGCATATTGTGGCATAATCAACCCATGTATGGCTGGCCTCAGACGGCTGAGGAATTACATTTCGCAGAGTGAAGATTTTCTATAGTTGTATTTCCAGGAGTGAAGTTGTGTAAACTTACATGCTCAGAGCACTATATTTACTGCAATTCATTTCTTTTACTTATAGGGTGACTACATCAGATTGTGGGTTCCAGAACTGCAGCAGATCAAAGGTGGTGATGTTCATACTCCCTGGGCATTAAGCAGTTCTGCCCTTGCACATGCCGGTGTAAGTCTTGGAGAAACCTACCCACTCCCGATGGTCACGGCCCCAGAGTGGAGCCGACATATTAATCAGAAGCCGGTAAGTCACACAATTTCTCTGTTAAAGGACAGCTGAAGCGAGAGAGATATGGAGGCTACCATATTTATTTTTTAAGCAATACCAGTTGCTGGGCTGTCCTGCTGAACCGCTGCCTCTAAAGCTGCCCATACATTTACTCTATTTCCTGCCGATAGACAGCAAAATCGATCACTGTGATTGAATCTGCTGTGAAATCGATTACGCAAACGTGGACCAAATGACCGATTTCCAACCGAAATAGATTTACGCCCATCTGTTCAGGCGGAAAATTTTGCTCGATCACCAGCGGGTCGGAAGTGCGTCCTTAGCGGCGTTCAATTAGGCTACAACTGACGCAGCAATAATCTCACCTGTTCCGCCGGTGCGAGTCACCGGTTTCGTGCTGACACTTTCTCCAGCTGGCCTTCTTCATCTTCACTTTACTACTTAATGACAGGGGAAGCTTCATTAGGATCCAGAGGCTTCCCTCGTCATTCGGTATCCCCGGAAATAGCCGAATCCGATCGAATCTGCTCTACTGCGCAGGCATGTGTCCTTACCTGTACAAAGAGCGGCTAGTGCCCGGCGCAGGATCGCGGAGAGGTACATATATCATAGCTTGTCGGGGGAGGGAGAGAGAGAGAGGCAGCACAGGGAACTGGGAGGCTTCATTGGGACCCTGAGGCTTCCCCCTCCCCAGGTAAGTATCCTCCAGAGGGCCTTTTTTAAGTACAAAGTCTATTTAAAGAAGATCTCCACACAATTGCGGGAAAAGTGTTGTGTGTAGGTAGCATGCTGCAATTTTTTGAGTGGTACTTGTGCCAGTTTTGTAGCACACATTGCGATATTAGCGTAACACCTGTTACCCCAGCAATGCACGCTATACCTAGGCAACGCTGATTGCACTGCACAATACTCGCTACATAACTGGTGTAAGTGCTGGCAAAAGTTTTTACTGCAATTTTGTGACTATACTTCATAATGGCAGGGCTGTATAAGTCATATTTGTCTAGATGAAGTCTGTCGCCGGATCAGTTTGCTTGAACTTATTGGAGCTGTGCCCCTTGCATTCAGTTGGGACGTTCCAGCTGCATTTCCTCTACCTAGGAGTGTGTGATAGACACACAATTACATTATAGGGATTTTTACATAAAGAATTTCTCAAGCTTACTAGGCAAGGGACTAATGACTTACCGTAAGCTGGCCATACACTAGGCCGATTACCCGCCGATCGACAGCAGATTCGATCACTGGGATCGAATCTGCTGTCACATCGTTCACGCTAAACGCTAAATTTCGATCTATTTCGTCCCGAAATAGATCGGTCCCGTCTATCGCTCCGTGCGGGAAATTACCGTCGATCGCCCGCGGGTAGGGAGTGCATCGTCAGCGGCGTACGATCGACGCAGGTATACATTACCTGAAGCTGGCTCCCGGCATCTTCTCCGCATCACAACATCCGTTTATAACTTCCTGTGTCACTGCAGTGACAGCGGAAGTATAAACCAGGCTTCAGGTAATGTATGCGGGGGGGGGGGGAGACAGGTGACAGCGGCAGCTCAGCAGATGGTGAATCGCTTTCAGGCTGAAATCGATTCACAATCTGTTTGCAGTAAAGGCAGCCATACGATCCCTCTCTGATCAGATTCGATCAGAGAGGGATCTATCTGTTGGTCGAATCTGATAGCAAATCGACCAGTGTATGGCTACCTTTAAGGTTCATACACACGTCCAACTTTATGCCTGATTGTTGTTTAAACTGGTCGTTTGAAGGACTTGAAGTGCAAACAAGTCAATCAAACGTCCTGTACACACTGACAAACAAAGCGGCTGATAGCCTAATTTACATGTTGTTTAACCAACGTGATAATGGACAATAGACTGGATAGAACAATGGACTAGATTAAATGACTGTTCAAAGGACTGTATGTTTGAACGTCTATTAGTTGGTCAAACAACTAGAAGTCGTTAGTACACACGCACTGACTTGAAATTAGTTTGCCCAATAGTCGTCCCAACAGATCTGCCCGGCGGATTGGGCAAACCGCCTCTTATCAGTTTCGTTTCGTTTAGGCATCCACATGTCCAACTTGTCGTCCGACCAACAGGTTTGAATGATAGTTGGTCGGAAAAGTTGGACGTGTGTACGCACCTTAACCACTTAACGACCACCTAACGCCGATAGGCGTCGGCGGGTCATTAGTGGTATAGCATGGAAACTGCCGCTCGATCGGCCTTTCCATGCCAGTTCACGGAGACTGTCTCCGTGAACATCCGGAGAGCCGCCGATCGCGGCTCGCCAGCGAACTGTAAACAGGCGGGGAAGAAATCTCCGCTGTTTACATCACACGGCGCTGCTGCGCAGCAGCGCTGTGACGTAGATCGGCGATCCCCGGCCTCTGATTGGCCAGGGATCGCCGGCATATGATAGGCTGAAGCCTATCCTTCAATGCGCAGGACGGATATCCGTCCTGCGCAGCCCATGGAGGGAGAGGGAGGTAAGGGGAAGGAGGGAGCACCGAAAACGCTGCGGAGGAGGGCTTTGAAGAGCCCCCCCCGCAGATCACAAACAGCCGGCGGCGATCAGACCTCCCCAGCAGGACATCCCCCTAGTGGGGAAAAAAGGGGGGGGAAGTCTGATCCCCAAGGCTCAATCCTGATCGGTGCTGCGGGCTGGAGAGCTCACGCAGTACCGATCACTGCAGAAAGCCCTGGTCCTTAAGTGGTTAAAGCAGATCTGTAAACTGCTAAAATAAGTGTTCCCACGCAGCCACTCGCCGGTGCTATGGTCCCACGGCTCACTGGCTGCGCGGCTCTTCGTTCACGCTCCTGTAGCCGAACACACGCTACGCAAGCGCAGTAGAGATTTTCTTGTACTGCGCTTGCGCAGAGCACTCCAGGCTACAGGAACGCGTACTAGGATACGCATGGCCAGGGCGCAATGGAGGTCGGCTTAGAAGTCTACCTCCATTACTGGGAAAAAAGTGAGCCGCGGCGGGGGAACCGAGGATCGGTCCAGGACTGCGAGGGCACAGGTCGGCTGCAGGGGGCTGGCAGAAGCCCCAGGAAAGTGAAACTCTTATTATTTTAGCAGTTTACAGTTCCACTCTAAGTATGGGGCATTGTCAGCAAACCCCGGTAAAGAAATTACCCTGTGCTGCTTATACATGGCTATTTCACAGGCGTTTTGTCTCCCCTGTGAGTCATCTTCCCTTACTCTCCTATGCTCAAAGAATCATATAGAACTGGATGGAGCTCCTATTTAGGCCTTTTTTCCATGGGTGGTTGAACTGTATGTCTGTTGGACAGTTCATGCTGCCGGCCACAAGCGGCATTTGCCTGCAATTACATGCAGCTGAATGCAGGCGTTTGGTAAAAGCACGTGTGTCAAATTTGACATGTTAAATGGGTGGAATGGAGGCGCTTAATGCATACAGATTTAGTATTTCTAATGACGTTCAATATTAAAAGAGAGGTAATTGCTTACGTCTTCAGAAGATAAGGACACCAGTTAAACTGGATAATTGTTTATAGTTGTCTAATGTGTGTTTTTTGAATAAACAATTATCCAGTTTAACTGGTGTCCTTATCTTCTGAAGACGTAAGCAATTACCTCTCTTTTAACATTGAACGTTATTGAACGCCTCAATGCCACCCATTTATCCAGTCATCCAGTAGCTTTGCAGTGTCTACCATCCAGTATCCAGCAGGACCTGGAGAACCGAGCGGGGGAGGTTAATTCCCCGCAGGCCTATATGGTGGTTGCAGGATCTGCAACCCACCCTTGTGAGTATAGTACGGGCAGCACAGTGGCGTAGCCTTGCAGCACTTGGTAATCGGTTTGAAACCTAGCCAGGGCACTATCTGCAAGGAATTTGTATTCTCTCCTCGTGTCTGCGTGGGTTTCCTCCAGGCTCTCTGGTTTCCTGCAGCAATCCAAAAACATACAGAAAAGTTAATTGGCTTCCCCCTGAATTGGTCCTAGACTATGATACATACAGTATACTACACGATACGTACAGTACATAGACGTATAGCCACATGCTTTTAATCTTTCAATAAAAGAGCTTATTTTTGGAAGTGCCAGCCTCCATCTACCTTCTCATAGACATATGACTGGTAGGGATTAGATTGTCCTCTGAAGAACAGTGACAAGACCATATACTCTGTACAGCGCTGTGGACGATGTCGGTACTATATAAATAACACACACTCACACCTACATTATTTAAATACCATAACGATACCGCACCATTGGGCTCCTGGTCTCTCTCTAAATCCCATTTCGGTGTTCCTGGTCCATACAGGATTCACCAAAATCCAGAAATCCAAGAAAAATCCCGCTGCACCAGATGGTGGGATATTATAAAAAAAGATAGCTATGATTAACCTTCCTGGCGGTAACCCCGAACGTAGTTCGGGGTAAGCCGTGCAGGAGGTTTTCTCCGGCCCTGCTCGGCCGATTTTCTTAATTTTTTTTTTTTTTTGCTGGACGCAGCTAGCACTTTGCTAGCTGCGCCAGCACACTGATCGCCACCGCCCCACGCTCGATCGCCGCTATCCGTTGCGGCGTGCGGGCCCCCCCAGACCCCGTGCGGTGCCTGGCCAATCAGTGCCAGGCAGCGTCGAGGGGTGGATCGGGACTCCCAATGACGTCACGACGTCACTGACGTCATCCCGCCCTGTCGCCATGGCGATGGGGGAAGCCCTCAAGGAAATCCCGTTCTTTGAACGGGATTTCCTGATCGGAGATCGCCGAAGGCGATCGAAGCGGGCGGGGGGATGCCGCTAAGCAGCGGCTATCATGTAGCGAGCCCTGGGCTCGCTACATAATTTAAAGAAAAAAAAAACTGCCGCGCTGCCTCCTGGCGGAATTTTTCATACCGCCAGGAGGGTTAAGGAGCCGTTGCTCCGATACGCGTGAGCTTTTGTATGGTACTTTGATGCTGGATTATAAATAAAGTTATTTTTTTGATAATATCCCACCATCTGGTGCAGCGGGATTTTTCTTGGATTTCTGGAGTTTGGCTTCTATTTCCCGGCTCCCATATGTGTTGAAACGTGAGTGTAGCAGCCTTTCCACCAGTTCAGGATTCACCAAAACTTCTCTACGTCGGACATGTGGTGGTTTTACCCGGTAAGAAAAATAAAGTCTCGTGTCACGTTTGAGGACAGCAAGTGCCTTGCTCAGCCGGTGAACGGTAGCAGCTGTCAGGCAGCAAATTCACTGCCTTCATTTGCCCGTGGAAAAGAGCCCTTAATGGGTTAATTAGACCCTTCCTACAACTATTTTTGATGGCATCAGTCCTTGGGATACCTCTGCTTCAGCATCATGTGATGTGAGCTCATGTGATGCAGCCATTGTCACTAGTGTAGCAGCAGCTATTTTCTAGTCTTCATGCATATTCACCAAAATGATAAAATTGCTGCCTGCATAAGGTGTGGTGCTCACGCGTTACCTAGGTAATCCAGGTTGCAGGTAATTTGCATAACGCTTGCTACGTAACTGATGTATGTAATGGTAAAATTGCCGTGCACAGGCATTTTAGAGGTATTTTAGTGAATATGCCTCATTGTTTGAACACTGTTGTTTCAGTTGAACCACATGTACTGTACTGTTGCCCTGTACTCAAATCAACTAATAATTACATTTTGACCCTGCAAAAATCTGTACTAATTTGTTCTCTCGAGTGTTTGCTGCACTGTCCAGTTTGTGATTAAATGTGCATACAATCAACAGTGTATTTTTATATAAATTTGTCTATATTATAGGCAAGTGGTGCAGCGCCAACAAGAAGAGGGAGAGGTCCATCACACACACCAAGACAGCACAAGAACCGAGGAATCGATTTCTACTTCTCCAGAAATAAGAATGTATGACCACTCTGCGGCTCCAGTGCAAGATCTGGACCTGCCCCCACTTCTCCCCAAGAGTCCATACCAAACCAGTGACTGCCTTGCTAGTGCCAAAGTGAGTGAGTGGCCTAAAGGTGGGCACACACGTCAGATAAAAGTCTTTGGAAAATGAAAGATCACAGACCAATTTTACCCCCTTCCATGTAATATGAGAGCCATACTCTACACAGTCTGTTCTATGGAGCTGAACTCCCCATCAGACAGAAATCTTTGCAAAATGCTGCACACACAGATGCTGTACACATGCAACAGATCAGTATCTGCAAAAGATCCGTTCCTGCAAAATGCATTCATAGTCTATGATATCTGCAGATCTCATACACACCTTGTTTAACGGACAATTATCTGTAGATCAGATCCACCAGGATGGATCTTCAGATCGGCAGATAATTGTCTCATCTGCAGATGAATGTCCATTAGGGCTGGTTCAGATGGAAGCTTGCAGAGCGTTTACTGCCAGCGTTCGGGGCTTGGCGTTAAATGCTCCCATTCAAGTGAATGGGAGCGTTTGTACCAAGCTTTTACGTGCGTTTGCACGAACGCGGCGTTCGGGTCCCGATTTTCACTGGCGTTCAAGGAGCCCCTGGAAGCTACATGTTGCTTCCAGGGGCGGTTAACCGCGACGGGTAATGTCCTCCTAGGGGAAGAAAAAAACGTGACCGCATCCGAACGCAATGCGAACGCTGCTGAAAGCCCGAACGCATTGCCGCCGCGACCCCAACGAACGCGACGCCTCCAAACGTCCGTCTGAACCAGCCCTTAAACAAGGTGTGTATGAGGATCTGCTGATGTCATAGACTATGAATGCATTTTGCAGGAACAGATCTTTTGCAGATACTGATCTGTTGCATGTGTACAGCATCTTTGTGTGCAGCATCTTGCAAAGATTTTTATCTGATGGGGATTTCAGCTCCATAGAATAGACTGTGTAGGTATGGCTCTCCTACTACATGGAAGAGGGTAAAATTGGTCTGTGATCTTTCATTTTCCAAAGACTTTTATCTGACGTGTGTACGCACCTTTAGGCGATCATGTGACTTTTTGCTTTGTGCTGTTGGAACATATTTACTATGGAGTTGGGAGAACAGTGCAGAACATAAGTGATCCAACAAACCTTGACCTTAACTTTTTAACGTTGTCTACAATGAGGTCTACAAAGGTTTGCAGCCCTCACCTGGGCCATATCAGAATAAAGTAGAAGATCTGGAAGTCTAAGGAGTAGTTGGCAGTCATGGAATTGCCGTTATATCAGCACCTATGGTCTTATTGTTTTTGTTTTTCTTCTGGATGGAGGTATTTGGGTAACAATTTTAGTTTTTTTGGACTGTTACTTTTTTTTTTCCTGTGATGAAATGTATTACTGTATACTCATTATTTTTTTTAATAAAATGTTGCTTTCAAGTACTTGTGTATTTCTTTTTGTTTATTATCGTTTTAAAGAAGACTTAAATTCTACAGGTGGGGATTGTGATCAAAGGCATAGCATGGAGCTCTGCTGCTGGCATCAACCATAGCAACCTTAAAGTGGCACTATGGTGAAAAATTGTAAAATTTAAAATATGTGCAAACATATACAAATAAGAAGTACGTTTTTTTTCCAGAGTAAAATGAGCCATAAATTACTTTTCTACTACGTTGCTGTCACTTACAGTAGGTAGTAGAAATCTGACATAAGCGTCAGGTTTTGGACTAGTCTATCTCTTCATGGGGGATTCTCAGGGATTTATTTATTTTTCAAAAGCACCTAGTGAATGGCAGTTGTTCTGTCCAACTGCCAAAAAACTGTGTAGTGAGAAGGGAAGCTGGCCAGCATTGTTTCAATCCATTTTACAGAATATCTTTATAAAGAATAAAAGCCTTGCTGAGAACAGTATTACTTAAAGGGAAGGTCCAAGCAAAATTTAAAAAATGAGTTTCACTTACTTGGGGCTTCTACCGGCCCCATGCAGCCATCCTGTGCCCTCGTAGT
Source organism: Hyperolius riggenbachi (assembly GCF_040937935.1). Classification (NCBI taxonomy): domain Eukaryota; kingdom Metazoa; phylum Chordata; class Amphibia; order Anura; family Hyperoliidae; genus Hyperolius; species Hyperolius riggenbachi. Next base: position 84,755,944 of record NC_090650.1, read on the forward strand.
CACTCACTGCTGGTCCAGTCCCCCGCTGGCAGCTAGCCGACCTCGGAGGTCAGCGGGACGCATTGCGTACATTTTACGCATTCCCGCTAATGCAGGAATATTAACACATACATTTTTACGCGTTACTGGTTCAATGCCTACATTTTTACGCATTGAACCAGTAACGCGTAAAAATGTATGTGTTAATGTTCCTGCATTAGCGGGAATGCGTAAAAATGGATGCAATGCGGCCCACCGACCTCTGAGGTCGGCAAGCTGCCAGCGGGGGACTGGAGCAGCAGTGAGAGACTACGAGGGCACAGGATGGCTGCACAGGGCTGGTAGAAGCCCCAGGTAAGTGAAACTCATTTTTTTATTTTGCTTGGACCTTCCCTTTAAACCGTAGTATAGTAAAGCAACCACAGATGTCACTGTCTGTAATGTACTGTGATGATCTCTATGGTATTGTGATTTCCTGTATTCATTCTGTGTTCTAATGCCTGGTACACACCATGCGATTTCCAGCCTGATAGACGGGTTGATTTCATTATTTCCAACAGGTCTGATCTGATTTCTGATTGATTCTGTATAGAAGTGATCGTAAAAGGGGTCAGTAAAAGGATCGGAAATCAGATTGGACCTGTCGGAAATAATTGATTCGACCTGTCTGACGGGAAATTGCATGGTGTGTACCAGACATAAGTAAGCTGCATTATCTGATGATTGTGTATGATTTATCTCTGCACATGTTTTTCAGTAAAGAGTTCTAACTTGTTGTACCGGGTGCCTATCTGTGTGTACAGAACACTCTGCTCCTTCAGGTTTGACATGAATGCAGCTGACATGCTGTGTATCTCATAATATTGCATCAAGCAGTCAAGTCAGCATAAAACAAAACTGAAAGAAATATTGCTGACATCTAGTGCAATCCATGCCACAAAGAATTAAATGTTGATTTGAGGGCAAAAGGTGATCCAAGCTAATACTGGTATCCAGAGCCGGGACAAGGTCCTTCAGCACCCAAGGCTGAGACCCCAAAGTGCGCCCCTCCATCCCTCCGCCCCAGCCGTCACACACTGATTGCTATTAGACTAATAGGTGCCCCAGGGCCCCCAACCTCCCCAACACCTTAATCACTAGTTATCTGGCTTGCAGTCACTGTCATGTATCCCCTTTTCTTATTTATTTCTGCTTCAAACACAATTGGGAATGACAGCTGAATGAATTGTGCGCACCCTCCTACACTGCGCCCTGAGGCTGGAACCTCTCCAGCCTCTGCCTCGGCCCGGCCCTGCTGGTATCCTATTTTGTAAAAGGTGCTTAATGAATGTACTGAAATGTGTGATGGCACCTGTCCATTTCAGACCTGTAAGTAGGGCTCTTTCATATGGGCAGCGGAAGGCAGTGAATTTACTGCCTGTCAACTGTTCTCTCACCCCATCCTCATATTGGCAGCGGACAGGTGCCCCCATTTCATGGAATCACATCTGCGAGTGGCCACAGCCATGCACCACCTGTCAGCTGCCCTGGCCAGATTCTTGTCTCTCAGTGCTGCTGCTGGACAGACGCCCCCCACCCCTTTCCCTAATGTAGTCACATCTTAGCATGACCGCAGTGGTGCTCAGATGCAGCATGTCACGGACCGGTTCTCTGCTCTGTGTCAAGTGCCGACATGCATGGTGTTACAAACGCTGTCATTCGGCTGCACGGGCAGCAGACAGGACATTGATCTGCCTGGCAAATTCACAGTCCACCCCTTCAGTGGCGGCTCCAGGATTTTTTTACGGATGCTATGCAGGTGCTGGGCCAATTTCCGGGGTAGCTGATGGGCGTGGCAAAAATGGGTGTGGCCATGATCGGATGAGGGCGGAGATAACTAATTTAAAGTAACCCGGGGTGAGAGTGATATGGAGGCTGCCATATTTATTTCCTTTTAAACAAATCTAGTTGCCTGGCAGCCCTGCTGATCTATTTGGCTGCAGTAGTGAACTGAATTACACCAGAAACAAGCATGCAGCTAATCTTATCAGTTCTGACAATATTGTCAGAAACCCCTGACCTGCTGCATGCTTGTTCAGGGTCTATGGTTGAAAGAATTAGAGGCAGAGGACCAGCACGACAGCCAGGCAGCTGGTATTGTTTTAAAGGAGATAAATATGGCAGCCTCAATATTATTCTCACCTCGGGTTCCCTTTGAAAGTGCAACACAAAGACAGAGGGCCCAAGTTTTGGTGACCCTTTCCCGAGAAAATTCACATAATTGGGCAGGTTTTCTCAAGAAAATACACGTAATGTGAGCAGATTTGAACAAAAAACACGTGCAATAATTTGGCAGATCTGACCCCAATATGCACAATCGGTAGCAGATCTTACCACAATTTGCACAATCCTCAGCAGATCTGCCCCAATATGCACAATCCTCAGCAGATCTACCCCAATATGTACCATCCTTTAGCAGATCTGCCCCAATATGCACAATCCTCAGCAGATCTGCCCCAATATGCACAATCGTTAGCAGATATGACCCCAATATGCACAATCCTCAGCAGATCTGACCACAATATGCACAATCCTCAGCAGATCTGACCACAATATGCACAATCCTCAGCAGATCTGACCACAATATGCACAATCCTCAGCAGATCTGACCACAATATGCACAATCCTCAGCAGATCTGACCACAATATGCACAATCCTCAGCAGATCTGACCACAATATGCACAATCCTCAGCAGATCTGACCACAATATGCACAATCCTCAGCAGATCTGACCACAATATGCACAATCCTCAGCAGATCTGACCACAATATGCACAATCCTCAGCAGATCTGACCACAATATGCACAATCCTCAGCAGATCTGACCACAATATGCACAATCCTCAGCAGATCTGACCACAATATGCACAATCCTCAGCAGATCTGACCACAATATGCACAATCCTCAGCAGATCTGACCACAATATACACAATCCTCAGCAGATCTGACCACAATATGCACAATCCTCAGCAGATCTGACCACAATATGCACAATCCTCAGCAGATCTGACCACAATATGCACAATCCTCAGCAGATCTGACCACAATATGAACAATCCTCAGCAGTTCTGACCACAATATGCACAATCCTCAGCAGTTCTGACCACAATCAGCACCACCTGTTGAAAAAGAAAAACCCATTTACTCACCTACAGTCAGAAGACCTCCTGTCCCAACCTCCTTGTGGCGCGCAGCTCCCACGATCCTCTTCCTTCCCGACGTCACGTGACTTCCTGCCTGCATTACCCCGCGCTGAGAGCAGGGCTATGGGAAAATGGCTGCCCGAAGCCCTGCACTGCAGACTCGAAGTCTGCAGAGCAGGGCTTTCGGAAGCCATCTTACCGTTGCCCTGCTCTGCTGCTTCGGGCTGCCGCTGTGAACTGACTCGGCGTCCCTTAGACACCTGAAGTCAGTTCACGCCAGGGGGTGCTTGGACAATTCTAGGGGGTGCTTGAGCACCCAAAAGCACCTCCCTGGCACCGCCCCTGCACCCCTTGAAGGAGGCCTTATGCAGGGAAATCTGTTATTTTCTAAATGGACCGAAGATTACTCAGGGAACTGCTGGAGAGTAGGCATGAGCAAAATGGTCACAGCCAGTTTCGTAAGGTTTTTGTCAAACTTCCTATCCGTCCGAGAGAATCTTGTGAATCAATTTCTTGAAACTGGCACATTCACTTACAAAAAAGATAAGTAGATACAGTTGTTTTACTTCTAATTAAGATATTTTTACGAAAAATCCTTGTATTATATTGCGGCTCTCCTTTTGCGTGTCTACAGTAACCCCCGGAAAAAGCACAATTTTTAGCCATTAAAGGACAACTGTAACGAGAGGAATACAGAGGCTGCCATATTCATTTCCAATTAAACATTAACACTTTCCTGGTAGTCATGCTGCTCATCTGCCTCTAATACTTTTAGCCATATACCCTGCAGCAAATCAGGTGTTTCTGACATTATTGGCTGATCTTACAAGATTAGCTGCATGCTTGTTCCTGGTGTTATTCAGACACTTCTGCCAGTCAAGTAGATCAGCAGGGCTGCCAGGCAACTGGTAGTGTTTAATAGACTTCTAGGGTGAAATATGTTATCTACTAGCTAATTAGCCCGCCCGTTAAAAAACGGGCACTAGGGCTGGGACGTGACCCCTTTCCCAAGGGCGCTCTCCCGCACTCCCCAACCTGCGCGCACATGGCAGTCCCCTACCCTCCTGTTTGTAACGTCCGTGTGACGCGCATGTGCGCTGGCAAAAAGCACAGACACAGGGACAAGGGACGCAGGGACAGTGGGGTTTTATTAGGTAGGATTTTTTACTCACCTGGGGCTTCTTCCAGCCCCATCGCAGCCGTCTCAGTCCCTCCCCACTGCAAAGGTCTGGAAGAAGTCCCAGGTGAGTAAAAAACAGATTACATATTTTGCCCCAGACGTCCATTAAAAAATAAGGTACTTATCCGTTAGCCGGGCGCATCCGGCAGGTGGCGCTAATTACTATTCCCCCTCCATGCCGACATGGATAGTAGGGAAAGATGTAACTCTGGTGGAGTTTTGTCGCCACCTAGAGGATGCGCCCGGCTAACGGATAAGTACCAAAAATAATAAAAAAAAGTATGACAGGCTCCATATAACTCCCACATCAGTTGTCCTTAAAGGGAACCTGTACTGAGTAAAATTATTTAAAATAAACACATTAGGTAACTTCAAATGAACATTACATAGTTACCTTGCCATCAGTTCCTCTCAGAAGCTCACCATTTTCTTCTGACAATGATCCCTTCCAGTTCTGACAACATTTTGTCAGAACTGAAATATATCAGTTGCTGTCAGTTACAGCTGAGAGGAGAACTGATGTGTCCATGTTTCCCTATGGCTCAAGTGGGCGATGTTACAGTTTACTGTGTGCTGACCAGGAAGCTGTTATGGTGTAATGGCCATTTTCAAAATGAAGGATGGAGAATTACATTGATCACAGTTTACAAACAGGACGCAGCAGAGGAAAAAGAGATTGAGGAGTAGACTACACAGGAGGTAAATAGGACTTGTGTATGTTTATTTTGACTTTTAATTTTCAGTTCAGGTTTTCTTTAAGAAATACATATATTTATACATCAGTACTTAAAGGGACACTTAAGTCAAACAAAAAAAATGAGTTTTACTCACCTAGGGCTTCCAATAGCCCCCTGCAGCTGTCCGGTGCCCTCGCCGTCTCCCTCCGATCCTCCTGGCCCCGCCGGCAGCCACTTCCTGTTTCGGTGACAGGAGCTGACAGGCTGGGGACGTGAGTGATTCTTCGCGTTCCCAGACACATTAGCACCCTCTATGCTGCTATATGGTATATGATATATGCTATAGCAGCATAGATGGCGCTATTGTGGCCAGGAACGCGAAGAATCACTCGCGTCCCCAGCCTGTCAGCTCCTGTCACCGAAACAGGAAGTGGCTGCCGGCGGGGCCAGGAGGATCGGAGGGAGACGGCGAGGGCACCGGACAGCTGCAGGGGGCTATTGGAAGCCCCAGGTGAGTAAAACTCATTTTTTTTGTTTGACTTAAGTGTCCCTTTAAAGAGAAAGAAAGTGATATTAGATATCTGGTTTCCAAGAGACAGTATGTAGCTATGTGATGAGCCTGTATATTGAGTAACCTAAACCTACAGCCTGGGAGGGACCTACTTTCTGCTTCCCACAAACAGATCATCATCTGCATCATTTCCCACACATTACTTAAACTTTCTCACTTTACTTCCTGCTTTTCGGACTGTTCCTTTCAAACTCACGGGGGGGGGGTTAAACTTGAAAACAATCTATACATCACCACTCTTTCTGAAGTGCATCAGAAACATAATTTCAATAACCAATGCAGTGCAGTAACGTCTGATCATTAACAACATTAACAAGTATGAGCAGAGTCTGGCTTACTAACTGCGGGACAGTGGAAGAGTATTTCCTCCTCCCCCTCAGCTTGTAGTGGGTGAGACCGGCTCGGCCAAGTTCTCTGTGTGTAGTGAGTATACAGCTGGGTGAGGTGTCACATAGGAGCTGATCTACAGGAGGAGGTAAGATTTGCTGGGGACAAAGGGGGGGGGGGGGGGAGGGGTCGGTGAAGAGGGGAACACTCTGGCCACAAACTGCTATATTTACAAGCCACTGTTCATCAGATCTATGAAACTTCGGCTCAGAACTCTTTCCATCACTACATCCTCCATGCTCACATCTCTACCATAGCTTATTACCATGCCAGTATGAATTGGGGAGGTAAACAGCAAAAAGAGCATTATAAACTCCCTACAGAGTCTTGGCCAGGATTTAAACCAGGGACAGCTTGGGAGTGATTCTGCCAGTCACTTTTAGTCTGGGACTCACCCTACAATTTTCACTTCAGATCATACATCCATGAGTGATCATATCAATATTTAGATCTGACATATCTGTGACAGAAGTGGTGCTAGACTAGTTGAGGGGACTTATTTTTAAGAAGTAGGGGACCTGAAATGCTTACCCTAAAATTGCACAACATGACCCTTTGGGCTCTGGGCTTCGGGCACGACATTTGCTTTGGCTACCGCCTCTGCTTTCGCACAACTTTACTGAACCTAATTCAGCTGTTGGGATAGATAATGTTTCCTGCTGTGTCACCTATTTCTTACAAATTACTGGTCGCGACCATATTGCCATGAGCAAGAAGCAGCTATGGGTCTCTTCAGTTAGGCCCCTTTCACATTTAGGCGCTTTCTGGCAGAATTTTGCACTTTGCTGTTCTCCGGCAAGTGCGATCTGGATGGCAGAGTAGTTGAAAAGATGAGCAGCGTTTCCCCATGGAGCTCACCGGCAGGAAAACGCAGATTCGTGCCAAATTTAGCACTTGTGGAAACGGGCCCTTAAGCTCGGCACACACGCATGATTAAAGTTGGCTGGGGCGGCCGATAACGATCAGTCCTTGTGTGCGGGCCTTAAGATTTGTATTTGTTTGGCCAGGCTTGGGTGAGTAACTATCCCCCACTAGAACCAGGAAGGACAAATATAGGAAGACAATGAGCAGCACACTGCCTGGAGCAAGTGTTGATACAGAAACTGGTTGAATTTCTTTCCCCTGCAGAGTTTCTATTGTTTTCATGCAGGTAGTCACAGACAGCCATTCAAGCTGGTCATACCTGGGTTGTTTTTCTCACATACCTCAGGTAGTTACAGCCATTCAAGCTGGCCATAGATGACTTGGGGTTTTTTCAGGGTATCTCCCTGCATGCCAAATAAATTGAGTGCACGACGTCTCAGCGCCAGGCAGTTCAGCGCAGGGCGAGCCGAATGACAGCTCTCCCTGCGGCCGCTAAGCTCCGGGATGTCGTTAAATAATATTCCCCCTCCGAGTTGTTGCAATGATAGGTAGCATTGCTGCTATGACGGCGCCCAGCTTTGGTGCTCACAGCGCCGCGCACCGAAATAACCTGCTTTGCAAAAAATCAACCTCTGATTTCAGGCAGTCCATTAATCAGAATTGTGATAAGATATGCCAGAAAATCTTCGTAGAGTCGGGATGTGAGCGATTGATGGCCACACTGCATTGTATTGCACAAAGCTAGCGGTTAAGTCAATTCTTGATCAGATTTTTTTTAAAGGTAATTGAGATCAGGAATAGTGTTGTAAAATCTGTTACCACTACTCAGTTGGTCTGATGGCTTGCTGGTCAGATTGAGCTGTTATCAACATAAATGGCTAGCTTTAAGCCCCATCTAGACGATACGATTCTTTATACGATTCGATTACGATTCTGTTTACGATCCGATTAAATCCAACATGTCCGATCAGGATTCGATTCGATTCAATTCGATTTGCCATTGTTTTGCAATGGCAAATCGAATTGAATCGAATCGAATCCTGATCGGACATGTTGGATTTACTCGGATCGTAAATAGAATCGTAATCAAATCGTATAAAGAATCGTATCGTGTAGATGGGGCTTTAGGCTTGCTCAGCTGACCAGCATGTACTGCCCTTTTTGAAAAGTGTGTGTGTGTGTGTGTGTGAAGCAGAAAACTGTCTGTTGTATGAGGCAGCAAAACCCTCAAAAATATTGTCTCCTTAAAGGAAATGTCAGGCAAAATAATAAAAAAACAAATTTACTTGGGGCTTCCTCCAGCCCCTGGAAGCTTGTGTGTCCCTCACCTCTGTAGCAGCTGCCGACCCGCGGTCACACTCCAGTCGATGGCAGTATTCAGAACGCTCCTGGTGACAGGTGTGTGAATGCAAGCGGCGCAGGCACAATAGCCACTGACCTCCCCGGATTGGCAGCTGCTATGGAGGGGACCCCGGGCAACGGTAAGTAAATCTGTTTTTTATTGTTATTCCTGATATTTCTCACACACACACACACACACACTTCTCAAATTTAGCATATTGTGATAAAGTTCATTATTTTCTGTAATGTACTGATTAACATTAGACTTTCATAAATTTTAGATTCATTATACACAACTAAAGTAGTTCACGCCTTTTATTGTTTTAATATTGATGATTTTGGCATACAGCTCATGAAAACCCCAAATTCCTATCTCAAAAAATTAGCATATTTCATCCGACCAATAAAAGAAAAGTGTTTTTAAAACAAAAAAAGTCAATCTTCATATAATTATGTTCAGTTATGCACTCAATACTTGGTCGGGAATCCTTTTGCAGAAATGACTGCTTCAATGCGGCGTGGCATGGAGGCAATCAGCCTGTGGCACTGCTCAGGTGTTATGGAGGCCCAGGATGCATCAATAGCGGCCTTAAGCTCATCCAGAATCAGAATCATTTATTTCGCCAAGCACGACTGGGTCGAACCCGGAATTGGTTTTGGCATGTACAGGGCTATGTGTGGAATAAGACATACAATATAATACAGTACAAAAAACAATACAGTAAACAATACAGATACATCGATTAACCATACATGTTGACACAAGTTAGAGCTCAAGTATGTAAGGTGTAAGATGTGCGGCAGTGCAGTCATGTCGCGTGCTACCGAATGCTACTTGAATGGGGCAGGTAAGAAGTTCGTAGAGTTCAAAGAGTTTACAGCTGAGGGAAAGAAGCTATTCCTGTGTCTTTCAGTCCTGGTGTAGATGGATCGGAATCTCCGGCCCAGGGGGAGCCGCTGGAAGAAGCGGAAGCCTGGGTGGGACGGGTCATTGACGATCCTCAGAGCTCTGGAGCAAAGTCTGGAGTTGTAGAGTTGGTCTAGTGGGGGGAGTGATTTCCCGATGATTTTTTCAGCTGATCTTATGACCCTCTGTAGTTTGTGCCTGTCGCTGGCGGAGGCGCCAGCGTACCAGACAAGGATGGAGGTGCAGAGGACAGATTCAATTGTGGCTGTGTAGAAGTTCGTCAGAAGCTCCCGGGCCATCCCGAACTTCTTCAGTTGCCGTAGGAAGAATAGCCTCTGCTGGGCTTTCCTCTGAGTGGAGGACGTGTTGGCTTTCCAAGTAAGGTCCTTGGAGATTGTAGTGCCTAGAAGGCGTGTGCAGGGAACCCTTTCCACTTCCGTACCATCGATGCAGATTGGAGGAGGGGTGGCCGCACGTTTTCTAAAGTCCACGATCATCTCTACTGTTTTTGCAGTATTGAGGACTAGGCCATTTTCCCTGCACCAGAGGCAGATTTTGTCAACCTGCTTGCGGTATTCTTGCTCGTCATTTCCGGAGATGAGGCCCACTATTGTTGTATCATCAGCAAACTTGATGACTTTGACAGAGTCCCCCGTGGACCTGCAATTGTTGGTGTATAGGGAGAATAAGAATGGGGACAGGACACATCCTTGAGGGGCACCTGTGTTGGTGGTCCTTGGCTGCGAGATGATAGTGTCCAGCTTGACGGCCTGGGATCTGTTGCTCAAGAAGTCTGTGATCCAATGGCGTAGGGTGGGGTGGACACCGAGGCCAACCAAGTTATCCTGGAGTATTTGGGGGCTGATGGTATTAAACGCCGAGCTGAAGTCGAGTAGGAGGATCCTAGCGTAGGAGTTTGGTTTGTCAAGGTGTTCGTTAACGAGCTCCAAGCAGATGTTTATGGCGTCATCGGTGGACCTGTTCGCTCTGTATGCAAACTGGAATGGGTCCAGCTGTGCCTCAGTGGAACGTTTTAGGAGGGGCAGAACCATGCTTTCAAAGGTTTTCATGATGACGGAGTGTTGGGTCTTGCGTCTCTCAACTTTCTCTTCACAATATCCCACAGATTCTCTATGGGGTTCAGGTCAGGAGAGTTGGCAGGCCAATTGAGCACAGTAATACCATGGTCAGTAAACCATTTACCAGTGGTTTTGGCACTGTGTGCAGGTGCCAGGTCTTGCTGAAAAATGAAATCTTCATCTCCATAAAGCTTTTTAGCAGATGGAAGCATGAAGTGCTCCAAAATCTCCTGATAGCTAGCTGCATTGACCCTGCCCTTGATAAAACACAGTGGACCAACACCAGCAGCTGACATGGCACCCCAGACCATCACTGACTGTGGGTACTTGACACTGGACTTCAGGCATTTTGGCATTTCCCTCTCCCCAGGCTTCCTCCAGACTATGGCACCTTGATTTCCGAATGACATGTAAAAGTTGCTTTCATCCAAAAAAAGTACTTTGGACCACTGAGCAATAGTCCAGTGCTGCTTCCCTGTAGCCCAGGTCAGGCACTCCTGCCGCTGTTTCTGGTTCAAAAGTGGCTTGAACTGGGGAATGCGGCACCTGTAGCCCATTTCCTGCACACGCCTGTACACGGTGGCTCTGGATGTTTCTACTCCAGACTCAGTCCACTGCTTCCGCAGGTCCCCCAAGGTCTGGAATCGGTCCTTCTCCACAATCTTCCTCAGGGTCCGGTCCCCTCTTCTCATTGTGCAGCGTTTTCTGCCACACTTTTTCCTTCCCACAGACTTCCCACTGAGGTGCCTTGATACAGCACTCTGGGAACAGCCTATTCGTTCAGAAATGTCTTTCTGTGTCTTACCCTCTTGCTTGAGGGTGTCAATGATGGCCTTCTGGACAGCAGTCAGGTCGGCAGTCTTACCCATGATTGCGGTTTTGAGTAATGAACCAGGCTGGGAGTTTTTAAAAGCCTCAGGAATCTTTTGCAGGTGTTTAGAGTTAATTAGTTGATTCAGATGATTAGGTTAATAGCTCGTTTAGAGAACCTTTTCATGATATGCTAATTTTTTGAGATAGGAATTTTGGGTTTTCATGAGCTGTATGCCAAAATCATCAATATTAAAACAATAAAAGACTTGAACTACTTCAGTTGTGTGTGATGAATCATGAACTTTATCACAATATGCAATTTTTTTTAGAAGGACCTGTGTCACTCCCACTCCGTACTATTTCCATGCATATGTAAAATGGAAGCCGGAGATAGCGGTTTGTAGAATATTGGTTAAAATTACCAATATTTTACTACTAAATTACAATAGTAAAATATAGGTAATCTTTACCAATATTTTACTATGACATAACCTAAACATGCTCTCACACAGAACCCTTCCTCTACCGTTGCCTAACCCTAAGACCCCCCGGTGGTGCCTCACCATAACTCTCCCCTCACCCAGTGGTGCCAAATCCTAACCCTCCCCTGCCCCCGTGGTACCTAACCTTAATCTACGCTGGTGCCTAACCTTAACCCCCCCTATTGCCTAACCTTTACCCCTAAGGACCTCCCCACACTCTTAACAGAACCCGCCTCCTAATCCCCAAGATTTTTGTTGCTGTCGGCGGAAATGTTAAAAGCCGTGATTAACAACTGTAAACAGTAAATAGTGGCTATAAAACTTGGGCACCCAAATTACTGTTTATAGCCGTTAATCGCAGCTTTTAACATTACCAATTATGGGGGTGCTGTTTTTTAACAAGGTGTCTCCAGTTTTTGCTATTCCTTGCTGCCATCCCTGTGCTTTCAGTAGCAGTATGAGAACTGTGAGGTCTGGTGTTTCCTCCAGACAGGCATGTAATGTTGTGTACTTAACTGCTGTTCACAGATTTGTTTTCTGCATACAGTGTTCTGATTAGGTTTGATTTCTTTGTTCTTACTACATTTTTCCCAGGCATTCTTCTTGAAGAAGGAGCTAATGTTGAGAATTTAGTGAACACCGCTAATTATCTACTGTACAGTACAGACTGGGCTGAAGGCAACGGGCCCTTCCAGAAGGATTTGTAGGTGCGCTGAGCCTGGAAACATGGCTTCCTCATCAGATCAGGCTGATATTTGCTTCAATTCAATTCCACTCATTGCTTTGAACTACAGTACCAGGCAGAGGCTGTCTTTATATCTTAACCCTGATGCAACAGTGGCTTACAACTGGACTAAATTGGCAGAGGAAATGGATTATGACTATCTGGAGATACGGAACTTCGAGAGATTTCCTAACCCGACCTTCACCCTCCTGGAAGACTGGCAGAAAAAGCACTCACAGGCCACTGTCGGGGAGCTGCTGAGGCTGCTGGAGAAGATTGAAAGGGATGATCTTAAAGATGTTACTTCTTTGATAGGTATAAATGGTCCTTAAAGAGGAACTCCAGTGAAAATAATGTAATAAAAAAGTGCTTCATTTTTACAATAATTATGTATAAATGATTTAGTCAGTGTTTACCCATTGTAAAAACTTTTAAATCCCTGATTTACATTCTGACATTTATTACATGGTGACATTTTTACTGTTGGCAGATGACGTAGCTGCTGCATGCTTTTTTTCGGCAGTTGGAAACAGCTGTAAACTGCTATTTCCCACAATGCAACAAGGTTCACAGACAGGAAATTGCAAGGAGTACCACGTTCCTCAGAGCTTCTTGTGGGAGGGGTTTTACCACAATATCAGTCATACAGAGCCCCCTGATGGTCTGTTTGTGAAAAGGAATAGATTTCTCATGTAAAAGGGGGTATCAGCTACGGATTTGGGATAAAGTTCAATTCTTGGTTGGAGTTTCACTTTAAGCCAGGTCTTCATTGTGAACATAACTTTTTGCCATCTGTTGGAAACACTTTTGAGTAGAGTTAGGCTACTTTCCCACTATATGTCTTTCATCACTCATTAGAAGTGCGATGTGGCCTATACCATGAAGTATACAGTACACTGAAAGTACCATGTTACAACACCACCACAGATAAGAGGTCCGCACACACTACACTCGCTGTCACCTTGGCCAGTCAGAGGTGAAGCTTTGGCACGCGACCAATCAGGTGGGTGTGCTGGCACCAGACCGGCCAGTCACATCCCGCTGCTCCTTTTGTTAACTGGTGCCGATGGTTTCGTGGGCAGGACCACAGCACCGTCATTGGGCCAATCACTACACTCGATCAGTAGCCATGACTTATCAGATGTGACTGCTACTGATTCATTGCAGTGATTGGCTCAGGAGACCATCGGCACCAGTTAGCGGGCGGCTGTGATTGGCCGGTGTGGTGACAGCACTCCCACCTGATTGGTGGCATGGTAAATGAACACGATGTGGCTGATTTATGAAGCTGCGCTGCCATAGCGGCGCAAGCTACATGACCGTACCACAAGCTAAATAAAGGGAGGCATGCTCCTTAGTTACGTACGTTGCTTACATAGCAACACGCGCTCCTTTAAATGCCTGTCGCTGTTGTGAAATATTGCGACCACAATACTTCACTAGCGTGGCTGCTACTAGGGTAATTAACAAAGTTACTAGGGAGGCATTTAAAGGAGCTTACGTAACTAAGGAAGGCAGGCTACACTGCACAACCTCGTGTAGCGTGCCTCCGTTTATTTAGCTCGCAGTGCTGTCATGTAGTTTGCGCTGCTAAAGCAATGCAGCAATTTTTGTTATTGTTAATTGTGTAATTGTGGTGTTATCCATATTTCAGAAAAAGACTGTAAGAAGTATTTGAAAAAGCAAAAAGAGCAAAGCCAGCCATCACCAGTACAAGATGGGACAGTGGACAGCAGCTGGGGAAAGGATATCACACTGCGTGACGACCCTTCAGGTACTCAATGATGACTTCATTAGAAATACTTAATCAGTATGATTGGCGGACAATCACTCTGATGACTGGTAAAATAAACAACATTAATGCTTGCGCTGCTTTCTGCATAAATCTTGGGTAGCTGCTGGGGAGCAGAGTTGCAGCACTGATCATATAGCTTTGTTGTGTTCTTTCAGAGATGGATAATCAAACCATGTTCCGGACAGGAGAGGCTCTGTAATTTTTGAATTTTTTATGCTTCCTTAGAGAAGCCAATATATAAAGCAGCTGTAGATCATTACTTTATCGTTTTCTGCATTGTTGCTCATCATAAAACAAAACATAAGCCTGCTTATAATAGTGTGTTTTATGTGGTATGTAAAGGAAATGCGAAGCTACCTAAACAATAAACAAAGAAAAACAAAATGAAGCCAAACTGGAAAAAAAAGTTAGATACTCACCAATGTCGAGGGAAAGCTCTGGATCCCATACAGGATTCCTGTCCTCTCTCTGTGCCCTTGTTCCCCCGCTGTCCCTTGCTCAAATTTGTCACCTTTGGGTGTCTTTCTAAAGACGTCGAATGCACTCGGTGTTCCCAAGAGCTTCCGAAGACTGGTGCGAGCCGACTCCTCTTCAGAAGTACTCAGGGACACGAGTACATCCGAAGCCTCCACGAGGACTCCTGAAATCGCCTTTCGACGAGGTGGTTGAATAACTTTTTCACGGGGTGCCAATGGTGGACCGAGAGCACGGGGAGAGGACTGAGAAGGCGCTATGTCAGGGATGCTGAACTCCAGCCTTCAAGATTCTCACACATTTTTGGCACAGCTCAAGTTATTTGATGGAACAGAATCAGGAAAGATGTGGTCCATCATGTAGAACACAATCCTCATTCCATATGGATATGACCTTCGAGGACTAGAGTTTCGATACCTGTGCTCTATGTGATCCAGAGCCTTCCCTCTACATAGCTGAGGCTGTAACTTCCCACTGTGAACCTAGCCTGTGGGCACTTTTACACTGGGGCGGTGTGGTGCATCAAATTTGTAATCAAAGTTTGCAGTGTGAAACCGGCCTTAGGTTTAGCCAAAGTGTTGGAAATTGGTGGGAAGAAATCAATACGTGTTTTGCCATCTTCACACCTGCCTGTGTGGGAAAAACATGTGTTTTTTCCATACGAGTTTTTTCGGACACTAATCCCCTTCATTTGCGTTACAACGCATGTGTTTTGCCACAGTAGCTCAATGATTGTCAATAAAAAAACACACTATGCAAAATTATGCTGCAGGTTGGGAGTTGTTTTCCCCGCATGTGAAACTTACATTTTATTGTAAACAATCGACTTTGACATTGACTTACACTCCCACTTGTAGTTTGAATTTGCATGCAAATCTGGCAAGTGTGAACCTTGCCTTACTGGACTGGAGTTTAACAAATAGTGGTTTAAAATGTAAGCAGACAATCGTGTATTTTGCATTGTTTTCCCAAAACTACAAGCTCCTTCCTCTGCTATCCTGTTTCCAGACTGCATTGGAACCTATTCTTGCTTTCATAGCTTCATCTCTCCTGTTTACCTGCAGGCTATCTGCCAGAGCAGTTTGATGCCTTCATCTGCTATTGTGCCCAGGACATAAGCTTTGTGCAGGAAATGATCTGTCGGCTGGAGCAGACTAAACATAACCTGAAGCTGTGCGTGTTTGACAGAGACGTCCTCCCTGGTACATGTCTGTGGTCCATAACAAGTGAGCTCATAGAAAAAAGGTAGGTAAACATGGGCCTTCCTAGCTCTGCACAAAATCTGTGACATTCTTCTGCCTTCATATGCATCACTCCATGGTCCCATTACCTGCATTACTAATATGGGACAAAGACTACATGGAAAAGAAATTTCTGGCAACGTTATTTTGTCATTTATTTTAGAAGGGAGTAGAGAAGTAAGAACAGTGGCGTAGCTAAGGTGCTGTGGGCCCTGATGCAAGTTTTACAGTGGGGCCCCCCCAAGCACTCTATACATAACAATTGCCACTGCGCACCAAAACCTGCCAATGGCAACTACAGTGTCAGAGGTGCAAGAAGGGGATGGGGAGCAGTTTGTTAGTGATTACCACCATTCACAGTATCTATAGAAGTGATAATTATGAGCAAAGGACCAATAGAGAGCTAATACTGTAGTTGAGGGAGGGCCCTTCGGGGCCCCTCTGGCCCAAGGGCCCCGATGCGGTCGCTACCTCTGCACCCCCTATTGCTACGCTCCTGAGTAAGAAGCCTGATGTGCACTGTTTTTTTTACATCTCACTTCATCTTTTTTTTAAGGCCAACTAAACTCAGAATTGCAGCAAATTCTCAAAGTAATCACATTGATCAGTGTAAATGATACTGTACATATTTACCTTTAGAAAAGAAAATGAATTGCCTGCAGTTTCACTTTGTTATGCGGTGCCAGCCATGTTACCTCTTACTATTCCATGTGCATATAGAATTACAGTTTATAAATCAAAATCGGAGTCATCTAAACACATTCAACAGTGTGTAATTCTGCTTTAAAGTGTACCAGAGACCTCGATATACAAATAATTTTTTTACTTCCCCGGGGCTTCCTCCAGCCTCATAAGCAGCGCCGAGTCCCTCACCGTCCTCCCATGGTCCTCCGTTAAGCCGCAATCAGCCCCGGTAACAAGCTCAGTCGTGTCAGTTCGGGTCTACTGCGCATGTCCAGGAGGTCCGCCCATGCACAGAAGACCCAACTGACGCGACTGAACCAGTTATCGGGGCTGATTACGGCAGACCGTGGGATGACAGCGAGGGACTCGTGTGCTTATGGGGCTAGAGGAAGCAGCGGTGTGTATCAAATCTTTGTATATCGAGGTCTATGGTTTACTTGAAAGGGCGGTTCACCTGTAGCGTGGTGCTGACTGGTGCACACTGCTCAGCACAACTGCTGTCTGTGGTGTAGTAGCATGGCCCCATTCAGTGTTAGTGAAGTAAACTGCTTGTCTCTTCCACCTCAAAATTCACTTGGAAGCATTTTACAGTATTTACGGTGTGTGGTGTGAACAGTGCCATATTTGTGAAGGGGGAGGCCCACGTAGCAGCAGATATGAAGCATCTTATTTGATTAAGGTTTTACTGCAGGAGAGTTCAAAGGGTCATTACTTCTGCTCTGTTTCATAGTTTAAAATACAGAGCGTAGTTTTTAAACTACAAATATTAGAGAATGATGCAATGTTAAAAATAAATCTGTATAACTGAAAGTAAAAATGACTCTTCTTTGCTACTAATGTTCCATTAATTATCCGTATTACAAATTCAATTCATTATACCATAAGTTGTTGTGTTTTTTTGTTTTGTTTTTTTGCTTCAGTGTCACTTTAACAGATGTGTGCAATGTGTGTGTTGCAGGTGTAGGAAGATGGTGGTGGTCATATCTGACGACTATTTGGACAGCCCAGAGTGTGATTTCCAGACCAAATTTGCTCTTAGTCTTCAACCGGGTATGTATAACATTCTTGAATTGCATGGTGTTTCTCCTCCATCAAAAATATAACCTGCTGCTAACATGTTTCATGTTTTATGTAAAAAATAACCCCCCAAACTCTATAAATGCAGAGCAGGTGCTACAGAAGTCCAAACACTTACAAAATTTGGCATATTAACCATTTGCGGACGGACGCAGTTGAGATCTCGCCGTTTTCTCCCTGCCGCAGTATACTTGCCCTGCCGTCAGTATAATAGAAGAGCTCTGTGAACTGGTCAGGTGCTGTTTTCATTGGCTCCTGGCCCTGTCATCACTGTAAGCCAATCCCATTGGCTTACATTGATTGACAGGGTCAGGAGCCAATGAAAGCAGCCCCTGACCAGCGCACAGCGTTCTGCCGTCATAGGGACGGCAGAGAGAGGAACCTGTGACGGGGACAGAACAGTGGGAGGGGCTGATTATTGCGGCGTTTCGTCGGAAGGCTGTGATTCCGTTTTCCGAAGCGGTTTCCTAGACTGAAGAGATGCAAGGACTGCCTTTCGGCAGACTACACAGTCCCTCCACTAGCTATTCAACTGCAGATGTATGTATATGAAGCAGTTATTCTCAGTAATCCATAAGCATTATATTATTGCATTTCTAAAGTTAATTTTCAATTTCATAGGCAACGCTGTGCTTAGATCTCCAATGCTGGAAGATTTCACATTGCTTAATCATATATTTCTTCTCTGTGCAGGTGCTCGTGAGAGAAGACTTATTCCAGTGAAACACAAACCTATGAGGAAACCGTTTCCCAGCATCCTCCGCTTCATTACTGTGTGTGACTATACAAACCCCCACATACAGAGCTGGTTCTGGGACAGGCTCGCCAGGGCTCTGAAGACTCCGCAAACCCCCACATTCAGGGCTGGTTCTGGGACAAGCTCATCAGGGCTGTGAAGAAATGAGAGACTGTGCCTTGGCTCCTGAAGTGGTTATATAGCAGCCACTTCATGGGCTTGGTCAGAGTGAAAGTGAGCTGCTCCTTATATCTGCCGCTCAGTGCCGCCCCCTTCATTGTGCTGTAGAAATGGTGGACTTCATCCCTTAATTTGGGTTTATGGGACTGTTATGCTGCATACACACGATGCTATTTCCGATCAAAGGGAATCGGACGATTATTTCTGTCATGTCCAATCTGCTCCTGTTCAATAACGGGATAGATTTTTCGAAGTTATCACGGGAAAATCTATTGCGTTATCTATCAGGAGCAATTTGGACATGTACATATGATGCAACTTCCTCTCTGATTACCCGTCAGTTGGACAGGAAATTGCATCGTGTGTACCCAGCATTACTCATTTATGGGGGATCTACAAAGCGGTGATTTACATTGACAGGATGTAGCTCATTGGTCTGAATGAACTTTATTCTGATTTCAGGGATCCTCAGTTTCCTTTTCCTAGCATAGATACATGATTCAGGTCAGCTTGTAAATACACTTTTATTCCTGTTATGCATGAAGCAATTGGGAAAGGGATTGTTGGGTATAAAGACAGGAGCAGAGTTAATATTAATATTGACTAATTTCCCTTGGCAGCCAATGAAAACAATGAATTAAACAATGGGTTTATTAATGAAAGTTGCGATTATAATGCAATTTTTTAAATGCACATAATTATTCAATGTGTGCATTTAAAAAAATGCATCAAAATGCAATGTATTGTGTTGATTCCCACAATGCTTTTCTCTCACACAACATAGAATGTTTGCACATGCGTTTAATCTGCATTTTTAACAGTTTACTACATGTGATTCTGATTTTTTTTTTATTTATTTTTTTTCAATTCTATTTTTGATTCCAATTAAAAAAAACGTAGCAGCATGCAGAACTTTATTTAATTGGAAGCACAAATTGGACCATATAAAAAAATCGGAATTGCATGTAGTGTGCAAGAGGCCTGAGTGTGGACACTTGACAGGCCCTTATTAGTGAATGACTTCACTGTTACACAAACCTACTGGTTTCTCATGTTGCTCAGAATGGCGCACTGGATGGTTCTAGGCAGGCTGTTGGCCCTTTAATCTATACAATCTGTTGGCCTCACATATTGGAGAGAAGCTGGTAGATCCTTAGGTAGAATTTTAGGACTACCTCAGGAGAGGCTTCCCATCCTTCCATTCCAGTGCTAGAACCCCTGAAGTTCCACAGAGCTCACCTGCACTACGCAGGCATTCTCTATCAACAAGGCCTTGTTGACGGGCTAGCAGGGGTCTCAGCGCTGGAACGGCAAGGAGGAGGGCGACAGGAAAAGTCTCTGGAGGATCCAGAGGTTCTTCTCTCTTGAGGTAAGTACTCAAAATTAGGACACTTTTTTCCCTTCAGGTTTATTTTAACATTATGCTACTGTGAGCTGTTAATCCACCACTTGCAGCTACTGCGTTCCTGCTACACATTCATTTTATATGGAGGGTGATATCACTGTAATCCAGGGGCCTGACCAATCACAGAAGCTCATGTTTATATCACGCAATCCATGTTCTCACCACTTCTATGTTTTGTTTTGTTTTTAAACTGTTTTGTATGTTCTTTGCTGAGTTTTCTTTCATCTTTTTTACTTGTATGTTGTCATTTTTAAGGAAAATACAAAGAACGTTGCCTTTCTATAGGGCACCCATTTCTTTTTTTTCATATGGTGCGTATGTGATTATTTTACTAAATACATTTTTTAATATACCGTAAGAGATACTTTGTTTTGTTTTCAAATTTAGAGGATTTTAGTCAGGATAAAAATTGCCAGTAAAATTTTATCAGGTTATGCCTGCTTGGTGTTTTAGAGTCAGGGATGGGCTCATGAGTAATCACGAGTGCTTACTCGTGATTCAAATGAGGCTTAATTGCCACAGGTGTGCGCTTGGATGATGACGGTTATTTACCCATAATGCCACCGTCCTGCCTGCGCTTCAAACAGCTTGCACACGTCCTATTGGATGCGTTGCAAGCCTTACCACTGCGCACTTCCTCCTTCCGGCTTGGAGGAAGTGCACGTAGTGAGGCTTGCAACGTGACCAATAGGACGCGTGCAAGCTGTTTGAAGCGCAGGCAGGACGGTGGCATTATGGGTAAATAACCCTTTATCATCCAGCCGCACACCTGTGGCAATTAAGCCTCATTTGAATCACGAGTAAGCACTCGTGATTATTCATGAGACCAGCACTATTTAGAGTTGCTGCAGTGCAGTGTCTGCACTGAAGGTCACAAATAATAATGTTAACATTTGTACTCAAGTATTTGAGTGCTGCAGCCACTTTGGGCATGCTTAGTAGGCCACACTGCAATGTTAGAGAGTCTTGCCCAAGGACTCCTTACTGAATAGGTAACTGGTTCCAGCAGCAGGGTTTGGATCCTGATCTCCTCCTGTGTCAAAGGTGGTGCAATTAGTTGCAAATGGTGCGTTATATAGATGGGGGGGGGGTCTGCCACAGGGATGCCGCATCCATTTTCCAATCGGACGCCGCACCTGTGCTGTTGCGAATTTGCATCCGATTCACTATAGCTGTGCCATGCCTGGTTATGGGTATTCAGATGCGTTGTGTGTAAACAGTGCTGTGTCCAGCCACCCTGGATGGTGGGATGGAGGAAACTTGTGTGGCGGCATGACGGAAACGTGTGACAGGAGGGTGCGTTTACTTCTGTCATGTGCACGAGCATAGCATGAGCCACCTGCTTGTATAATTAATTAAAAAAATCCTGAAAAGAAAATATAAAGTATAGATATGGGTCATCCTTCTATCATATCATATATGTGAAGTTTGCTACATACCCTGAAACCTGCGGAAAGCATGTATAAAGGCATTACTGAAGTCTGGGCATCTCTGCCAGTAACAAAGATGGCGCTTCTGAACAGGTCAGGTGATCGCTGCCTGAATATAAAAAGGACTGACCAGCCCTCTTCTCCTTAAGCCACACCCTGATGAAGCCCATTGGGCGAAACATGTAGGTGGGAGGAGCCACAGGAGGCCGGCCTCGTCCATTGCTTTGATTCCACACCGCTCCGAGAGCGTTTCCACCACCGTCACCGCTGCTATGCGGGTGCGCTGACCGAGCGCGAATGGCTCTTCACTATTACCAGTGAGATGGTATAGCGGATGCGAACCTTGTATGCTGACAAGTTCACAAGCTCAGGTCCAACACAAGCCGACTGGGACACGTAAGACATAGGGGCGCAAATCCCCGTTTAACAAGATGGAGTATATGTCATGCTGTCATGCTGCTGATGCTTTGCTGGCTTTACACACGCTTGTGCTCTAACTACCTGTCAACCTACTGATTCTGTAAACTGCACTCTCAGCTGATGATTGATGGACTGTTGTGCTGCGCAATGCTACTATCTGGCTAAACTGTGACTTTTGCAAACCTGCATGCAATGGACTATATCCCTCAAGATCTGCACAGCTTGCATTAACATTCGTTTTGGAATTGTCCATATGACCCAATTAAACACTGGCAGTGTAGGTTAGTGTAGGATGAGGCTTAGACAAGCTGTACTGACAGAAGTGGCTCCTTAAAGCAAACAGTGAAGCAATTAGGTTCCCCAGAGATGTGTGGCCACACTTTATGCATTTAGCGCTAATTCTCACTGGATGAATGCCATGGATGGTTGGATGTGAAGTATGTGTGGATGCAGGGACTGCTGAGCTAATCCTTGGGATCCGAGTGTTTTTAAGATTTTATTAGATTTCTTCTGAGTCAGTTTGTGATTGCTGTAAATTTTTCTACAATAAAGTTTTTTGATACATGACAAAGCGAGGCCTGGTGTAAACTCTTTTTTGTGGGAGTTTTTTGCAGATCTAGGTATCTGAGTTTAAGGCCCGCAAGCAATTGATACATCTGCGCACACAGTGTGGTTCATGTGTGGTGCAGATAGATAATCAATTGATTGGTCATGTGAAGACCTATGTCTAATATAAGTATACAAATAAGGTAGGGTTTTAGAAACCCATATGTAAGGTCTCCCCAAATTTTTTTTGGTATCCAATTTACTGGGGCCGCTCAATTTATATAAACAGCAAATCTCAAGCTGACCAAGAGATCAGTGTTTTTAATGTCAATTGTGGAGAGGAGTGGTAACTAGTCAATGAGGAAAGATGGCGTATAGGATACCTGATCTGCTACAGGAGGAAATTGAATGTGCTTTCTCGGAAAAGGGGGTTACTGGGGATAAAAAGACAATCAGAGATAAAGAACCACTCTGGCAGCTTTTCAAAGGGCACCGCCACTTGGTAGAGAAACAGTTAAAGAGAAGATGGAATGTATCTTTTTTGCAGTCCTATCATAAAGCTAAGATTATCCCTCATGGAATACGTGAGAGAATAGTACCGACAGATAACCTATTGACAGAAAGATTTAAGAAAATCTGGTCTGAGGACTGTTTGCAGAGAGGTCTCCATATTGTGAGACTGTTTATAGAGGAGGAAAAGGTGCAATTGGAGGAGCTATCAGAAGAGGTTGAAATGAGTGGTGTTCAATTAGATGCACATAAAGATGATCCAGACTTCGAGAAACTCAATAATAATCTAAAGATATACATAGAAAAGGCTCAATTTACAATCAAGAAGATGAAACAATCGAAATTTCAGAAAGATTTGACAGAATGGAATTTAGCAACAGTCTTTGATCCATCTCTCAGACCCAAACGAGGTCGGTCCAAGTCAAGGCGGAGGGGAAGTGGCAGTCGACCAAGACGCCCAGCCCCACCCCCTAAAAAAGATCTTAAAAAAGACCCTAAAAATGATAATAAAAACAAAAATAATACACAGAGTAGTGATGAAGATAGTGACAAACAGGTGACTTTTTTGGATGTGGACGAGATGGACGAGGAGGAGGACGAAGAAAGCGAAGACCAGGACAGAGACAAAGGTATAGTCAAAGGAGCCAAGGGGTCCAGTCGAAGAGAGGTGGAGATAAGGGGAGCAGCAGGGAGGGAGATGCCGAGGAGAGGGCGGAGCCAGAACAAATAGAACAGAAACAGCTGGGAGTCAATGTGGTCAATCTGTCCAATTTCACGTTAGAGCCTCGACATATATCGCTCCTCTCTAAGGGACTTACTTTTGCTCCCGTTCAGAGAGGAGATGAGTTCATCATCTATAAGGATATTCTCCTATTTTTGAGGAGAGTCCATCTAAAATTAATGTTCAAAGATAAAAAACAAATGGAAGGAAATATAGATGATGAATATCAGTATGACTGTCTGAGTTTAGAAGAACGCGAGGCTCTAGTGGCATTGGAGAGTTTATGGGATGAAGGACATGTAGATGAAGAGCTGGGGGTTGGAATGACAGCAGTGACAGATGTGACGTTACGGACTAAATTAAAGAAAAAGTCGAAATTCATGCCTCCCCTTAACTCAAATAAATATCTATCGGTCTTCTTAGAGACATTAGCGAATGATTTAAAGACCATAGATTTGAACCCCAAGGTAATACAAAATCTAACAAAGGAAGAAAAACTAGCATTGCAGGAGCTAAAAGAGGCGAAGGGTATTGTCATAAAACCAAGTGACAAGGGGGGAAATGTGGTCCTGTGGAGTGAAGATGACTATCTAAGGGAGATGCATCGACATCTCGATGATGGATCAGTATATCAGCGTCTTGAGCGGGACCCATTTCCCCCCTTGATTGATAAAATCAATGACAAAATGGAAGGAGCATTTAGACAAGGCCTCCTGTCAAAGGCAGAACTCGAATTTTTGAAAATCGAGGAATATGTTAGACCCACTTTATACCTAATTCCCAAACTCCATAAAAACAAGGAAAAACCTCCGGGTCGCCCGATTTTATCGGGGAATGGAGGACCAACAGAAAGAATTGGACAGTTTGTGGACCAAAAATTGAAGAGGCTTGTACAGAGCCTTCCGTCATATGTGCAAGATACCAGGGATGTCCTAAGAGTCATCTCTGGCTTGCGGGTACCCCCGGGGGCCCTCCTGGTGGGGATAAACGTGGAGTCTTTGTACACGTCGATTCCCCATCAGGTGGGCCTCGAGGCGATATCCTTTTTCCTCGATGAGGCCTACCCAGCTCAGACTGACCACAATTGGTTCATAATGGATATGCTACGGCTGGTCCTGACAGAAAACTATTTTCTTTTTGGAGGTGTGTTTTATCGCCAGGTGGCTGGGACATCGATGGGAGCGGCGTGTGCGCCGGCGTACGCGTGCCTCCATCTAGGATTCTGGGAGAGGAGGGACGTATATATACTTAATACATTCCGGCGCCACGTCGCGATGTGGATTAGATTCATAGATGATGTGCTGGTGGTGTGGAAGGGCAGTAGAGAAGAACTAGAAGAATTCATACAAGAATTGAATAATAATGATAAAAATATCAGGCTGACGTATGTCTGTGATGAACAGGAGATCCCGTTTCTGGACCTTAAAATTGCGGTCAGGAACGAAGTTCTAAGTAGTTCTACATACAGAAAACCGACGGCCGGTAATACCATACTCCACGCCACCAGCCATCATCCCAGCCACCTGGTAAGAAACATCCCCTATGGACAGTTCCTCCGTTTAAGGAGGAACTGTTCATCTGAGATTGAATTCGCACAAGAATCACGTGAATTATATTCACGACTAAGAGAACGAGGGTACCCACACAGGGTACTTAGGAGATGCCTACAAAAGGCAAGGGATCGCCAACGCGAGACCCTACTCGTATCTGGCAAGAGGGATGGATCAAATACCCCTAGCGGGGAAAGAATAATTACTCAGTATGGGTCCCATTGGAATACTCTACGAACCCTGCTGACGAAAGCTTGGCCAATACTGTTGGCATCATCTGAAATAGCAGAGATTGTGGGCCCCGCACCCATGATGACAGCTAGACGGGCGAGAAATTTAAAAGATCAACTTGTAACTTCTGAATTTAAAAATACAAAACAGGTAGAAGATAGAAGAACTTGGTTGGCATCTGTTCCCCCTCCAAAAGGCATGCACAGGTGTGGGAGGTGCAAAGTATGTCCATTTGTACATAAGACAGATACTTTTTGGGATGCTAGACATGAGCGGGAATTCAAGATTGGAACCTTTATGAATTGTGAGACCACGGGGGTGGTATACATGGTGACCTGCCCCTGTGGCCTACATTATATTGGAATGACTACTAGAATGTTCAAAACTAGATTAGAGCATATGTCGAATGTTAAAAATAAGAATGAAGAGAATAATGGACCGTTGAGAGACCATTATCAACAACATCATGGGGGAAACTTCAAGGGTAGCCTGGTTAAAGTCTTGACATCTATAGCTAAAGGAGCAAGAAAAGTGAGTATAGAGAGGGAACTTCTCCGTAAGGAGACTATGTGGATATATAAATTGGGCACACTTTCTCCCAATGGCCTTAACTCTGAGATAAATTTTTCAGTCTACCTGGACCCATATTAGCCTGATGTAAAATGTAATGTGTCCCACTCCATATATAGACGGGTGTTGTGTGCGCTAGTTTCAATTTTAATTGAATCTAATTTATCTTCTTCTGTTTTGGATATATGTATACTTTTTGCCTTCTCTGTATCTATGCAAATCCGCTGGCAATATATATGGCCCCATAGGTAGTGTACACACCGCGCATAACATGGAATAATGTCTGTGCCCTACCTGCTGCATAGCCAATTGGAGGTGGTGACGGGAGCGAGCCAGAGACATATGGGATGAAAACATTCCCTGATTTGAAAGGGAACATTGCTTTAAATGTATTTATACACAGATCCGGCTAAATGTGTCAGGGTGTATGAATCCAGGTATGAATGCAGATCTAGGCATTGTAGCGCTGTCATTCCTATTTCCAATCGAGCCTGGAAGTCACAATATAAATATAGGTATAAATACAAAAAAATCCTGAAAAGAAAATATAAAGTATAGATATGGGTCATCCTTCTATCATATCATATATGTGAAGTTTGCTACATACCCTGAAACCTGCGGAAAGCATGTATAAAGGCATTACTGAAGTCTGGGCATCTCTGCCAGTAACAAAGATGGCGCTTCTGAACAGGTCAGGTGATCGCTGCCTGAATATAAAAAGGACTGACCAGCCCTCTTCTCCTTAAGCCACACCCTGATGAAGCCCATTGGGCGAAACATGTAGGTGGGAGGAGCCACAGGAGGCCGGCCTCGTCCATTGGTTTGATTCTACACCGCTCCGAGAGCGTTTCCACCACCGTCACCGCTGCTATGCGGGTGCGCTGACCGAGCGCGAGTGGCTCTTCACTATTACCAGTGAGATGGTATAGCGGATGCGAACCTTGTATGCTGACAAGTTCACAAGCTCAGGTCCAACACAAGCCGACTGGGACACGTAAGACATAGGGGCGCAAATCCCCGTTTAACAAGATGGAGTATATGTCATGCTGTCATGCTGCTGATGCTTTGCTGGCTTTACACACGCTTGTGCTCTAACTACCTGTCAACCTACTGATTCTGTAAACTGCACTCTCAGCTGATGATTGATGGACTGTTGTGCTGCGCAATGCTACTATCTGGCTAAACTGTGACTTTTGCAAACCTGCATGCAATGGACTATATCCCTCAAGATCTGCACAGCTTGCATTAACATTCGTTTTGGAATTGTCCATATGACCCAATTAAACACTGGCAGTGTAGGTTAGTGTAGGATGAGGCTAATGGCCCATACTCACGGGCGAGAAATGTGGCCTGTCGCCAGCACACGTGAGCGTGTGGGCGACAGGCCGGCGACAGCTTCTCGCCAGGTCCCTCCGCGTACACACGCGGAAGAGGGACCAGCGGCAAGGCGGAAGCTGTCGCTGACGTTCCTCCTCCCCCCGCCGGAAGCTCCATATACCTACATGGAGGTTGCTGTCGCTAGTCCGCGTACTCACGCGGACTAGCGACAGTTGCGGCGGGGGGGCAGCGGCGACTGTCGCCATGCGATTGAAAGTTTCAATCGCATGGCGACATGAGCGGCGGGCGACAGTTCGGGGTGCGCGCGTGTGCGACGGCCCATACTCACGGGCGACCTGTCGCCGCAACACGCGCGCGCCGCGTGTTGAGGCGACAAAAGTCCCTCGTGAGTATGGGCCATTAGACAAGCTGTACTGACAGAAGTGGCTCCTTAAAGCAAACAGTGAAGCAATTAGGTTCCCCAGAGATGTGTGGCCACACTTTATGCATTTAGCGCTAATTCTCACTGGATGAATGCCATGGATGGTTGGATGTGAAGTATGTGTGGATGCAGGGACTGCTGAGCTAATCCTTGGGATCCGAGTGTTTTTAAGATTTTATTAGATTTCTTCTGAGTCAGTTTGTGATTGCTGTAAATTTTTCTACAATAAAGTTTTTTGATACATGACAAAGCGAGGCCTGGTGTAAACTCTTTTTTGTGGGAGTTTTTTGCTGTATAATTAATTACTTCAGGAAATCCTGAGGAATCTTTGGATGGAAAGATGAAAATAGAAAGCCAGTACTAGATGGCTGAGATCTCCACGTCCGCCGGCCACACTGCATTAGGCCTCTTTACCACGGATTGTTAGGCAGTGAAATGTCTCTCACAACTGCTCACTGCTGCCTAGTAACTGCTTGTTACTGTCTGGTAACTGCTTGCTGAGCACACAGTTCAACAGTCTGTGGAAAAGAGGCCTCAAAGTGTACCGAGTCGAAGCTTGGGAACAAAATTAGATACTTACCTAAAGAGAAGGAAGCCTCAGGATCCTATTGAGCCTTCCTTCTGTATTCTAATGTCCCCCGTCACTGAGCACGGTCCCCCTGAGATGATCGAGGCCGCACAGCTCTTCTACCTGTATGGTGGCGACGCGAGCCCGCGCGTACGCACATGCACAATAAGGCAGAGCCGTGGGCTCCGAGTCTGTACTACTGCGCGGCCATGATCTGGAGGGGAGCCGCGCTCAGCGACGGGGGACATCTGAGAAGCCAGGAAAGCCTCAATAGGCTCCTTAATGCTTCCCTCTCTTAAAGGGAGTATATGATTTTGATCTCAAGCTTTGGCTCGGGATCATTTTAAATTAGCAGGCAGAAACAAGGAAATCATGCTATTTTATTGCCAGCATTCATAAACTGACGAGTGCAAATGTTCAACACATTCCTATAATTGAATAAATAGTCATGGTACTGATCATTGCTGGCTGGCACATGGATGAGGAGAGAGAGGTCCACCAGTGGAGGCCAGGGGGTACACACAGCCTAACGACTGTTTCGCAGGGGGGCCACCTAACTTCTTCCGAGGCCACTTTATGAACACTGCCAATAATATAGCATGACAGTGCTGGATTTCCTTTTTTCTACCTGCTAATTTGATAGCTCATCCAGTTCATCCTCATGCTGCACTAGGAAATCCACCTTGCCTAGAACAGAGTTTCAGTCCATTTAAAGAGAAACCGTGACCAAGGATTGAACTTCATCCAAATCAGTAGCTGATACCCCCTTTCCCATGAGAAAAACAAGGAAAAAATACACTATTTCTCCAATTTCATCCCCTATATTTTTTTAATGTAAACACTGCTACTGTGCATAAAACCCACACATTTTATCTTCCTATTTGTCCTGGTTATAAGATTTCAATGATGGCCCTAGTACAAAGTATGGTGACAATATAGTATTTGGAAATAAAGGTGTGTTTTTTTTCTTTGGTGTTTTTTTTATCACTATTTTCACGTGCACAGGAAGGCACGTACAGACACGGGAGTGCGCACGTGCACCCACAGGGGAGTGCACGCATGCACGTGGACGCACACAGCGGCAGCAGCACTGTCTGACTTACAAAGATGTCCTGGAGCTATTAAGAGGCTCTAGCAGGACGTTTTTATAAGTCAGCTTGTCATTAAGTGGTTAAAACTGACACAATCCTGTAAGGGGAATCACTACCTCGCTTCCAAAAAACAATGTCTGCGAATGCAGTTTTTATTTATGGCAATGTGGTAGAATGCAATATGTGTTGCCTGAGGGATTTAATCATAATTACAGTAATTTGCGCATAGTCCTGAATGACCACATACTGTAGCATGTTCTTCACTAATTAAATGGATATTGGTTTATCCCTTCATATATGTCTTGTAACCCAAGCTTGCATACATGAAGTGACCTGTGGCCATGATGATATAAACGTGTGCAGATATACCGCCAATCCTAATTAATCTCAGTTTTTTTGGTTTTTTTTTAAATAGTAAAGATTCATAAACCAGTGCTTTATCTAAGCAGTTACACTGCAGGCTGTCTCATGAAAATGAATTAAGGGTCATAGAACTTCTGTGTGGCTTTGCAATTATAAGAAGTGTAGTAAGGTATAGTACATTATGGCGTCATCTTTTCTCAATTTGGGAGTTGAATAAATATCAGCCATGTCATTTCAGACGTAGATTTTCAACCCCTAAAGCGAAAAGAAATGAGGAAAGTTGTATATAAGATTAGTTCTTCAGATACAATTTTTCCAGTGCTGGGTTCCTGGTTTGAATTTGGGCCAGGACTCTATGTGCATGGAGTTTGCATGAACTCCCTGTGTTTTTCCTCTGGGAATATGTTAATTGGCTTTCCCCAATTTGGCCATAGACTATGATAGGGACATATGACATTATTATTATTGATTTATAAAGCGCCAACATATTCTGTGGTGCTGTACAGAGTAAGAACAAACATGGGGTACATAGTAATACAGATAATTACAATTATAATGAATAAGACAGAATTGGTAGACAACGTAATGAATGAGAAATGGGACATTAGGACATTTAGTGACAAGAATATATGCTGTGTAAAGTGTTGTGGAAGATGTCAGCGCTGTAAGTTAAATAAACAAGTCTATTTTCATATTAGATTTGCTAACCAAGTAAGGCCTCTTTTCCACAGACAGTTGAACTGTGTGCTCAGCAAGCAGGTACCAGGCAGCAACAAGCAGTTACCAGGCAGCAGTGACCAGTTGTAAGAGTTTGAGAGGCATTTCACTGCCTATCAACAGTCCGTGGAAAATAGGCCCAAGTGTTGCAGTATCGCTTTTAACCACTAGAGGGGGGAATCAGGAAAGAAATGGAAAGTCGGAATGGCCTGATCGTTGGGTTTGATGAGGTTGGCTCTTCCTGTGCCTTGTGTTATGAACTTTCTCCTTATTTGGCAGATTAGTGGGAGTGTTAATAAACTTATATTATTAGACTCCCCAGTTTTGAATGTGACTTGAAGACAGCTTATCTTTACAGCCTCCCGTAAAACTATGCTGAAATATTTTTTGTCAGATATAGGTAGGATTGTGTCTAAAATAAATAGGTGTCTCAGCAGAAAGTAATAATACCTCCCTGGTCCTAAAGTAAACCATAATAACCTTTTAACTAGACCTAAGAATGAATTGTACAAATTACATTAAACACACATAACACTCCACTCCATTCCACTGATAATTCACCTGAGATCTGGGGCCCACTAGAGATTGTTCTTGCACTTGCAATTGCGCATGCACTTTGTGCAGCGTTTTCCACTGCGATTTGAAGTGCTGTACAATCTACTGCCAGAAATTGTATAGTGCTTCCGATTAGTGGTTCCTAATTATTATTTTGTGTTTAAAAAGAGTTTGAAGTAACTGCCGGGTCTCCTAATGTGAATTTCCGCCAGGGCTGAGCCCTGCTCCCTTGTACAACAGGTCATAGGCGCTTCTCTGTTCCCAAATAGAGTAGCGCTGCTGCCCTACTGTGCAGGGGGCAGGGCTAAGCAGCTGAAATTGACGGAAAACCCAGCAGGTACTTAAAGTGTACCTGAGATGAAAGCCATCTCAGGTTCCATACTTACCTGGGGCTTCCTGTAGCCCCCTTGAGGCCGCTTAGCCCCTCGCTGTCTCCCTGGGTGGCTCCTGTCACCGGCAATACTGCCCCAAAGCCCGGCCAGGCACGCTCCCCCATTGTGCTTACGCGGCTGGGATTGTTCTGCGCTTGCACAACTACTTCATGGGGGAGCGTGCCTGGCTGGGCATGCGCGATGAAACGTGAATCGGCCAGGCTTTCAGGCGGTATTGAGGATGACCGGAGCCACCCGGGTAAACAGCGAGAGACTGAGCTGGCTTAAGGGATACATCCAAGGTAAAAGAAAAATCCAAATCCACTTACCTGGGGCTTCCTCCAGCCCCTGGCAGCCGTCCTGTGCCCTCGCCGAAGCTCCGCTCACTGCCGGTGTCCTCAGCTGAAGAAGCCGGGTCGGCTTCATGTAAGCTCCACGGTGCAGGTCACGTGGTGTAGCCGACGTCATCGGGTCTGTACTGCGCAGGCGCATAACCACCAGGTAAGTATGGCTCTCATCTCAGGTTCACTTTAAAACTTTATTTAGCACATGAAATCGTCCACAATGTTGCTACAAAATCACTTTTAAAAGCTATTCAAAAGCAATTTTGCAGCGTTTTTATTTTTAGCATCAGAAAGCAAACGATCCAAAAATGCAGCAGAAACTGCGATGGTGATTTCGGCTAGAACACTTCGTTCCTGTCCAGTGGATGACAAGGATGACTGTGTTTCTAGATAAAACACTGTCAGTTTGAGCCAGGGTACAGCAACAACCCAAGGGACCCCTGCAAAATTAGCATAAGGCCCCCTCCTTTCATCCAACTCCCCTTGTGTGGCTGGTAAAAAACACACACACACCACACCACACACACAGCAGTGTAATATGTATCTGCTCCAGTGCTGGGTCGTGTCTTTTCTATTCTTCCCAGCAACTCAAGCTTCCGATTATATGAGATGCACTTGGAGGCAGATGTATGCAGCCCAGAGCGCATGGCTGTCAGGAGACCCAATACAGCACTGGAGCAGGTAAATATTAAACCATTACACTGCCCCACTCTGAAGAAGGGGAGGAGCAGGGAAGGAGCGGGAACACACACATCTCCAAACACCACCACTTCCTCCCCCTCCCCTTCCCTTCCGCCGGTCACCATAGTTAGGCCACTTTATTTGAGACAGCTTGGCTTAGACTATCTTTTAGATTTTGGCCCCTCACATTATTGAGTTTGACACCCCTGAATAAGCAATGGAATGTCAGCAAGCTGCCAGTATAGCAATCATAGGGAAAAAAATCTGGATTTATCAGACATTGAGAAAGGCCTGGTCATCAGCTACATAACCAATGGTGGCAGCTAGGGATTATCGGAAAGAGCAAATTCAGTTCTGCCGGAAATCACGGATTCCGTCAGTGTTAAATTCCGTCACTATGAAAATCCCGCCGGATTTGTACGAAATTCCGCGGAATTACGGATTCCGTCGGAAATTTGAAAAAGTCGCTACAGTTACTTTGTCCTATATTATAGCCCATAGACCTTTTTAACTGGTCCTTTTCTCTCTCCTCCTCCTCCTCTGTCTCATCTTCCAGGGAATTGTACTATTTCAAAAGCCAGCTTACATGCCATGGCTGGGAATTGAACCCAGGTCTGAGCGTGTGGTAGGTAACTCACGTAACCACTATACCACCAACAACACTACATGCTAAAGCCAGCCTAGCATGTACCATTATGATCAATCCAAGAGAAAAATTAGCTTGCTTAATCCACAGAATTGTACTATTTCAAAAGCCATCTTACATACCGTAGTGTGTTGTTGGTGGTATAATGTTTAGGATAGCACTAGACCTGGGTTCAATTCCCGGCCAATGTGAGTTGGCTTTTGACATGCTACAAATCCTTAAGAAAGCTAATTTTTCTCTTGGATTGATCATAATGGTACATGCTAGGCTGGCTTCAGCATGTAGTGTTGTTGGAGGTATAGTGGTTAAGTGAGTTACCTACCACACACTGAGACCTGGGTTCAATTCCCAGCCACGGTATGTAAACTGGCTTTTGAAATAGTACAATTCCCTAGAAGATGAGACCCTCCTCCCTCCGGGAGGAGAGAGGAGGGAGAAATTAGTTAGGTGAGGAAATAAATTTGAATTCCGCGGAATTTTAAAATTTTCTGCGGAATTCCGTTATAGCTATAGCAATTTCGACCATCGGAATCGGAATTGACCAAATTCCGTCCGGAATCACGGAATTTACAATTCCGCGGAACCCAGCAACCATCCCTAGTGGCAGCATCCTGGAGCAGAGTTTATGCACTGTTCAGGGGCTGATGTGATTAAAATATACCATGAGAAGATGGACGGAAACTTTAGATGAACCAACCAAATAACTGTGGGCAGCATCAATATGAGAGTAAACATTGGTTACACTACCGAGAAGAACTCAACATCCAAATCAACCAGGAGGTTTCTAGATGTGTGTCTAAAATGATTGTGCAGTGAACTCTAATGGGGCTCCTGAGCAAGCAATTAGTGACTACACCAATGTGCACATGCGGTCACCAATAAAAACATCTTAAATTTGTATAGGAATACCCACATTGCTCTTGCACCAACTGGCAGAGGGTTGCCTTCTGAAATGAGTAACTGTTAACCTCCCTGGCGGTATGATAAATGCGACTGCGCGGCTGCGGGAGTGTTTATTTCAAATTATTATTTATTTTTTTTAGCATGTAGCTAGCCTAGCGCTAGCTACATGCTTCCCCCCTCCCTGCGGCGTCCCCCCCGTACCTACCGATCGCCGCCAGCGCCGCTTCCCCATAAGGAAATCCCGTTCTGAACCGGATTTCCTTGAGGGCTTCCCCGTCGCCATGGCAACCAACGGAGTGACGTCATCGAAGTCGCCGACGTCGTGACGTCACAGGGAATCCCGATCCACCCCATAGAGCAGCCTGGCCGCGATTGGCCAGGCTGCGCAAGGGGTATGCGGGGGGGGGGGCCTGTTTCCACGGCGGGTAGCGGCGCATCGGCGGCGGGGATCAGACCAAACACGTGTTTGAAAAAAAATTATGTAAATCGGCCCAGCAGGGCCCGAGCGACACCCTCCGGCCAGGCGCGGAGCTAGGGGGGGTCGGGGTAGGACAAGTGCCCCGGGGCGCCTGGTCCCCAAGGGCACCCTCCGCCTGGCTGAGCTGCGGGTTTTTTTTTTTGTTTTTTGTTTTTTTCCGGCGGGTGAGGGGAGCAGCGCAGAGAAGAGGGAGAGCTGTGCGTACGGTGGGGAAGGGGGGCCATATCCCCCCTCCTTCCCTCACCTTAGGTGCTCTCTCCCTCCCTCGCTGTCCCCTCCAATGTCCGGGTGGCTGGGCTGGCAGCGGCGGGCGGAACTCACCTCCGTCTCGCTCCAGTGCTGGCCGGAAGTTCGGGTGCGCAGCCGCAGCTCTGGTCTGGATCAGACCAGAGTAGTGGCAGATCCATCCGGCGCTGAGACGAGACGGAGGTAAGTTCCGCCCGCCGCTGCCAGCCACCCGGACATTGGAGGGGACAGCGAGGGAGGGAGAGCAGCTCTTCTCTGCGCTGCTCCCCTCCTGCTGGGGAGGGGGACACCTGACCTGGCTACCTACTCTGGGCACATATACCCCTGCCTACATATACTGGACATATATCCCTGGCTACCTACTCTGGGCACATATACCCCTGGCTACCTACTCTGGGCACATATACCCCTGCCTACATATATTGGGCACATATACCCCTAACTACATATACTGGGCATATACCCCTGGCTACCTACTCTGGGCACATATACCCCTGGCTACCTACTCTGGGCACATATACCCCTGCCTACATATATTGGGCACATACCCCTGGCTACCTACTCTGGGCACATATACCCCTGGCTACCTACTCTGGGCACATATACCCCTGGCTACCTACTCTGGGCACATATACCCCTGGCTACCTACTCTGGGCACATTTACCCCTGGCTACCTACTCAGGGCACATATACCCCTGCCTACCTACTCTGGGCACATATACCCCTGCCTACCTACTCTGGGCACATATACCCCTGCCTACATATATTGGGCACATATACCCCTAACTACATATACTGGGCATATACCCCTGGCTACCTACTCTGGGCACATATACCCCTGGCTACCTACTCTGGGCACATATACCCCTGGCTACCTACTCTGGGCACATATACCCCTGGCTACCTACTCAGGACACATATACCCCTGGCTACCTACTATGGGCACATATACCCCTGCCTACATATACTGGGCATATACCCCTGGCTACCTACTCTGGGCACATATACCCCTGGCTACCTACTCTGGGCACATATACCCCTGGCTACCTACTCTGGTCACATATACCCCTGGCTACCTACTCAGGGCACATATACCCCTGGCTACCTACTCTGGGCACATATACCCCTGCCTACATATACTGGGCACATATACTCCTAACTACATATACTGGGCATATACCCGTGGCTACCTACTCTGGGCACATATACCCCTGGTTATCTACTCTTGGCACATATACCCCTGCCTACATATATTGGGCACATATACCCCTAACTACATATACTGGGCATATACCCCTGGCTACCTACTCTGGGCACATATACCCCTGGCTACCTACTCTGGGCACATATACCCCTGGCTACCTACTCTGGGCACATATACCCCTGCCTACATATACTGGGCACATATACCCCTAACTACATATACTGGGCATATACCCCTGGCTACCTACTCTGGGCACATATACCCCTGGCTACCTACTCTGGGCTCATATACCCCTGGCTACCTACTCTGGGCACATATACCCCTGCCTACATATACTGGGCATATACCCCTGGCTACCTACTCAGGGCACATATACCCCTGGCTACCTACTCTGGGCACATATACCCCTGCCTACATATACTGGGCACATATACTCCTAACTACATATACTGGGCATATACCCCTGGCTACCTACTCTGGGCACATATACCCCTGGCTATCTACTCTGGGCACATATACCCCTGCCTACATATACTGGGCACATATACCCCTAACTACATATACTGGGTACATATACCCCTGGCTACATATACTGGGCATATATACCCCTGGCTACATATACTGGGCACATATACCTCTGGCTACATATACTGGGGACACATACCCCTGCCTACATATACTGGGCACATATACCCCTGACTACCTGTTCTGTGGACATCTCTACCCCTGGCTACCTGTTCTGGGGACATCTCTACTGCTGGCCACCTATTCTGGGGACACCTATAGACCTGGGGCTATCTATTTTGGGGGAAGCACTGCTGTCAGATTGAGTGCATTTTGGGGAACTGCTGCCAGGTGAGAGGTGTCTACCATATTAAGGGGGCATTCTGCCTATTTATGTGAAATGCTGTCTATTTATGTGCCTCATGACTGCTGAATTTGTCTTGTTGGGGGCCTCATGGTTACTGAATTTGTCTTATTGGGGGCCTCATGATTTGTTGGGGGCCTCAAGATCGCTGAATTTGTCTTGTTAGGGGCCTCATGATTGCTGAATTTGTCTTGTTAGGGGCCTCATGATTGCTGAATTTGTCTTGTTGGGGGCCTCAGGATTGCTAAATTTGTCTTGTTGGGGGCCTCATGATTGCTGAGTTGGTCATGTTGGGGGCCTCATGTTTGCTCATGATTGCGGAATTTGTCTTGATGGGGGGGGCTCATGATTGCTGAATTTGTCTTGGAACATGCTGGAAGGTACATACTGAGGGAGGGTGGGTGAGCGTGAGCCTGCTAACCTCCATGTACATTTGAAGGGGCGTGACCAAATGTGGAGCACCCATAACCACGCCCACATTTGGTCACGACCCTTCACCTTAGGGGGCGCATTAATAGTCTTTGTCCCCTGGCGCTGAAAACCCTAGCTACGCCTCTGCCTCCGGCGGCTTACCCCGTGTCACACACGGTGTTACCGCCAAGGAGGTTAAGCCCCCTGGCCTCAAATCGCTTAGCTGTGCCACCATGGCCACTGCTACAGGCATTTGGGTGCATGCTGCAGGTTGGCGTTGGAGACAGCATGCTGGGGAATGGGTCTTGCTCTCCTCTCTGTAAGCTCCCTTACCAGGGGCAAACCCCAGGATTTTCAAGGGGGGGGGGGGAATTTCTGAAAGGTCTCCCTCAGCCACGCACAATACAGTATAATAATATGGTAGATCATCATGCTGGGTACACATAATGCAATTTCCCATCTGACTGACAGGATCTGACAATTATTTCCAAAATGTCTGATCTGCTCCCGATCGACAACAGGATCGATCAGGAGCAGTTTGGATACAGATAATAATGAGGACAGCCGACATTGCTAATGAAGGGGAAAGTGAAGCATTCACACAGCAGGGCACAGAGCTGTGCTCAAACCTAAAGACACTGAAGCGAAAAAAAAATGATGATATTATGATTTGTATGTGTAGTACAGCTAAGAAAGAAAACATTAAGATCAGATACATCAGTCTAATTGTTTCCAGTACAGGAAGAGTTAAGAAACTTCAGTTGTTATCTCTATGCAAAAAAAACCATTAAGCTCTACGACTTTCAAAGTCGTGGAGCGTGCTGTCTTCTGACTTTTATTATCTCAACTGTTAGTGAACAAATTTCTTTTTCTCTGCCAGAGGAGAGGTCATTAGTTCACAGACTGCTCTGAAAGAAACATTGTGAATGCAGAGTGTTGTGTAATCTGCACATATTAGAGAATGATGCAATGTTAGAAAAAACACTATATACCTGAAAATAAAAATATGAGAATATTTTCTTTGCTGCTAATCTTCTAGTAATTATTCATAGTACACAACTAATTCATTATATCATATATTTTTTTCGCTTCAGTGTCTCTTTAAAGAGGAACTGTAACGACAAAACGGCCCCTGGGGGGTACTCACCTCGGGTGGGGGAAGCCTCAGGATCCTAATGAGGCTTCCCACGCCGTCCTGCGTCCCTCGGGGGTCTCGCTGTAGCCCTCCGTACAGCGGTGACGCAATATTTACCTTCCTGGCTCCTGCGCAGGCGCTCTGATGGCTGTCGGCGCCGAAGTAGGCGGAAATACCCGATCGCCGTCGGGTCTGCTCTACTGCGCAGGCGCAAGTTTCCGGCGCCTGCGCAGTAGAGCGGACCCGACGGAGATCGGGTATTTCCATCTATTTCCGTGCCGAAAGTCGCCACAGCGCCCCCGCTGGAGCCAGCAAAGGTAAATATTGAACTGACAGTCGGCACAGTCGCCGGCTGTTCGGAGGGCTGCGGCGAGACCCCCGTGGGACAGAGGACGGCGTGGGAAGCCTCATTAGGATCCCGAGGCTTCCCCCACCCGAGGTGAGTACCCCCCAGGGGATGTTTTTCATGTTACAGAGTCTCTTTAAGTTCCCCAGACTGTACACACACTGCTGCTCCATCCAAAGTCAAGTGTAGCAGGGAAAGAAAGGGGCAGTGCTGTGAGCTGCAGGATACCTGCAGATATTCTGGTGCCTCAAGGCAAGAGTTCTAACCATTACGTCACCATTCTGAACATAAGACATACTGGAGTTCTGAGCTTGTTATATGTTGTCATTGTTGCTACTGGCATTGTATTCATTATAATATGTTCCCTACTTGATGTTTTTAAATGGTTTTAGCTTCTTCCTTTTTTGTACCAATAAAACATATATACAATCTATTATCGTGATGTGGTGTGTTTTGTATAGGATCTCTTGTCTTTTCTGGTATTACATGCTGTATTTCGATCCTTTCTGCACACCCTATATTTATTTTACTATATTATGCTCAACATTGTTGATTGATGGTGCTTGCCCTCAATGTTTGTTGTTGCTTTCTTACATTTGCTACTGTGCCAGGCTCTGTTCACATTAAGGCCGGTTTCACACTTAAAGTGTGTGGTGCGATGCCCCGCCCCCTGCATCGCAATGCAAAAAATACAAACATATGATCCTGTGGCAGAGTACTCCGACAGGGTCATATGCATAGCATCACTCTCTCCCCCCCCCGGGATTCCCGTCACTCCCGTCGTCCTTTTTAAGAGGTATGCGTCGCCCATTGACTTACATTGCTTCCGCCATCGTGGAAGTCCGGTGGTAACACACTGTCTCTGCGTTGGGCAAGCGGACAATCAGACACTTCTGGTGCACTGCAAGGGGCCGCAATAAGTGTGCACGGCTCCATAGCCTTGCATTGCTTTTGCGACCCCTTGTGGCAACAGAGAGGAACACAATGCAGGAATCCTAGGTAAGTGTGAAAGGGGCATAAAGGGAAAAATTCTACGTTTAGCACAGCTAGCTAAATGCAAAAATCTACTATAAATGCATCCTATGTTATCAATAGGATGCGTTTACACTGTCAAATGGAGCGCAAATGCACGACACGGGCACCGGACCGCAAATGCAAAATGCTGACCTGCTGCATTTTCCGCAACTACAGTGCAACAAGCAGTGTCCTTTCCCTCTAGGCTTCCTGCTATAAGTAAAACAGTAACCTGTTCCATAGAAATATGGCGCCGCTGCCCTGGTTCGTCAAGGCCCCACTCCTCCCCGTGACTAGGAAACATAGAGCTTCCTTTTGGTTTGCCGACCAATTGAAATCATCCTGCAACAGAAAAACCTTAGACAGGTGCCTAGGGTTTGGTAGTTGTCCAGGGGCCAGCTGCCAACTCTTTCATGCCCATACTGCCACCTCACTTTACCAAAAAGCCATGTGCGAAACGGGGAACCAACGCTACCACCACACCCAAAGCCACATTTAATTAGTCTTATACAAAGTATAACAAAAATTAAAAAGCCATATAAACAATTATGCTAGGTACACAGGATGCAATTTTCTGACAGATTTACTGTCAGATCGACTATTTCCAACTTGTCCAATCTTATTTCAGATCGATTTTCCGATCACTTCTATGGGAAATCGATTGTAAATCAGATCGGACATGTTGGAAATAGTCGATCTGACAGTAAATCTGTCAGAAAATTGCATCGTGTGTACCTAGCATTAGGCAGAAACAACAGAACAAAATAAACAAAAACAGGTTTTAGGGTAGTGCACTGAGAGCTTTTATGCTGGGAAAACGCGATGAGTTTTTTTGGCAGATATACTTGCCGATCGATTCACCAATCGATGTTTCAATTGTTTTTCTGATTGATTTCCATTCACTTTTATGAGAAAATCGATCAGAAAAATTATCGAAATCAGATCATTTGCACGAACAATTGCAGGTCTGAGGCAGACTCTGTCAAGGTCATCAAGTTCGCTGACGACACCACCATCGTTGGCCTTGTCACCAAGGATAATGTCTAGGAGTACCGTCAGCAGGTGGAGATAATCTGCAACTGGAGCAAGGAGAACAGGCTGGTGCTAAACACTGCAAAGACCGTTGAGTTAATCATCGACCTCGGGAAGTCTGCTCCCACCCCACCTCCAATCTACATTGACGGCAATGAGGTAACCAGAGTACCCTGCGCCTGGCTTCTGGGTTCCACCATCTCCAGCAGCCTCAGCTGGAAGCCCAACATCACTGCCACCCAACGGAAAGCACAACAGAGACTCTTCTTCCTCCGCCAGCTGAGAAAGTTTGGCATGACTCAAGAAATCCTAACCAGCTTTTACTCCGCCACCATTGAGTCGATCCTTTGCTCTTCCATCTTGGTGTGGTATACTGGCGCCACTGTAAATGATAGGGACAAACTACAGAGGGTCATCAGGTCAGCAGAGAGGATCATTGGGTGCCCCCTCCACTCACTTGCCCTACTGCACAACAAAAGACTAAAAACTAGGGCATTGAGGATTGCAAATGATCCCTCTCACCCAGGCCACCGCTACTTCAGCATTCTGCCCTTGGGACTGAGGCTACGAGCCATCTCCACTAAAACCACGAGACACAGGAACTCGTTCTTCCCCTCGGCAGTTAGCCTCCTTAACTCCCTCCACATTCTACCATCAAAGCAAGCATCAACGAGCGGTGAGGTCGCTCAGCTGACCAGCCCACAAGACTAACTACTAGACACCTCAGTGACACTCTGGGAATGCGATGTGTTGCAATGTAATGTTAATATATCTGATACCTGTCTCTCTCTATGTACTCTTCCTGAGCTATTTGTATGGTGCCAAAAACAATTCCGGGCATGACCCCTCATGCTTGGCGAAATAAAATGATTCTGATTCTGATTCTGATCAGGCCTGTCGGAAATTATTGAGCCATCTATCGACCGAAAAAGCTCATGGTGTATTCCCAGCACCAGTCTACTACCTACTGTCCTTGTTTATATATTTGCACTGAGTGTGTAGTTGCCAGTGTCAGTGACATCTTCATGAATGCCAGACTGCCTCCTGCACAGATGTAAATAGATTAAAGCACACACTTGAGATAAAAGTCTTTGGAAAAAGAAAGATCACAGACCAATTTTACCCCCTTCCATGTAGTATGAGAGCCATACCTACACAGTCTGTTCTATTGAGCTGAACTCCCCATCAGATAAAAATCTTTGCAAGATGCTGCACACAGAGATGCTATACACATGCAAAAAATCAGTATCTGCAAAAAAATCAGTCCCTGCAAAAGATCAGTTCCTGTAAATTGCAATTATAGTCTATGATATCTGCAGATCTCATACACACCTTGTTTAATCAGAATCAGAAATATTTTTATAGGCCAAACACAAATGAGTCGTGCCCAGAATTGGGGTTGGCACATACAATTGCTCAGAGAAGGGATAGGAAATATAGATAACAGAACAAGCATAAGCAGGATAAGCAGGATTACAAATTAATTAAGAACATGAGTGCAAATGAAGTTTAAGTAAACGGTACAGTTCTAACCGTGTCACATAGGTCAATGGATAAGACAGGAGTGCAGATTAATGAATATTTACATTGGTGCAAGTTAAAATTAAGTACAAAGTACATAAAATTAAGTTCCTATGTCTCAAGTTCTGGTGGCGATAGCCCGAAACCTGTGGCCTAAAGAGAGTGACTGAAAAAGTGGTGACCAGAGTGGGAGGGGTCGCAGGCAATCCTCAGTGCCCTGGAGCATAGTCTGGAGTTGTGGAGGAGTTCAAGTGAGGGTAGAGGTCTTCCAATCATTCTCTCTACCACCCTGATGACTCCCTGAAGTTTGTATCTGTCTCTGGTGGAAGAGCAGGCAAATCAGACTAGAATGGATGAACAGAGGATGGACTCAATGGTGGC
The DNA here is from genome assembly GCF_040937935.1 of Hyperolius riggenbachi. Classification (NCBI taxonomy): domain Eukaryota; kingdom Metazoa; phylum Chordata; class Amphibia; order Anura; family Hyperoliidae; genus Hyperolius; species Hyperolius riggenbachi. The sequence continues at coordinate 84,798,336 of NC_090650.1, forward strand.
AGTGTAAAAGTTCATCAGCAGCTCTTGGTCCATGCTAAACTTCTTCAGTTGGTGGAGGAAGAATAGCCTCTGCTGGGCTTTCCTCTGGGTTGCCTTCCAGGTCCTTGGAGATGGTAGTGCCCAGAAGGCAGACGCTGGGCACTCTTTTGACTCTCCTGGTGCCTTCGATGTAGATTGGTTGTCTAAGTATTGTCACACAGATTAACTATCTTCTGTATGCAGATGACACCCAGATCTACCTTCACACCCCTGACATATCCACCACTACCATGGACAAGGTCTCCTCCTGCCTATCAGCCATCTCCTCCTGGATGTCCGCTAGGTCCCTGAAACTACGGAATTTATGATCTTCCCACCCCGGCCATCCATGAACCTCCCAGATGTGCATGTCACTGTTAACCACACTATCCTTTACCCTACCTCTCAAGCCCGCTGTCTGGGTGTCACCCTGGACTCCGCACTCTCCACTCCCCACATCCAAAACCACACAAAGTCCTGCAACTTCCACCTTTGTAACATCTGTAAGATTCACCCTTTCCTGACCTCTGCCACCACCAAATTCCTCATCCATGCCCCTATAATTTCCCGACTTGACTACTGCAATGCCCTTCTGTCTGGTCTCCCTATGACCCGGATAGCCCCGCTGCAGTCCATCATGAATGCTGCAGCCAGAATTATCCACTGCTCCCATCGCTCTACCACATCCCCTCCTTGAATCCCTCCACTGGCTTCCTGTCCAGTCCAGAATCAGATTCAAGATACTGTGTCTGACCTACAAATCTGTCCACAAAACCTGTCCAACCTACATTTCCGATCTTACTCAGAGGTACACACCTAGCCACTCACTCCGCTCTTCCAATGAACTTCGCCTGACCGCCCCCCGCATCACCCAGTCCCATGCACGCCTCCAGTACTTCTCAAGAGCTGCTCCAACACTATGGAACTCCCTACCTCCACCCATTAGGGCAGCCCCTCCTTCAACATCTTCAATAAGGCCCTCAAAACTCACCTCTTCACTCTGGCCTACTACCCCTCACAAGTGCTCTAAACCCACAGCTGAACTCTGGTCCCCTACCTTTCGTGTCCTTACCTCTCCCTCTAAATTGTAAGCCTTTGGGCAGGGTCCTCCTCCTGTTGTGTCCTACCTGATCATGCACCTTCATTACTGTGAGCCCATGCTATCATCTGAGTGAACCTAACTTGCCTAATCTCCATGCTCCCCTACAGTGACTGACTAAGCATTACCTTGTACTCATACTGTGCTGCATGATCTGGTCGTTCTTGTATTCCTGTATTGTCATTTTGCTATATGTCACCCCTAAATATTGTCTGTAACCTAAACTAATGTTCATCGCTGCGTAATATGTTAGCGCTTTATAAATACAATAAATAAATAAATAAATAATCTGCAGATCAGACATAATTCTGCAGGTCTGAAGATCCATCCTAGTGAATCTGATTTGCAGATGATTGTCCGTTAAACAAGGTGTGTATGAGATCTGCAGATATCATAGACTATGAATTTGGAAGAACTGATCTTTTGCATGTGTGCAGCATCTTGCAAATATTTTTATCTGATGGGGAGTTTAGCTTAAAGGGGCCCATACACTCAGCCGATTTTCTGGCCGACCGATCGATCCCGATAGATCGATCGATTGATCGTTTGCAAATCGGTTGGCCAATCGACCGATCGATGGCCGATTTCGATCGATTTCAATGGATTTCCATCGAACTGGCAGGGTGGAAAATTTAGGTCGATCTGATGAGATTGCTTATCAGTTTGCATTGGCCTTAATGGAAATCTGATGGCAAAAAAAATGCCATCAGATCAAATTTCAATAGATTTCAAACTGAAATCTATTGGAATTCTATCCTGGTAAAAAATGTTCTAAAAACGCATCAGATAGATCATCAGATGCATTTCTTATCTATCTGCTGCCAATCTGACGAGTGTATGGGCACCTTAATAGAATAGACTGTGTACTGTAGGTATAGCTCTCATACTACATGGAAGGGGGTAAAATTGGTTTGTGATCTTTCCTTTTCCAAAGACTTTTATCTCAAGTGTGTATTTAGCTTTACAACGCCATAGCAAAAAATAACCTTTGTTTTATCTTATCTTATCTATGATCAAGCTAAACAGCATGTTTGTATTCACTTCCTAGTATGCTGCAGATTGTCCAAGTGTTGTCACACAAACTGGAAATTAAGGTGGGAATAGTCCCTGAGGTATGCAGGGAAAACACATGGTTTTGACTTCTTATATTCTAATCTAAAGCTATCCACCAACATGACTACTCATGTTCTAGTCCAGAGAAAAAAGGTCTGATTGAGAAACAATTCTATGACTACAGGACACCCCAGCATTACATAATCTTGGGGCAGGAGGAGTGCACAGCGTGGTACAACCAAAGCAAAGGTGGGTTGCTCAATGCAAACCTGACTCTTTAGTAGTAACCTAAAGATTAATATTCTAAAGCTAGGTACACACGCTAGAATGATGAATGATGGTCAAGAGTCAACCGTGTGTACAGGTGTCCACTGGTATCACACAAAGATCTGGCACACGACAACAGTGACGTCCGAGCTCATTGTTCCACTCCCCACTACTCCCACTAGAAGCTACACTGTAGCGTGCTGTGTCGTCATCTCTCCTCTGCGCCGTACATCGTATCACCCTGCAGCTTCTGTTTTTGCATGTCATGTGACAGGCTTTGGGAGCCGCAAGGTGATAGGCTGTACGGCACATGGCTACACTGAAGAGAGGAGTGAGAAGGGCCGCTCCTGCTGCCAGGAAGCAGGTAAAGTATAATGCTCGACTGCTGCTGTTCTGCTTGTAAGCACAGAAGCAGGCCCCTTAGCTTCTGGGCCCCCTTGCGGGGGTTGCAAGGGCTATTATTACGCCCGCGGTGCCAACATATTACATAGTTATACAATACATAAAAGGAGACTTTGGGCCTATTTTCACTACACGCAGATTGGATGCAGAATGGATACAGAAAAACTGACTCCAATGAATGCCTATGGGCCTGTTTCCACTAAACGCCATTCTTCTGCTGCAGATTTTCCCATAGGCATTCATTGGAGTCAGTTTTTCTGCATCCATTCTGCATCCAATCTGCGTGTAGTGGAAACAGGCCCTTTCCCAGGTATTTTTCGCACTACTAAAAAATAATGCTTAACAGTCACCAGATTGATGAAGTACTGTATTTGCAACATGTGCTTTATTACATATTATGTATTATTGCAAAATCAAGACAATTATCACAAAGAAAATATCCTCTGTGAGAGTGAAGCAGAAGGGAGAGTGAGGACTCTGCAGTGTGTGCTGAGACAGACAGCTATAACGGCAACCTGCACCTCTGCATTACTCTTAAAGAGAGCCCGAAGCGGCCTGAAAAACGGGAAAAAAAGTAGGCTATCTGATCCGCGGGGCTGAGCGGATCAGATAGCCGCAAAAACAGCCACTCCCGTGGGCTGCACTGGCCCACTTTCACGACGCTGCACTGTGTCTCTCATACCGTGCAGGGAGGCGGGGGAGTGGCAGGGGGCGGTACCAGGGAGAGAGAGCTGCCCAATGGCAGCTCAGGTAACCTTGCAGGAACGCCCCTGACGGGCTTTCTAAACAGGAAATTCCTCTCCCCTGTGCTTACCTCCAAGTTAGCGACAAATCTTGTCGCTAAACTCGGGGGCTATAGCGCTGCGGGGGGGGGGGGGGGGGAAAGAGAACGGCAGTTGGAGGACACAGAGCCATGTCATTAGGCAGAGGACATGGCTCTGTGTCCCATCTGCCCCCCGAAGATCCACCTCAGGTTCTCGTTACAGGACAATTGAAGTAAGAAGGATATGGAGACTGCCAATGCCACTTGCCTGGCAGCCCTGTTGATCTATTTGGCTCAATATAGTGTCTGAATAACACCAGGAACAAGCATGCAGCTAATCTTGTCAGATCTGACAATAATGTCAGGAACACCTAATCTGCTGCATGCTTGTTCAGGTTCTATGGCTGAAAGTATTAGAGGCAGAGGATCAGCAAGGCAGCCAGGCAACTGGTGTTGTTTAAAAGGAAATAAATATGGCAGCCTCCATATCCCTCTGGTTTCAGTTTTCCTTCAATGGTGTTGGCATGGTTAGCTGCTGGGGTGGAGCATAGCTATATTGGGAGCATGGCTATAAAAGAGGTGCATGCATTAATGAGGCCATCATAGCCATACATGGAAAAGTGGCAGTATCGGGATAAATGGCTATATTTGGTGGACATGGCAATATTGGGTTGCATAATCATTACTGTGGGGTGAATGGGGGAAGGAAAGGTCTAATACAATTGCACACTTGTTATGGGTGGAGTCATGGTGGTCACACGTTACGTGACCTCCAGCAGAGGGGTCCCTGCAGGGCTGGTTCTAGGCTTTTTGCTGCCCGAGGCAAACTGGTGAGGATGCCCCCCCTTCCCCTCCGAATTGGAATAATTGCACAGCAACCGACAATTTGCACCGCATGTTATACCTGCGGTGAGCCCCTCAAAAACACCCTCAGTATAGGTAAGTAGCCAGGTATAGGTGCCCCCAGTATTGGTAGCTAGGAACAGTTGCCCCAGTATAGGTTAGCCAGGCACTCTCTTCACTTCCTGTTTCTGCCTGGTGCTGCCCCCAGACTTCTGCCGCCTGAGGAAGTTGCCACACTACTTGGTATCATAGGCGGACCGGGCCTGGGTCCCTGGGTGTAAAGGTCTTCACTGGGGGGGGGGGGGGGGGGGGGTAAAGTTGCCCCATCCAAAGTGTGCTAGGGGGGCAATGGTTTATAGTTACACCTCTGAAAGTGTCTAAAGCAATAACAATTCATCATTTTTGCACCATGAATATATATGCATAGGATGATGGATAGCACCCCTGTAGAAGTGATAACATGGTATCTCACCCCATATGGTGGCCACTAATGATCCAATCTTTTTCATCCAATCTTACCATTTCTATGTAATATAAGGTAACTGCCTGAAGTATCCATTTAGTATATTAACTCAATTTACCCTTATACTACATAGATCTGGTAAGATTGGATGAAAAAGGTTGGATCGTTAGTGGCCACCATTAGTTGTACCAGAGATAACTCACACAAGTCATTAGGCTATAAAAAGGTAAAAGGATTAGGTAATGCATCGGATGAAAATTAGTGCCGCAACAAGCATGCCTGATCAACATATTGATCGAGCAACCTGGAAAATCTCAGACCAATGTGGTAGATCAGGTGCATGGCGGTAACAGTAAGCGATATCAGGATGAGGGACGAACGCAACCAAATCCCCGCCCACTTGCCCCCCAAATGATAATGTGCCCCCCAGGTGCCCATGCATTAAAATCACCTATCCGGCCGCTGCAAGTGTCCAGCTCCTCCGGCTTCCTTAATTCGTGTCTCACATGGCTTCCGCGTATAGCAATGGCGCTTGTGTGGCGTCACACATGTGCCACGTGGATTTTACTTTTTTGTATCATCAGTAAGGGCTTATTCATACCTTCGTTTTTGCCTTTTTTTAAGCGCAGGCGATTTTCAAAACCGCCCTAAAAGCGCTTGTGCAATGATTCCCTATGAGAGTGTTCACATCTTAGCGGTTCAATTACGATCCACTCGCCAAAACGTTGCCTCAATGAAAGGTATAGGGAAATTGCAAAGCGCTTGAAAAAACGCTTTGTATAGCGATTTCCCCAGCGCTTTCATGAATAAATACATTGTATTTATTAATTTCCGGGGGAAAGAGTTCACTTCCTGACTGACGTCAGGAAGTGAGAAAAAAGAATCGCTCTGCAAGAGCGCTTTATATACAATTGCAGCGCGCAGGTAAGTGCCAGGATGCGCAAAAAAAGAAGAGCACAAGACTCACAGACAGTGTTGAGCTTCACCATGTCATGTGAGAACAGTAATTGAATTAGAGTAAATTGTCGGGTGCTGTGCGATCATTCCAAATCGTCTGTGTGTGTGGAGGGTGGTCGCATCCACACAAGTTTGCCTCAGGCAGCAACAGTCTAGATCCGGCCCTGTCGCTATTCTCCCTTGGCAGTGACTTCAGTACTCGTAGAGCACAACACCAGTGTACGGTTCCATGCCAGTCCTGTCAGTTTTGTATCAGTTTGCATATGTTTTCTAGGACTGGATTCACAAGTACAATGGACTCTATTCTCAATCATTTTCCGCATGCGGTAAACTGCTTACGTGAAATTTGCGACGAAAATAACACCATGTTAACATTCACAAAACTTTCCACTTTTTTTCCACATGTGGAAAATGTGGGGTAAAAGTGCGCAAATGACACAGAACATTACCGCAAAAGTTGGTAATTTCTGCAAAACATCCAAATTCACAATAAAATAAGGCGCATTATTTCTGCGTTAAGTACCGATTTTTTCTAACCTACAAGTAGCAGGTGACATATTTCGCTTCCCATTGATTTAAATGGCTGTGTTTTCTGGAATTTTTTGGGAGGACAATTTTTTAATGCAACTTTTTTTCTACATATTTATTGCAAGTTTAATGCCTGGTTACGCGTGTTTCAGCACTTTTTTTCCCACAATACCCGCATGCGGAAAACGTGGAAAATTTTGGAGAATGTGTACAAAAAAGCAATATGTTCTACCAGGCGTAGTCCTCACTGACGCCTTTTTATTGGTGGTTCTGTCCATTTTAGGCTAGGTTCACACATAAAGGCCTCGATTCATAAAAGTGCTGTCGGGAAGGTAACGTCGAGCGGGGAAACACCGCTGTCGGTATTTCCGCCTTCAGGGTGGTAATTCATAAAAATTTTGCTAGATGTGTCAGGCGTGCGGAGATATTCCGCTGTAGGCAGGCGTAAGGCTGTCGGGAGACATGCGGAAACAGGGGAAGCAGGCGGAGTCCCTCGTGCGGTGTTCTCTCTGCAGCTGCTTGGGAGGTCTGTCCCATTCACTCCAATGTATTCCGCACGCTTCTCGCCACATCAGAGGTAGCGGTAATACCCGTCCGCATACCGCTACCTCTAATCTTTATGAATTGACATTTGTTACTTTTGCTATGATAATCACCGCGCAAGGCGGTGATTGATCACTCTGCTCACGAATGTCGGCTTTTTATGCGGAAAAAGCCTTTATGAATACAGATTTTGCTGTGTGGTCGGTAAAGTGAGCAGTTTTCAGCATTTCCGAATGCGGGAATGCTTTATGAATCGAGGCCAAACTGTTCACAGTTCTGTTCCAGTGAGTCCTGTCAGTTTAGTTTCAGTTCTCTATCAGTTTTACCTGTCTGGAATGGAACTGTACAGCTAACCAAATAGAATACTAGATTTTTACCACTAAATTACCGCCAGCGGTAATTTCCAAATTTTGCAGAGTCCATCCGGCTTTAGGACCGCCACGCTACTCTACGCTCTGACGTATGTCGCTGCCTGCCCCACACAACATGGCGGCGGGGAGAGGACGCCGGCGCGCAGTGACGTCACGCGGCCCTGGGTACGGCAGGCCGGGCAAGGGAAAGGCAAAGTTTGGCAATGTGAGTGCTGGGGAAGAAGTGAGAGTGAGACACTGGGGAGGGGGAGAGCACATAGCGACCTCCGGGAATCGCCCTCATCCTCTGGCAGCCGAGCTTCCTCTGGACGTGGATTACCAGCCCCTTCTGCAAAGCCACACACAGCCACAGCTGAGCCCGACAGATATCCATCCAACCACCACCCCTCTGCGGAGGCCAGCGACATGACAGAGCCGGAGCCCAGCTCCCTGCCATGGTCCATCAACAGGGATGACTATGAGCTGCAGGAGGTCATTGGTGAGTACTGAGGTGTGGTACATGCTCAGGGCTGGGGGACTACAAGTAGCAGCATGCCCTGCTGAGGTCTAATCCCCTCTACAGCTGAAGTAAAGCTGGATCCCAGTGCCCTAGAGGGAGTCCTAATCTCTCCAATCCTTGCCTGGCCTGCTCATTTACAGCTTTCAACAAATGGATACAATTACAGCTGCTGTTCTTTTACACATGGCTGGAAAGCCTTCTTATTCTTCCCTCCCACCCTAACATTTTGTTCTATGTACTTCCTATTGCCTGCAAGAGGCAAGCTGTATGTCTGGTGTAGTAAGACATCTAGCAATTTGGCTGTACGATCGACCATTCAATACTATTATAATGGTCAGATTAAATAGTGGATGTGAATCGCATAGGATATCGCCTTTAGTATGTAGGCCACTAGTTTTATTTACTTTAGATCAACCACACTGAAGTTGATTGTCCAATAAGGTCAATTGCGTTGCCGATTGAATAAAAATCACTAGATGTATGGCTACCATAAGCTGCTGTAGCAGATTGATGGCCTGTGTTAGGCTATGTGTAAATGGCAGGACTGTATGGGGTGTGACAGGTAGTGTGCTGTAACACACAACAGGTTAGCAGGGTTAGGGGTCAGCATGGGATCCCACTGCTGGAAAATGGGTTTTTTTGTTCTGTCCTTGCACAAGGGGTGTCACAGGTGTGATCTGGCAGTATGCCATGATCAGCGAGCATATGGCTGATCAAACCATTTGGTGTGGTTGCTATTCTGAAGCCTTCCAGTTATTGCGGTGGTGATGTTGATTCACGTGTACTGAGATACACAGTGGGTGATCAAGCCTTATGCATATTCATCAATGAACTCCTATACGTATGTGTAAAGGGTGAGGCAGGAGATTATGTGTGTATATATACACCGAAGTAGCTGGGGTGGTATAAGGTGCCCAGAGAGGTAGCACGACAAACATGGTATAATGGTTGTTAGCATATAGTGTAGCTGTACCGTTCTGGGTTTTTATGGCATTAGGAATACAGTACAAGTTTGTGTTCGGTTTTCCTCAGCATCTCTTGGCTGCTTCAGATTCTTTTCACAACCCAAAACTCATACTGATGAGAAGTGCGATCTTAAATTCATCTTGTCAGCTTTTTTTTTTGGATCAATTACAAGAAATAGCGGGGGGCTTAACAGGAAAGTTCTGTGGGGTTAATAAGATTCAAAAGCTGATAATTAACTGACAACTTTTAAAATTAATCACACCGTCATTTAATCATTAGCTCTGGAGTCTGACTACTTCTATACAGACTACACAGTTACAGTTAATTCAGGTTCTCTTAGATTTAAATAAAAGTGAGAAAATGAAAACTGTTCATCTCTAGCAATAAGATGTTTGGGCAGTAGCCTTTGTGTGATTGTGAGATTAATATCAGACTGCAAGCTTACTTAAAGGGACACTTAAGCCAGGAATAAAAAAAATCAGTTTTACTTGCCTGGGGCTTCTACCAGCCCCCTTCAGCCGTTCTGTGCCCTCAGTCACTCACGGTGACTCCGGTCTCCCACCGCCAGCTAGTTTAGTTTTTGCTGACAGGCCCGACAGGCTTGGCCACGGGTATTTTTCTTAGCGTTCCCGTCCGCAATAGCGTCCTGCGCCTGTGCAGGACAAGAACATGACGAAGGATATGCGTGGCGAGGCCTGCGTAGGTGAAGAAAGCCCACCGACTCCCTGTCAGCAAAAACGAAACTAGCTGGCGGCGAGGGACCGGAGAATCCGTGAGTGACTGTGAGGGCATGGGACGGCTGCAGGGGGCTGGTAGAAGCCCCAGGCAAGTAAATTTGATTTTTTTTATTCCTGGCTTAAGTGTCCCTTTAAAGTGGACTTGAACATTTGCAAAGGATATAAGGAAAATGTAGAGAAATGCACTCTGTATGTATTTAGAGAGTTTAGCCTGTTTAATTCCCCCTCATCTGTGACTAATCGCCACCATAATTTGATCTCTCAGCTGTGTCAGCTGACTGCCACTTCAGAGCAGCTAATTGGTAATCACAAGATTTTAACCCTATGTCTGCTTCCATCAAAGCAGGAAGCAGACAGACTGCATATTTATTGCAGGATTTGTATCAGCTGTAACAAAGAAATGTTTTTTTCTTTAAAGGTTATTATGCTGTCACTTATGTTTTAGAGCAGAGAGGAGTTTCTGAGTTCAGGGTCAGTTTTACAGTAATTTTATGTAGGAACCACCATCAGGGGCTTATTGGTAGTAAAGCCGCATCCTCACGCGTAGATGCGGCCGCGATGGGGCTTATCAATCAAGCCGCTGATGCGGCTCGATTGATAAGATCCGACAGGACGGATCTTGCTTCCGCCGATTCCCTGCTTGCTCCCCGCGAGGGGACAATGGCAGGGAATCGAGCGGAAGATAAGCGGCGCCGGCGGGGACAAGCGGGGAATCGAATCCGGCACAAGCGGTGACGCGGCGGGCACGTGCGGGGACGCGGAAGCCGCCGGATCGCCGCCGCATCTACGCGTGTAGATGCGGCTTAATACTTCAGTACCATCAGATTCTTTATCTGCCTGTGAAGTGTACCTTGTATGGTGCTCTAAACATTTTTGTCTATTTTTATGTCTTACAGTATTATGTTTTCCATAAATCTCTGTGTAGTAAGTCAATGCTATCTATGGGCCAGTGCACACCAATAACCTCTAGCAGATCCGCAAAACGCTAGAGGTTTTTGAAGCAGATTTTCAGAGCGATTCTAGGCATGTGTAGAGAGATTTTCTAAACCTGCCTAGCGTTTTTTTTGAGTGTTTTTGTGTAGCAGATGTCATATTTTGTTACAGTAAAGCTGTTACTGAACAGCTTCTTTAAAAAAAACGCTTGGAAAACCGCTCTGATCTAGCGTTTTTCAGAGCGGTTTTCCACTTTCCTATACTTAAAGGGAAGGTTCAAGCAAAATAAAAAAAATGAGTTTCACTTACCTGGGGCTTCTACCAGCCCCATGCAGCCATCCTGTGCCCTCGTAGTCATTTACTGCTGCTCCAGTCCCCCGTTGGCAGCTTGCCGACCTCGGAGGTCGGGGGCCGCATTGCATACATTTTTACGCATTCCCGCTAGTGCAGGAACATTAACACATACATTTTTACGCGTTACTGGTTCAATGCGTAAATTTTTACGCATTGAACCAGTAACGCGTAAAAATGTATGTGTTAATGTTCCTGCACTAGCGGGAATGCGTAAAAATGTACGCAATGCGGCCCCCGACCTCCGAGGTCGGCAAGCTGCCAGCGGGGGGACTGGAGCAGCAGTGAGTGACTACGAGGGCACAGGGTGGCTGCATGGGGCTGGTAGAAGCCCCAGGTAAGTGAAACTCATTTTTTTATTTTGCTTGGACATTCCCTTTAACATTGAGGCAGAAACGCCTCAGAAATCTAAAAAATGCTGCAGCCCCCTAGTTTGCGTTTGTGGAAAAAACAAGCCTCTCTGCTGTGCACCATCTCATCCATTTTCATTAGCCAAGCGGTTTTCCCCCTGCAAGCGGTTTAAAAAAAGGCTTCAGAACCTCTCTAGTGTGCACCAGCTCTTAGTGCTGGAAGATAAAAGCATACAATAGTCTTCTAGTTATTACACCCATGTTTATGGAGATTAATTTGTGTGAAGATCCCGACTCCCTAAAGGTGTGTACACACATGCGACTATAGTCGTTTGAAACGATCATTCCCCGATCGTTTCAAACGACGATCGTTTAAAAAAAAAAGCAGCCAACGACCATTAAGTCTAACGACGGACGAGCTAGATCGTTAAAAACAAACGATCTAGCTTGGCGGATTTTTTTCCAACGACGATCGTTAGCAAAAGTAGTACATTGTTACAGCGAAACGATGCGAGATACAATAATCACCTGGAAAGAGGTCTGCAAAAAATTTAAAACCCCCTACCAGGTCACAAAATACATGCCCTTTTGGGGCAGTCCTGGGTTTCCCCCTAGCCTAACACACAGGGGATTTCTGGACTGGGAGAGGAGGGGATTGATAAAGTTAGGCCAGCTCATACAACTAAGAAGAAACAAAATATTAACATTCTCTGAAGCTAGAACAAAATTCTCCCTCCCCCCTCATCATTTTCTGTACTTCGGGCAAATGAGAGCCTTTATATCCAGCAAGCTAAAAGACCTCTCTAGCTTAGTGAACTTAACTGCCTTTGACACCTTCATAGCCCCACACTTAACCAGGGTATCCTTATCGCAATTACAAACCTCCCTACAAAGCCAGGACAACTCCGCACAGACATGCTCCTCGTTCCAGGCGTGGAACAAGGACCTGTCAGACCCAAACATGGCAACAAAAATAGTATCAGGACTAGGCACCTTTAGAAAGCTGATGATAGGAGAAAAGTGGAGAGAATCGCACCTCAAATTCATCCATAGAGCGAAATACGCTTTCAACATTAAATATGCCAGACCTCCACCACATTATACCCCAAAATGCCCCAAATGCCAATTACCAAATGCAGACATAGTACACTGTGTATGGTCATGCCCACACATCAAAACATTTTGGCTGAAAGTTTTGGACTACATACAACAAACATGCAAGCAGAAACTCCAGCTAGACCCGGCCCTATTGCTATTTAATTACTACGAAGCCCCTAAGGCATGTGATGAGGGTGAAAGTACCCCAGCCAAGGGCATAGGCACATTCCCGCACATTGTCCTTATTGCCTCTAGAAAAGTGATCTTCAATAAATGGATACACGCAGCACACCCCTCCATATGGGATGTCAAGGAAGAATTAACACACCTGTTCAACCTAGACAAGCTAGATGCCTTGGTACACAAGGAAAAGCGAACCAAACACCTTTTCAAAACCTGGAAACCCTTCATCTTAGCCACTTTTACCTCAACCGAAAAGAACAACCTCATGGATCACTTCAAATACACTGACTGGTATTGCACTGCCCAACTACAAGGCACGTTGGGGAGACTGGAAATCACAAATTAAAGTAAAGACATCCTCTGGACTCTCGTACAAGACAAACCACGACAAAAAAAAAAAATTTTTGGAACTCAACTAAAACACACCCTAATGATAAACCTTCTAAAAAGGATTGACCAAGGGAGGGGGAAGGGGGGGGGGGGGGGAGTTTTTCTCCTTGTTTAGCGGGAGGGGGAGGGGGGAGTTTATGGTTTTAGATAGGTAAATATCAGGCACCTTCACTGTTAAAGCAAGTAATGTAAACTTTATACAACTTGACCTGGTGCCTCAGGTTTCTAACTGATGTAGGGAACATGTAAACCCTACCGACTGTTTGTCATTAAACTCTGCAAAAAACAAATAAAATATGTTTCAAAAAAAAAGTAGTACATTGTTGGAAAACGGTCGTTCGTACTAGGCTTGACATGCGCATTTCGCTATTTTTCCATGCAACTTTTCATTTTTATGCGCAAGTGCAATAGTTGCTTTACGTGATGTAACGTACGTTCTAACGATCGGATCGTTACACACATTTAAACACTAACTTTACTTAGGTCGTTCTTTCGTCAATTAAAAGTTCGTTCGTCGTTCACGTTGTCGCATGTGTGTACGTAGTTTTAGACTCTCAAACTTGATGGTTATTCATTAATGAGTTCCTATAGTGATACATGCAGTGAGATCATACAAGAATTGGGGGATGGATGGCATTTGCATTCAAGTACCCATTAATATAAATGATTTTGATTGCGATGTAGATAGTATAATATAAGGGGATTGTTTCCTTGTAGTGCAGGACTTCTCTCGCAGCCCAAAACCATGCTGGTATCTGACCAGGCTGACACTGTGTGATTGTAAAAACGATGCCAGACTTTGAGCTTCTGCAAGAGCAGGGGCCGTTGTGAATGGTTGCATGCATCCCATATACCCAGGGCTGTGGAGTCAGAACAATTTTGGGAACCTGGTGGTTTCAATGCAGTCGGAGTTTGATGATTTTTGTATCAACTCCACAGAGAGTAAGAATCCGACTAAGGAATCGAAGTCGAAGAGTCTGAGCAATTTTGGGTACCTGGAGTTGGTGGATTTATAAACTGAGTCGTCGGATGATATTTGTAAGGCCTCTTGCACACTGCAAGCGATTCAGATTCAGATTCCGCTTTTTAATCTGTTTTTACTTCAGATTCAGGCCTCTTGCACACTGCAAGCAAATCAGATTCAGATTCAGATTTTTAATCTGTTTTTACATCCGATTCCGATTCAGATTTTTAATCTTAACTGCATGCTGCGTTTTTTGATCCGTTTTTCTGTTGAATGTATTCAAGAAAAATCGGAAACGGAATCGGAATCGGAATCGGAAACGGAATCGGAATCGGAATCGGAAAACGGATTTGCAGTGTGCAGGGAGCCTCAGATTTGCAGTTTTCTCCCTGCACACTGCAAATCGGAATCTGAATCTGATGTAAAAACTGATTAAAAAGCGGAATCTGAATCGGAATCGCATGCAGTGTGCAAGAAGCCTTAGGCCTCTTGCACACTGCAAGCAAATCAGATTCAGATTCAGATTTTTAATCTGTTTTTACATCCGATTCCGATTCAGATTTTTAATCTTAACTGCATGCTGCGTTTTTTGATCCGTTTTTCTGTTGAATGTATTCAAGGAAAATCGGAAACGGAATCGGAAACGGAAAACGGATTTGCAGTGTGCAGGGAGCCTAACAACTGTACAACCCTGCATATAAACCTCTGTCCACAGTCCTTGCTACGCGAGTACTGGAAGATGACCACACGCAGCTGGTCAGTGTGGGATGTGAACTTGCCAATAATTCTGTACTTATTTTGTTTCAGCTGATGTATGCTAAAGGGTTAACGCTTTAACACTGAATAAATGCTATTATTATTATTTAGTATTTATATAGCCCCGACATCTTTCGCAGCGTAAAAACTAACTTTCTAATGCAGTTCTATTAGTCTTGCAACTAAGGGTACATCAAGTCATCAGATGTTCGATGGTCAATATGATTGTGTGGCTATTAGTTTGATGACTGTATCTTCTGGTCTTGTGCACTGTGGAATTTCTGGGCTGATTGCTTTTGTGCTTTGAGTGCTGTGTGAGCCACCTGCTTCTCCTCATCTCTTCTTCATATATTGATAATCTCAAAACTTACTCTACTTCACTGTACTCCATGGGGGAAAACAGGTGTTCAGACTTTAGGGTGCAGTCTGTATTCAAAGAAAAAAAAATTCATATGTTTTGCAGAAGAAAACGCAAAGACAAGACTTCTGTTCTGTGCAGCTGAAATGGAACTTGTGTTGAAAGAGTACTTAGATTGAAGGACAAAGATGGTGATGAATGGGGCTGCTGCATGTTGCAAAGTTGCCAAACTGACAGGTTTTGGACTAGTCCACCCCCTCATGGGGCATTCTGAGGGTTTTGTTTGTTTTCAAAAGCATTTCCTGAATGGCAGTTGCTAAGTAAGTCATTCTGACTGACTGAAATAGTGTGCAAATGAGTAGGGAGACTGGCTGGTGTCTTACAATTTTGGCAGTCAAACCGCCGTTCAGGAAATGCTTTTGAAAACCCTGAGAATAACCCATGACGAGATGGACTAGTCCAAAACCTGTCAGTTCTGTAATTTTTCGCTTTAGTGGGCCTTTAAATAACAGCAGCCCCATAAATCATTTAGGAGCAGTGGCTGTAAACACTTGCACTGGAAATTGTTTTGGTTCTCCGTTTGTCAGTTATAGCCCATCAGAGAGAGAGGTTTATGTTCAATATCTTCATGTAATTTAATAAGACTTTTTAAAGAGACATTGAAGCGAAAAAAATTTATATTATGATTTGTATGTGTAGTACAGCTAAGAAATAAAACATTAAGATCAGATACATCAGTCTAATTGTTTACAGTACAGGAAGAGTTAAGAAACTCCAGTTGTTATCTCTATGCAAAAAAACCATTAAGCTCTACGACTTTCAAAGTCGTGGAGAGGGCTGTTTTCTGACTTTTATTATCTCAACTGTTCCTGAACTATTTACTTTTTCTCTGCCAGAGGAGAGGTCATTAGTTCACAGACTGCTCTGAAAGAATCATTTTGAATGCTGAGTGTTGTGTAATTTGCACATATTATAGAATGATGCAATGTTAGAAAAAACACTATATACCTGATAATATTTTCTTTGCTGCTAATCTTCTAATTATTCATAGTACACAACCAATTCACTATATCATATTTTTTTTTTCTCGCTTCAGTGTCTCTTTAAGAATGACTTGTCCGTTAGCTTTGCTACATTCTTTATCACTTTCTTTCTTTGACTTATTCTACTTTACAGCACACCCAAGGTGAAAATCTACTGACATAAACAATTGTATTTATCTTTATTCTCCTAAAAATGACATTTTTAATATATTCCACAGTTTTTTTTTTTATTTTATATTTAAATCTACATCAAGTTTTTATTGTTTTTGCTCAATGACATATTCATTGAAGTATGCCAGAGCTAAAGTCTATGAACTATTGATCCTTTTTATCTCTTTCCTGCTCTCAGAAGCCATTTCCTGCTAAGAAAGTGTTTAATGCTTGGGGCGCACCATACCTTTTTCCGATTGATAAATGGGTTCAATAGATAATTTCCGACATGTCCAATATTCCTTCCAATCATTTTTAGGGTCGAGTTCTCATAGAAGTGGATGGAAAAAGATAGGAAAAACGAGCGGAAGATAAGCGAATCGAGCGGAAAAACTTATTGTGTGTACCCAGCATTATAGTTGTAATTTATCAGTGAGGGTCACACTGTAGTCTTGACCTAGATAGTAACTGCCACTTACATAGCTGATGTCTACGGTAACTCTTTTTCAGGCAGAGAAAGAAAAAAAGGAACACAGCATAGTTATTTGTGTGCTAAGCACTGTACATTACACGTCTATCTCATCATGTCACCTCCGGTATCCTTTAAAATATCCCTTTGTTTAGTACAGACCTGGCCAAAAGCATGAATACACAGCCCAGACCATTATCTACTGCCTAACGTTCCAGTTAACACCATGCATGCACCCAGGCAAGTGGCATCATTTGCCAGTGTGTGTTCATTAGCAGATTGCCAGAGAGTTAGGCATGATTTATCACTTCCAGAAACTCCATTGCAGCTACTCCATTAGTTCAGTATCATGAGCTTTCCATCACTCCATATGGTGCTTAGCATGTTGCATGGTAACTTTGTCTGATTACAGCTGCTCAGCCTGAGAAATCAAGTTTAAGGTGTCTATAATGAACAGTGCTTGTGCTCATATTGATTCTCAATATAGTTTTTTTTACTCAGTCGGGACTGCCACTGCCAAACACCCATGTACAGTGGCTTCTGATCCCCCTCTGATACTTTGGCGAGGCTTCCATGAGGTGAATCAACTTGGGGACATTGTTCTCCTATTCACCCACGACCTCTCCATTGTATGCTTACCAATTGGCCCTCCGCCCCCTCCATAGAGTTTCAATTGCCCATTGTTGCTCTTGGGTGTTTCCACTTCATGGTGGGAAAACTGATTGATAAGGCCAGAAATTTTAACTGATTTATTGGAAACGTGGCATCCTAGGACACCATGCAATTTCCTATCCGATAGATGGGTCAAATAGATAATTTCCGACAGGTCCTATCTGATTACTGATCGATTTGCATAGAAGTGATCAGAAAATCGATCAGTAAAACGATCAGAAATCTGATTGGATCTGTCGGAAATGATCTTTCGAACCATCTATCTGATGGGAGATTGCATGGTGTGTACCAGGCATTACAAACAGTTTTAACAGATTAAGCTTCAGATATTAACGACGGATGGTTAATGAGATGCAAATAATTCTGCATTGATGCAGGATTTAAAATTTTTTGCAAGATAGGGTACAACCAATCGATATTATGACTGAAGTGTTGATTTGGCAGAGCGGATTGATTTCAGATGACTATTGGTGGGGTGTAGGCATATTTGGAGCTCTAGTGGCATTCCCAATAGCTTTATATTGCGTTGAGCAGTAGTGGCAGCTGAAAGAGAGGGTTGATGGACATTCAGTTGATTTTTAGATGTCAGCAGATATGAATGGTGCTCCCTGCCAGAGAAAATGACCGATATCCATGAGGTATAATAGTGTTGAGTTGTTTTTTTTTTTTTTTTGTTATGTTAGCCCCTTTCTCCCTGGGGACTCAAGCTTTTTCTTTTTTCTTCTTGCCAGGGAGGTTTGCCTTCTCCAGTCTGGCAGGGTGTGCAGAGCAGCGCAGGGAGCTGTCATACTTGCCTGATAAGGGATGGCTGGATCGGCTTCTCCTCTCCTCCAACTGCAGTGCTGCACTCCCAGCATCCTCTTTGGAGTTCCGATCATGTGGTATGATGTGATCATAATCCAGGGGATGGTGTCAGCGTTGCAGCGCTGCCTGGTGGTGGAAGAGGGGTAATGGAAAAAGCCCTGTGTCTCTCTGCATAGCTGCATTGGGCAACTAAACGGTATGTGCTGTTAGATGCCCTGGCGCGCATTAACTATCTCAAGATAATGCGCATAGGGCAGCTAATAGGTTACAGCTGTCCAAAGATGGGACCTCTCGCACTGATTGTGGACGTGAGGTATTGCCTATCTACCTGATCTGAAGCCCATCTGATATTCTGTGGTGGGCTTTAAAGTGAGCTGTAAAGCCCCCCCCAAGTGCAGTACCGAGCCTCCTGTTAGAAGCACTCGGTGACACGAGTGCGTCCGAAGCCTCCCGAGCTCACAGACGTGTATTCAACCAGTTGGCGGAGTACACATAACAGCGGTGACAACGCTGGAACGAGGGAAGCAAAAAAAGGACTGGAAAGGCTTTACAGGATCCAGAGTATTCCCTCTCCATAGGTAAGTATCTGCCCTTTTCCTTTTTTTTTTTTCTTTCCAGCCTTTACACTCACTTTAAACACATATTACTTATGACTCGTTTTACTGTAAAAGTGTAAGAAGATTGCTCGCCAGTGTTGTTGTTCTTATGCCCTTGCAATTAATGGGTGTGGCTGAAATAACCAAATCCATTCATTGGACTCGTCCAGATACTTTTGGCCATGTAATGTAAGCAAGATGTATGTATAGCGGTTTGCCTGGAGTTCTCATATGCTTTCTTAGAAGTGTCTCTAGGAATTGTAACTAAATATGGAGGTGCGAAGTGTTTCACAACGGATGACCTAGAAAATGTTACAGCTGCAGAGTATAGGTTGAACTTAATTTTCCTTCTAATAGTGATGCAATGTTTAACTGTGTTGGTTTGAAAATATTTAAAGGGGTTCTTTCGTGAATGAGGGAAAAAATAAAAAGTGGTTTATGCATAAACTATTAAACATCCTTCTAAAATAGTGTAAAAAGTTTTTTTTTTAAAAATGAATGGTTTCATCAATACAACATGTATTGTACATAGTGAGGGATGAAGGCTGGGAGGCTAATCCATTGGTTAGGGGTGTTTTCTTTTTTTTTTTTTTTCTTTTTTTTTACTTTCTCTTTACAACCATAACTGCTGACTACTTAGTTTTCAGTGGTATAACCCACTTCTAGCAGAAATCGCTGTTATAGCCCTAACCACTGAGCTCTGCTGAGCCGCTGAATGTGTTTAAATTGTTGCTAGGCAACCAGACCCCGATGCAGAGACTTGTTTGTGAAAAGAGTCATAAGCTCCTGGGAGAATCAGTCCCATCTACACCATATGATTCTTTGTCAGATTCGATTCAATATGATTTGATTCATTGATTTGATTCAATCTGACATGTCCGATTCATGATTCGATTCAATTTGATTCAAATTTAATTGAATCATGAATCAGACATGTCATATTGAATCAAATCAAATTGAATCGAATCAAATTGAATCGAATCTGACAAATAATCATGGTGTAGATGGGACTGATTCTACCAGCAGCTTATGACTCTCTTCACAAAACGAGTCTCTGCACTGGGTCTGGTTGCCTAGCAACAATGTAAACACATTGAGCAGCTCAGCAGAGCTCAGCTGTTATAGCTGTTAGGGCTACAATGGTGATACCTGCTAGAAGGGGGTTATACCCCTGAAAACTATGTAGGCAGCAGTTATGGTTGTAAATGAAAGTTAAAAAAAACAAAAACACCCCTAACATATGGATTAGCCTCCCAGTCCTTCAAACGTCACTGTTTACATTACATGTTGTATTGATAAAACCATTCATTTAAAAAAAAAACTTTTTACACTATTTTAGAAGGATGTTTGATAGTTTATGCATAAACCACTTTTTATTTTTTTCCTTATTTGCGAAAGAACCCCTTTATTAACCTTATTAAACCGTTCCATACAATTTTGGACAAAAGTCAGGTAATCAAGGCTGCATATGTCAAAAAAGGGCACCTGGAAATATGGGCGCCTTGAAAAGCCGATGGTAGAATATCAGTGAATTTACCTACATTCTACTGTTAAGGGGGGGGGGGGGGGGAGGATACTAAAATATTGGTACTAAATACCAATATTTGACTACAGCTAAACCTAAGCCTATTAGCTCACTGAACCCTCAGACTAATGATGCATAACCTTAAAGAGAATCTGTATTGTTAAAATCGCACAAAAGTAAACATACCAGTGCGTTAGGGGACATCTCCTATTACCCTTTGTCACAATTTTGCCGCTCCCCGCCGCATTAAAAGTGGTTAAAAACAGTTTTAAAAAGTTTGTTTATAAACAAACAAAATGGCCACCAAAACAGGAAGTAGGTTGATGTACAGTATGTCCACACATAGAAAATACATTCATACACAAGCAGGCTGTATACACCCTTCCTTTTGAATCTCAAGAGATGTGTGTGTTTCTTTCCCCCTGCAGCTATCTTCCACTGAAGTGTCAGGCTGTTTCTTCCTGCAGAGTGCAGACAGCTCTGCCTGTATGTAATTCCTCAGTATGTGAAAGCCCAGCCAGCTCAGAGGAGGATTTATCCAGCTTGTAAAAGATAATAGAGCAGAGAGAAGCTGCACTAATCTAAATAACACACAGCAGTGTGCAGAGAGGGGCCTGGAGGGGGGAGATGCATCACAGAACCACAACACTGAAGAACTTGGCAGCCTTCCAGACACAGGCTGACAAGTCTGACAAGAGAGAGATAAGTTGATTTATTACAGAGATGGTGATAGTAGAACGTGCTGCAGTAAGCCAGAACACATTAGAATAGCTTTTGGAACTTGTAGGATGATAAAAAACAGGATGCAATTTTTGTTACGGAGTCTCTTTAACCACCTCCCCAGCACGGCTAACCTTATAGTACCCCAGAACTGGATATTATTTAACATACTTTTAATCCTGATTTACGTGTGGTGCTGTGACATATGTCACAGCACCAGCCGCACCTTCCAGCGCCCCCTGTGGTTCAGCTATAATCTTGAACTGAGCAGAACATCAATATCAACATCAATATGAGCACTGTGGAAGTAGCATTTCATCTCCCCACTGATGGTTCCCATAATCACTGAGTGCAATGGCACACAGCATAGGAAGCTGTGACTTGTGGGCTTAGGGAGATTGAGCAAAAAACGATAATGGACTGTCAGGAACCGGCCCCACAGCACGCCTGCAGGAATAGTTCTCGACCAGGGGTTTGACCAGATCACAAGGGGAAGCAGCCTTATTCAAGCTAACACAAGGCTGTCACCCCACTTCTCACTGCCACCACTAGCTGCTGCTAGACACTTCAACAATTCCCACTCTGCTGTCGAGTGGTCTGTACTCAGTCCAGCGTTTTCGTATTTGGGTCAGCTTTGCGCTTAGGCCAAAATACGGGAACGCCACACACACAATACAATCACACAGTAGCAAGGCACAATTCAGACACTGAACTTGTAACGCAAATTACACTGCAGTCTCTCCAAGACTGAGTTTTTGGTAGTACATCAGAAGTGTAACTTATTAAATAAATATTTAATATTCCAGAAAAAAGTGGAACAGTGCAGAAAGGTAAATATACAAAAGATTTAATAAAACAAAAATTATAAAGACACACAACAAGACAGTTTGCTCATAAACAAAATAAAAACGGATATAAAACGTTAACAGCGTACAGATCAGAGCGTTGTTTGTGAGGAGCACGCAGTTCTGGTTGGACCATGGCAGTTCTAGCTCCTTTGCTATCTCCAGGGAACTACAAGGTTTGAGTGTTCTATGCTGGCTCTTATAGGCCGATTTGTTGCCCGGGGCACTTAATGTTCAGTCCCAAAATTAATGCAATTTCCACAGATTGTGACAACACCTTCTGCAGAGCCCCCTGTCACATCTGGGCTTGCGGTGACATGCAAATTTCATGGGTTTTCTGTCCCACTTTTGAACTTTTCAGATTGTCAGTCCGATTGTATATTGAGAACACAGGTAGCTGTTTATATGCATACAAAGTTCAAAGCAATGCAACAACTTTTCAGCAGATTCAGGGCAAAAGAGTGGGTCGTTATCTAATTATCTGTTTCCTTGCTGGAGGCCGCAGTGTCCAGAGGAAACTGAATGCAAATGTACTTTACACTGCCACACAGACAATCAAATTAGCAGCTTCCTCCAGCCTGGTGCCCAGTTATACCCCAAAGCCAGCTGGCTTTTTAACAGACATGCATATATGCTATAGTGCACAGCAGACATACAAATGAAAAAATATGACTTCCTTGTGATACACATTCAAATGGCTGCTATATTATGCACAACATGATATGATACAGCTTCGTTCTAAGCCTTAATCTCAGCTCTCTTGCGATGTGCTGTTACACATAGTGATATTGGGAACTATTAATGGGGGCGTTCTTAGGGATGGGCTAAGGCAGGGGAAATGCCACTTCCTCCCCGCCCATATTCAACGTTCTGCTTAGTTGGAGATCATGGCTGAGCATATTGGGGGCCACAGGGGGTGCGGATGGTGTCCTGACATATGTCACTGCACTACACGTAAATCAGGATTAAAAGTATGTTAAATATCCAGTTGAGGGGTATTTTCACCACCCCACACGGATAACCTTAACCATCCCTGCTGCTGCAAATACAGTGGAAAGGTTGATGCCATAAGCGCCCATTGAAATGTTACTAAGCAGGGGAAATTATTGCGCTCTGTACAATTCGGGAGTCCCCTGTTTAACAATGTTTCATTGGGCACCTATGGCGTCGCCCAAACTTCCGCTGCTTGCGGGTGCCTACATTTCCAGTTTCCGCTCCATTGCAGTGACAACTAGAGCTTATTTTTTTGTTTTCTTTCTAGTTTAGCTGTGATTGTTGAATCACATGAAACTGGCTTGTAAAAATTTCCTGTCCGCTCTGAATTCCAGATTAATTTGCTCCTCCTCTTTCCTTGTGTCCTTGTTGAAACGTATGTGTTTCCCAGTACGTCAGCTCAGACAGCACCCCTAATGAGACTTGTCTCCCTCCAACACACGGACAGGAATCTGCAAAAGATTTAAATTTGCATAATAGGCGGCCCCAGTATATAAGGCATTAGTCATCAATTACCTTCAGTTCTAGTTTCCTGTCCGGACGTGAAGGAGTGAGAGGTCTCCAGGGAGCCATCTAGTCAGGCGGCTGGGGCTCTGTTGCGGAGGTTTTCCTGGGCAGTCCGCTTCAGGGGGAGCGGTGTGGAGCCTGGCAGCACTTAGGAGGCTTCTCCTAGGAAGGCGGCGTCTTTATGCGTGCAGGGGCACGCAATGGAAACTTCCGATGCGGAAATCCGGAAGTGGTCACGACGCTGGCGTCCCACGTGACCCGGAAGTGCAGCAGGCGGCAGGGGCCGCGGCGGTGAGCTGCTTCAGCTGGGGATTATGCAAATTCTTCAGGAGCAGGTATTTTAGCCTCTCAAATCCTGGTCTCAGATGTGTTGTAAGCTGGGATCATGGAGGACGCTGTAGGACCCTCTCCAGCATTATCTGTGGAGTCTGGCTCCGAAACCCCTCTGGCAAGTGGTTATATGCACACTGCTTAGCTAGTTTTTTCTATGACTTATTTCATGGGGGTTCTTGGCTAATTTAGATTTGTTTGTTTGTGTTTTAGCCCAAAAGATCTGATAAATCGAGTGCGCACTCCAGTCAGGACAAGCGCACAGACACCAAGGTTGAGAAGAAATGTGCTATCTGCAACAATCGCATCTCTTCTACCTCCTCTAAGAAATTATGCCAATATTGCACTGATAAGATTGTAAAGAATGAGTCTCCTGCTGTGTTTAAAGACTTAATGGGCTGGATGAGAGCAGAGATGTCTTCTGCTATTAAGGAGATAAAGGATTCGGCTATGAGCACTGCTTCTACCTCTAATATTTCTACTGTGCCTGTTGTGTTGCCTGGGGATCCTATTGCAAGCATGTCTGGAATAGTTGTTACGAATCCTCCTGCTGCTGCTATGTCGCCAGCTGGATCAGGTGCCGCCCTTCCTATTCCTCTGGGAACTAAGAGAAAGAGGTCGGGGGAAGATTTGGGTGAATCTGAACTTTCAGAAGGAGAGATTTCTGCATTTGAGGAAATTTCTGAGGAGGAGACAGTGATTAAGGGAAGCAGACCACATAGGTTTGCCTTCTCTCCTGAGCTTATGAAAGACTTTATTGCTGCCATGCATAAAACAATGGGTATAAAGGCTGAGCAGAGATCCTTGACAGCCCTTGATCAGATGTATGAAAGTTTGACGGATCCCCAATCTCAATTTATTCCTGTCCATTCCTCTCTGAAGTCCGTGATTAAGAGAGAATGGGATAGTCCTGAGAGAAGAGCCTTTTGGCCTAGATCTATGTCTAGTCGCTATCCTTTTAGTCCGGATGACCAGGTTTTTTGGGGACCTCCGCCTAAGCTAGATCCGTCATTATCAAGGGTTTCAAGGAAGACTGACTTGTTGTTTGAAGATTTTGGCAATCTTAGGGATCCCATTGACAAGAAGATGGACAATATCCTTCGTAGAGCCTGGGAATCATCGTCATTAACATTTAAGCCGGCAGTGGCTTCCACCGCAGTAGGGAGATCTTTGAAAACATGGCTCTTGGATGTACAATCCAAGATTGCCTCAGGTGTACCGAGAGAGGAGATACTTAATGATTTCCCAAATCTGTTTAATGCTACGGACTATCTCACTGATGCTGCTGATGACACTGTGAAATTAACTGCAAGAACAACTGCTTTAGTAAATTCCGCTAGAAGAGGGGTTTGGGTAAAGACTTGGGGGGGTGATAATTCCTCTAAATCAAGACTTTGTGGTATTCCCTGTGAAGGGGGTCTTTTGTTTGGGTCAAAACTTGATGAGACCTTAGATAGAACCGCTGACACTAAGAAAAACTTCCCCACTAAGAGAAGGTCCTTTCAATACAAACGGTCCTTTCGGGGGCCCCCAAAGTCAGAATCCAATGAGCGCCCCACCACCTCCAGAAAGAGGTGGGCTCCTTACAGAAACCAGAGAGGGAAGCCCAATCCCCCCTCAACTAGCAAGACTACAAAACAATGACATCAGGCTTCCAGTGGGAGGGAGGTTAGCCCACTTTTACGAAATATGGCATCAGTACTTCACAAACCCATGGCTTCTGCACATTGTCCTGGAAGGATACAGAATAGAGTTCGAAATGTTACCTCCCCAAAAGTTCTTTGTCACTCCTCTGCCATTAGGACATACAAAACAACTAGCCCTTCAGGCCGAAGTAAAATCCTTGCTTCTCAAAAGGGTAATTCGGGAGGTCCCCTCATGTCAAAGGGGCCGGGGGTTTTACTCTCCAGTATTTCTTGTTCCAAAGTCACAAGGAGGCTTTCGCTTCATTCTCAACTTAAAAGGTCTAAACAAGTCAGTAAAGTACAGGAAGTTCAGAATGAACAACATTATTTCTGTGATTCATCTTTTACAGAAGGACAGTTTCCTTGCATCTCTGGATCTGAAAGATGCGTACCTGCATATTCCCATTCATCTCTCCTCTCAGCAATTCCTCAGATTTGCAGTCCAGTTGGACGGAAAGGTAAGACATTTTCAATTTAATGCTCTTCCTTTCGGGCTATCCTCTGCGCCCTGGTTGTTTACTAAAGTCATGTCAGAGGTCTTAGCAGTTCTAAGACTGAAGTCTGTTAATGTTATTGCCTATTTGGATGACTTATTGCTTTGGGGTTCCTCTGAGAGGTTACTGTATGCCCATTTGGACTCATGTCTCTCATTCCTTCAGTCCCTGGGTTGGCTTGTCAACTGGGAGAAATCCTCTCTGACCCCTTGTCAATCTATGGAATATCTAGGGTTCAACATTGACACTGTTAATGAAAGAATTTTTCTGACTGATAAGAAGATTTCTTCTATACTAAATACTGTTCTTTCTTTTCAGAAATCAAGATCAGTCTCGCTGAGAAGGGCCATGGCCACATTGGGTCACTTAACAGCCTCATTCCCGGCAGTTCAGTGGGGCCAGCTGCACTCAAGGGAATTACAAGTGTGGATTCTAAAGAACTGGAACAGGAGATCAAGTTCCCTAGACAAGGCGGTGATGATTCCTCACAGTATCAAGGTATCCTTGATGTGGTGGCAGATCAAGAAGCATCTATCCGTGGGTCGTCTCTGGAATTATCCATCTCAGACGACGATAACGACGGATGCCAGTGCGTGGGGATGGGGGGCCCACATGGACTTTCGACCAGCTCAGGGTCAGTGGTCAAACCAGATGAAATCAAGCTCCTCCAACAGCAGGGAGCTCGAAGCAGTATGGCAGGCCTTACAGTTTTTCAGCAGCCAGATCCAGGGCCATCATGTTCTAATAAGATCAGACAACAGCAGTGTGGTGGCTTATGTGAACCGTCAAGGAGGAACAAGGAGTCACCTGCTGTGGTGCCAATCGGGTCGCATTCTCAGATGGGCGGAAGCAAATCTGGAATCGTTGAGGGCAGTCCACTTGAAAGGGACCTCAAATCACCTGGCAGACTTGTTAAGTCGGGAAGCTTTGGATCAGAACGAATGGTCAGTCAATCCTCAGATTCTTCGGGAAATTACATCTCATTGGGGATGTCCGGAGATAGACTTATTCGCAAGGAAGGAGAATGCCAGGTGTCGGAAATTCTGTTCCCTCCACCCGAAGGACAATCCTTGGGCAGTGGACGCCTTCTCAGTGAATTGGGGCTTCCATTTGATGTATGCGTTTCCTCCAATACCGCTGTTATCCAGGGTTTTGAACAAGATTATACAGGACCAAGCACGTGTTATTCTGATTGCGCCATTCTGGCCAAAAAGACCCTGGTTCACGTTACTTCAAGCCTTGAGGGTATCAGAACCAATCAATCTTCCTCCTCATCCGGAGCTTCTGTCTCAGGGGCCATTCTTTCATCAAAATCCGGAGCTTCTGCATCTTACGGCATGGAACCTGAATGGGGATTGTTAAAGGCAAGAGGTTTCTCAGATGAATTGGCTGGCACTTTAATCCAGAGTAGGAAGAAGGTGACTCGTCAGATCTATCAGAAAACCTGGAAGATCTTTAATGAGTGGTGTGTTGAGAGATCAATGGTCAACAATTCCCTGGCTTCAGTCCTGGAATTTTTACAATCTGGGTTCCAGAAGGGGCTCAGTACCAGCACCCTAAAAGTCCAGACGTCTGCTCTGAGCGTTTTCCTGGAGAGAAGATTAGCCCAGGAGGAGTTGGTTATACGTTTCTTTGAGGCATTAAAGAGAATTAAGCCTGTGGTGAGAACAAGGATACCTCCTTGGGACTTGAATATTGTGTTGCAAGGTTTATGTAAACCTCCATTTGAACCTTTAGAACAAGCATCTGATAAGTTTTTATCCTTAAAGACATCATTCCTCTTGGCAATCACAACCGCAAGAAGATTGGGAGAGTTGCAGGCCCTATCCATAAAAGAGCCGTATTGTGTGGTCTCAGAGGATAGGATCACCCTGCGATTGGACATTGCCTTTTTGCCTAAAGTAGTATCTAAGTTTCACAGATCGCAAGAATTGTTCATTCCTTCCTTTTGTGATAATCCAGCGAATGACAAAGAAAGGACGCTTCATTGTTTAGATGTTCGAAGATGCTTGCTTCAATACCTGGAAAGGACTAAATCCTGGAGGAAGACCGAGGCAATGTTTGTAATCTTCTCAGGGAATGCCAGGGGAAGTAAAGCTTCTAAACCAACGCTTGCAAGATGGATCAAACAAGCGATTACTGAAGCTTATCAAATACAGGGCAGGCGGCTGTCCTTCCCAGTAAAAGCACATTCCACGAGAGCTGTATCAACTTCATGGGCAGAGAGGGCAGGAGCCTCGATAGAGCAGATATGCAGGGCAGCAACCTGGTCCAGCCAGAACACGTTCGTGAAGCACTATAGGCTTAATGTTTTGGCTAATTCTGACCTATCCTTTGGCAGAAAAGTTCTGCAGGCTGTAGTCCCTCCCTGAATTTATATATCGTGTATATCGTCTCATTAGGGGTGCTGTCTGAGCTGACGTACTGGGAAAGACCAAATTACTTACGGTAACGTCTTTTCCAGTAGTCGCGAAGACAGCACCCCTACAACCCACCCTGGGTAAAAAAAAAAAAAAAAAAAAGAAAAAAGAGATTAAAGATTATATGAGCATTATTACGGTGTCCGTGTCTTTTGTATAGAACTGAAGGTAATTGATGACTAATGCCTTATATACTGGGGCCGCCTATTATGCAAATTTAAATCTTTTGCAGATTCCTGTCCGTGTGTTGGAGGGAGACAAGTCTCATTAGGGGTGCTGTCTTCGCGACTACTGGAAAAGACGTTACCGTAAGTAATTTGGTCTTTTTTGTTTTTTCTCAGCATGTGTTCTGTTCCTTCTGATATATTCTGTATTTTGGTGTCCTATCCTATACTTGTACCCTGTATGTGCCAAGCCCAATTCCGGGCACGACCCAGTGGTGCTTGGCGAAATAAAGATTTAGATCCAGGAGATGAACTGTCAAATGTTGCTGATCATAGACTTTTAGCAGATCATTTTAAGTAAACTTGCCACTTCCTTCTGAGAAATGTATCAGGTTGTGCTGATGGAGTGGGTAGATTCAGCACCAGATAATTGTCCTACATTACTCCTATTGGGCACAGGGTGGTGGTTTAGACACTTGTTCAGACGAAGAAAATAAGGGGCAGTGTGGTGGTGCGATGTATGCTGAGGTTGACATTATGACAATAAAAGTGGAGGAGTGTTTGAGATGGAGAGGAGTTGTATTGGACTGTGACAAGTCCGTAATGAGTTCAGTTACGTACACATGCTAGATTAAACCCGGCCAAGGCAGCCGATAACTACAGAGGAGTCGGAGCAATTTTGGGTACCTGCAGTCGGTGGTTTCATAAACTGAAGTCAGATGATTTTTGTACTGACACCACAGCCCTATGTGTGATAGTGGTTGACAGGCAGTGTGGTTACCATGGGTGAATAAACGCTGTACATGATTTTTGGCAGGCAGTTGCCATCCACTCTTGTTTATAAAAAGGGTTGTTCAAGCACCATGCCACTGCCAGCCAGCCCTATACTCTATCAGGCAGTGAACCCATTGATTTCAAAGATCCATGTAGACTAGTCCTAAATTAAACTTGGCAATGATAACTACGAGGCTTTGTGTGCAGAAAAATACTGCTTTACTGATTACTAGAAGGCTATTGTGGAATGCTTCTGAATTGACTCAACAACCTACTGCATTTCTATTTCCTTACTTTATTCCCCCCCCCCAATGTTATAAGGAGTAAAACTCTAGCATTAAAACACAGCTGGTGACCTCTTAAGGTTCTCATCTCTTGAGATGTAATGTGTTTTTACAATGACTCTTCACATATGTTATGTACTTTTTGACATAACAGATGTTTGCCAAATAGTCTGAGTTGTAAGCTTCTCAAGTATTCAGCATGGACTCTTGTTTATATACGTTCTTAGCTCACATTCCTATTACAGTGCATACAACAGTAATTCTCCACTACAGAGCTTAAACTGTAAGTACAAAAACTTCATCTGTGGTTCAGTTACGGTACCCTGCAGTAGTGCTGAAAAGAGCAATGATAAAATATGAAAAATAGATGAATAAGGGGTCTCAGCTATCCAGCAGGGATCGGCTGATGCCGGATAAGTGTGATCGATTGTAGACTAACAGGGGAACCTGCGGGGACCGTGAGAACGGGAAGGCTCTATAGGACCCAGAGCCTTTCCTCTCCTTGGGTATGTTTTTTTTGTTTTTAAAATCGCTTCAGACTCCCTTTAAATATTAAAATACAGTAACTGAAAGGCTATTATCCTTAGGAGAGCTATGGAACCCAGTGTAAGCTCAGCAAAGCCCACAAACTGCTTAATGCTGGGAATACACGGTTCCTTTCTGGAGCTCGATTCTCCTCTCGTTTTTTTTTTTTTTTTTTGCTGCTCGATTCTGCAGATGATTCTTTTATCTTCAGCGCGTTTTTCTTATCTTTTTCCATTCACTTCTATCTGAAATCGAGCGGCGAAAGGATCGAAAGGGAGATTGGACATGTTGGAAATGATCTATCGAACTATCTAATAACCTTTAAAACGAACCGTGTATTCCCAGCATAAGAAGTTGGTCTTCACCACTGAGTACTGCCAGAGATTTGTGCTTGTTGGTTGAGTCCTGGATAACCGGGACTAGGCTTTTGACAAACTTTTATTCCTTTACTATTTCCCTGTACAAATAGTGTAAAAGTAGCCATGCCTGTTTAGATTTCTACCCATTGTAGCAAACAGATAAGTCGCTCTCTGATGTACATCTGATCCGAGAGGGATCAAACCCCTATTTGATACAGTGCAAGGCTATGGGCCGTCAATCTACCGTCACGTCCCACTGATATTAACCGTCCAATTGTCATTTCAATCCATTTTTGCCACAAATCAATGGAAATTACGATCGGTTCAGCTCGTTGCATCTTTGATGACTGGCAGTTTTGATTAGTGTGATTGAATCTACAGGTAAAAATCGGTGTTTGGCTAGCTTTACTCACTGTTACATTCTAGGATTTTGAGACCAGTCCTTGTGTTTGGTGCTTGTTCAAACAATCTGCCTCTGAGTCTCAGTGGATCCCATTAACTGTAATGGTGGCCACACACACACACACGATGCACTAAAATGATCCAATTTTACGGCAATTCGATAAGGCTTCTTGCACACAGGGACGTTACAGGCGCACGTTAGTGCGCCTGTAACGCTCCCCCAACGCACAGCAATGTAACACAAGTGGGCTGTTCACACTGCCCACGTTGCATTACATTGTAACGCAGCAAAGTGCTGCATGCTGTGCGTTCTACGCGGCTAAGCCATGTTAGACTGTTTGCACATACTCAGTCATGTTGGGGAGGAGGGGAGAGCGGCCAGGCACATGGCTAATTAATATTCACTGCACTCAGTGACGTGCAGTGTTTACTTCCTGGAGCGGCCGCTCTGTGCGGCGATTGGCCGGGCGGGACCACGTGATGCCGCATGCGTTCAAGAGTACGCATCACGAACGCCAGAGTGAGCTGCACAATGCGGCTCACTCCAACTTCCACACCAGAGAGCACCAGGCGTTGCGTTAGGGGCATGTTATGTGCCCTATAATGTCCCCTAAACGCAACGTCCTGGTGTGTAACTAGCCTAAAACAATAACTTTTTTTTTTTTTGTTTGTTTTATCGATCTGGTATGCTGGAAAATTTTCTTCAGTTTTTCTGTGTGTGTGTGTGTGTGTGTGTGTGTGTGTGTGTGTGTGTGTAAGCTTTCCAGAGGCGCCAATAGAATAAAAGTCACTTAAATGAGCTTAAAACCGATGGGGCAGTGGTGAGCCTATCCCATCCATGCAGACAAAGCAAACAAAGGAAGGACTGTGGCATCAACAGTCAAACAACAATTTATTTATACTCCACAGTAAAATAGGCAACGCGTTTCACGGGCTCAATCCCGCTTCATCAGGCCAATCAAAAAGGAGCATACAGCTGAAAACAAAGTGTCAGAGGACATAGTGTAAGGCAGGTTTTGTGAGTATCACTCATGTTCACAAACAATTCAATGTCAAAACATAACTATATGAACATCAAAACATATTCAGAGGTTGTGTGTGTGTGTGTGAATTAATATACATACCCTACCAATTTTCTCAGTTTTTAATCATTTTTATTATAATTGGGGCAAAATTGATCACGTGTGGTATGTTGGTCATATTTTTGAAATGTCACAATCAGTCATAAAAATTGATTGCAAATCTTGAATTGAACATATATTTAAA
Source organism: Hyperolius riggenbachi (assembly GCF_040937935.1). Taxonomy (NCBI): domain Eukaryota; kingdom Metazoa; phylum Chordata; class Amphibia; order Anura; family Hyperoliidae; genus Hyperolius; species Hyperolius riggenbachi. The sequence continues at coordinate 84,830,255 of NC_090650.1, forward strand.
AAATTGTATGGTGTGTGGCCACCTTGAGCGTGATACCACTGATATCATCCTCTGGCCTCTTCACGAATACAGCAGATGGAGCACAAATAGATGGGGTGAGAGGCAAGATTTGTCAAACCTCCAACATCTGCTTAGTAGAGATGCAGGCACTAATGTAATCTGATGCTGGGAATACACTATGACATTTTTTGGCAGATAGATGGTTCCATAATTTCCCACAGGTCTGATCTGATTTTTGCGATCATTTTTCTGATAGATTTCTCATAGAAGTGAATGGAAATTGATCGCAAAATTGATTGGAAAAACGATTGGACAGTAAATCTACTGCAAAATCTCATTGTGTATTCCCAGCATGAGTTCTTTGCGTATTGCTAAAGTGTTTTTATCCACTTTAAAGAGAACCCGAGGTGTGTTTAAAGAATGTTATCTGCATACAGAGGCTGGATCTGCCTATACAGCCCAGCCTCTGTTGCTATCCCAAACCCCCCTAAGGTCCCCCCCTGCACTCTGCAATCCCTCATAAATCACAGCCGTGCTGTGAGGCTGTGTTTACATCTGTAGTGTCAGTCTCAGCTGCTCCTCCGCCTCCTGCATAGCTCCGGTCCCTGCCCCCGTCCCTTCCCTCCAATCAGCAGGGAGGCAAGGGATGCAGGTGGGGACTGGAGTTCTGCAGGAGGCGGGGAGAGCAGCAGACTGACACTATAGAGATAAACACAGCCAGCTCTGACCAGCTGTTTGTCAGCAGCTCGTCTGTGATTTATGAGGGATTGCAGAGTGCAGGGGGACCTTAGGGGGGTTTGAGATAGCAACAGAGGCTGGGCTGTATAGGCAGATCCAGCATCTGTATGCAGATAATTTTCTTCAAACCCACCTCGGGTTCTCTTTAAAGGCCATCCCCAGGCTTCGGCTCCTCACCGCCAAACTGTTGTCTGAAGTAGCGGCAATATTTATCTTAATTGCTTATTTTTCATGTAACCACTCAGCCTCCAATATTTCCAACCAGCAATGGCATTGGCCTCGATTCATAAAAGAGCCTGCGAGCGGGGAAAGTGGAGCGGGGAAACACCGCTGTCGGTATTTCCGCCTTCAGGGTGTTAATTCATAAAAATGTTTCCTGTTGTGACAGGCGTGCGGAGATACTCCGCTGTAGGCAGGCGTTAGGCTGTCGGGAGACATGCGGAAGCCGGAGAAGCAGGCGGAATCCCTCCGTGCGGTGTTCTCTCTGCAGCTGCTTGGGAGGTCTGTCCCATTCACTGCAACGGATTCCGCACGCTTCTCGCCACATCAGAGGTAGCGGTAATACCCGTCCGCATACCGCTACCTCTAATCTTTATGAATTGACATTTGTTACTTTTGCTGTGATAATCACCGCGCAAGGCGGTGATTGATCACTCTGCTCGTGGATGTCGGCTTTTCATGCGGAAAAAGCCTTTATGAATACATATTTTGCTGTGTGGTCGGTAAAGCGAGCGGCTTTCTGCATTTCCTCATGCGGAAATGCTTTATGAATCGAGGCCATTGTGGTTTATTTCCTATAATTCAGGGAGAGACAGTGGTGTGTACTGCTATTTGCTGTTCATGCCAAAGTCTGTAAACAAATCCAGCCTTGATTGGCCAATTATACCACTTCCATAGAGTGTGAGAGCTTATCTACACAATCTGTCCATAGTATTCAAAATCTGCTACCCCCCCAGGCCTTCTTTACAGTGCATCAGTTGCGTTGCAGAATAATTCTGCATGTCAACTCACTGCCCTTATAATCCTATCAGGTTGTTCACACCTCTGCGTTGTAACTGATGGCGTTATTCTAACGCCACATGCAGGCTTTGTATTAAAGTATATGCCTAGTCTCCATTGCAGTTCACGTTTATTTTAACATGTGCATTATGCAACTGACCACTGTGAATTCAGCCTTCTATTACATGGATGAGGTAGAATATACTTGGTGTCCTAGTAAACTAGGTACTGGGGCAGCCTCCTCAGGATAGGTTCACAGTGGAGAAGCGCAATGCATTGCCACACAGCGGAGTTAAAATGCTATTCAAAGTAGGATGTAATGTAGTTGCGGTGGCATGCAGTGTAACAGAGGAATGAGAAGGGAAAATTGCTCCATAGATGTGTGTTTCACGCATTTGAAAGTATAAAGCTCTGCATTAAAAGAAAAAAAACAGATGTGCGCATATTTAATGACTACTATAAAATAGTGTGATGCAACGCAACTAGCAACGCAACTATTAACACATGTCAGCGTTACCATAGACAAGTATAGAGTGCGTCAGTGCATATATTTGCACAAACGCAAAGCAGAATCTGCATTATACCACAGGCTGTTGACTCACATTGCGCCGCATGCATTCTGTCCGATGCATTTACTTCATAATGTATTTTCTACGTTGAACAACCTGCGTTATGACGTAATGCAGCACTGTGAACCTATCTATTTATAAAAATTGTATATCTAAACTTAGTTTATGTAATGTAGACTCATGCTTGATGGGTACACTCCCTTTCATTTACCCTTCATGATTGTGAATCGGTCTTTAAAGTGAACCTGAACCAGGAAAAATGTATTTAAAGGACAACTGTAGGGAGGCTGCTATGTTTTTTTCCACTTTTGTGCAATACTAGATGCCTGGCAGCCCTGTTGATATATTTGGATGCAGTAATGTCTGCATAACACCGGGAACCAGCATGCAGCTAATCTTGTCAGTTCCGACATTAAAGTCTGAATCATCTGATCTGCTCTATGCTTGTTCAGGGTCTATGGCTAAAAGTATTAGATACAGAGGATCAGCAGGACAGCCAGGCAACTGGTATTGCACAAAAGGAAAAAAAAAACATGGCAACCTTCCTACAGTTGTCCTTTAAAATAAACACATGGTGTAGCTGCAAATTAGTATTACATACTTACCTCACCATCAGTTCCACTCAAAAGCTCACCATTTTCTTCTTCCAATGATTCCTTTCAGTTCTGACAACATTTTGTCAGAACTGAAATATATCAGTTGCCGTCAGTTATAACTGAAAGGACAACTGATGTGCAAGGTAATGTTTGTTTCAAGTGGCTCAAGTGGATAATGGCTCAAGTGGACAGTGTTACAGTTTAAAGAAAATCTGTAACGAAAAAATTTCCCCTGGGGGTACTCGCCTTGGGTGGGGGAAGCCTCCGGATCCTATTGAGGCTTCCCCTGTCCTCTAGTGTCCCACGGTGGCGGCGATAAAGCTCCCCGAACAACAGCGATGTAAATATCTACCTTCCCGGCTCCAGCGCAGGCGCAGTATCGGCTCTCTGCTCGGAGATAGGCGGAAATAGCCGATCGCTGTTGGGCTGCTCTACTGCGCAGGCGCAAGTCTCCTGCCCCTGCGCAGTAGAGCGGACCCGACGGAGATCGGCTTTTTTCGCCTATCTCTGGGGGAAGAGCCGCAACTGCGCCCCCGCTGGAGACAGAAAAGGTAAATATTGCACAGTCCGACAGTTGTCGCCTGTGCATTCCGTGGGCTGCAGCGAGACCACCGTGGGACACAGGACGACGGGGAAAGTCTCGATGGGGTCCAGAGGCTTCCCCCTACTGAAGTTAGTATCCCCCAGGGGAACTTTTTTCGTTACAGAATCTCTTTAACAGTGTGCTGACCAGGAAGCTGTTATGGGGAAATAGCCATTTTCAAAATGAAGGATGGAGATTTACATTGATCCCAGTGGACAAACAGGACACAGGAGAGGAGAAAGAGATTGATGAGTAGACTATGCGGGAGGCAAGTATGACGTGTGTATGTTTGTTTTTGCTTGTAATTTTCAGTTCAGGTTTGCTTTAAGGTGAATATTTGGGGAATAGTACAGACATGCTACTTGGCTATATAGAGTGATGTATGCCAGGGGTCCCCAACCCCTGGACCGCGACCCACTGCCGGTCCGTGGGGCGTTTGCAGCTGCGCCGCGGGTCTGTCCTCTTTCTACCCCCCCCCCCCCCCCCCCGCTACTACTACAAGCTATACTGGGGCACTACCTACCCATACTGGGCACTATACTAGCTATACTGGGCACTATACTAGTTATACTGGGCACTATACTAGTTATACTGGGGCACTATACTAGTTATACTGGGGCACTATACTAGTTATACTGGGGCACTATACTAGCCATACTGGGGCGCTGTACTAGCCATACTGGGGCGCTGTATTAGCCATACTGGGGCGCTGTATTAGCCATACTGGGGCGCTGTATTAGCCATACTGGGGCGCTGTATTAGCCATACTGGGGCGCTGTATTAGCCATACTGGGGCGCTACATTAGCCATACTGGGGCAACTGTACTCCCTATACTGGGGAAACTATACTAGCTATGCCGCTGCATACCGCCGCCCCCCCTCCCCCGTAACCCGCCGCGCACGACACTATCCACTAGCACCCCCTTCCTGCGCCTTCTCCCCAACAACCCCCCCCCCCCCCCCGGGTCTCCGGAGAAACATTTGGTCGGAAAGCGGTCCCGGGCCGGAAAAGGTTGGGGACCCCTGATGTATGCTGTTCTGTGGAGAGGGGAAGAGGAATTCTGTGCAGCAAATAAGAAATTGGCCTGCTGTGGTGCAGGGGACAGAAAAGACTATGATTCGTTAATAGTCATTTAGCAATCTACCACAATCGCCAAAACATGTTGTGAGGCAGCTGTACAAATTCTACATTTCTAACTGGGAGGGCCTAAAACTATCCACTCAGCAGAGGTTTATCCAGTGTGTGTAGGGGGCTTTAGGCTAGTGGTCTTTACACACTTGCCTGTGTGTCCTAGATAAAGATGTTCTTATTCGGCACCTTATCTTGCCCATCTCCATAGCCCACACGTGCAGCCAGCCATCATTTCTAGCACATTCTTGGCATTCTTCCACTGCCTCAAGCCCTTGTGGGTGCAGCCATGTTTATTTAGGGAGTTCTTTGTTGTCGCACTTCCTTATACATCCTGTCTTCTGCACATGCTTCTCAGTGTTCTCCCCAGGCCCTTTTAGTCAGGTGCTGTACCCGGCTGTCATCAGTTCACCTCCTCCTATGCTGTAAGAAGAGTTGCACACAGAAGCACCGGCCCTGCATTCTCTCACATAGCCCCACCCGCCTACTTTTTCATGCCACCCGGCTGGAAAAAAAATTCTGGGGAGAACACTGCTTCTTTTTATCTTCCTGCCATTATCATCCATCAGGCATGTGACCCCTTGCTTCCTCACATAACACCATAATGATACTGTATTACTATGTCAATGTGCATCTAAAGCCTCATACACCTGCTACATGAAACTCATCTGAGGCATAACGCTGCCCCAGTACTTAGAACAATCTATAGTACTGCATAATCTCATTAGTGCATTGTTCCCCTCCTTTACCCTGCCCACTGTGACGTGCCAGTATGGCTATCAGTCTCCACAGTGTTGCCCTGGAGACACTAATGGCATGTGTGTACCAACTTTAACATGTTATTAGTGCACCACACTAATGTCCGGGACATGCTGGCAGCTTACAGATATGGACAGCCTATGAAGGGTGAGGAAAACCTCTATTTGCTTTTTCTGCTCATGTGAACCTTGCTCACTTGAAAATCTTACTAGAGTTGGCTTCCTGGGTGGCACTGGGGAAAAGAAAAATGAATTTTCATTGGCAGATGCTAATTTTATTCCCTAACAGCATCGTGGTAAACCAAAGTAAATAAACCAGTACTTGGGGCTTTAACACACTGCCGCATTATTGATCTGATTTCCACTACATGCATCGGCGTGCGATACGCAAGTAGATAACATACACAGCACTGTCTGTTGGGTTCACTAATGCGTAGCGCAGCAGTGCGTTCTGAAACTTGTTTAATCATATTACAGCTGTAATAGCCTATGCACTGGGTTTTATTGTTACACCAGTATTTTATTTAACTACTTGTGAAACAGCAAATTTTAACATAATGTATTTTATTACAATTCGGCGCTAAGCCTAAGGCCCGCTTAAAAAAAAAAAAAAAGGGCGCTAGGCTGTGGGAGCCCCTCCCCCCTGACTACTCTCTCTCTTCCTTTCACGCGCATGCACACGCCAGCCCCCCTTCTGGACCCATCCTCCTCTGCTGCGTGTCATTCCCCCAGCTCTCGGCAGTGTCTCTGCATCCCTGCACATGCGCATAATGGGAAAAGCACTGACACAGACATGGTATGCAGAGACATTTGCATATTATTAGGTAGGATTGGCAGTCTCCAGGTGCCCAATCATTGCTTCAGACTCCATGACTCTGCCTCTACAGCCCTGATGGATTGTCCATCAGAGCCATTACCTGTATCCTCTTATCACTCTTAAGGCACAGGATGCAGTGGCTGACTTGTAAGAGTGCTACCGCTTCTACAGGGGTGCGACACAAATGACACCTGCAGAATGAAGAGGATCATTGGGAACCTTCCTGGGTGAGTATTTGATTTCCTCTCCCTTTTGTTATACTAAAGCTGAAATTCTGTTTTTGAAGAACCTTCGGCTTTTTGTTTTCAGCATATCCCCACCATGTAGTTTGTCATACATTAATCAGGCATGTTGTGTGGTCTCTCTTCTGTGGTGCTGCTCTCCAGGTCATGTGATCTTCCATTCCCCTCATGTTTGACTTTGTAGCTCTCCTTCCCTCACTGATTCCTGCTGCAACCCAACTTAAAAAAAATGACAAATTCTAAGCTCATTCTATTACGTTATTTGGAGAGTTGCATTTGTTTGAAGAATGACCTCACCCTTTCCATTATTGTACAATTAATAATGCTACCCTTTGGAACACAGGTCATTAGTCGGTATGGTTATTTATTAAAACCCTGCATGCAGCACATTCATCTGCCAGCCATACAGTGATGGCCATTTTATACCCTATTACAAATTAAGCTGGCTGTTGTTAATCAATTCCCAAGATCTCGCCATTTGCTTGTGATCCTGCCTCCTGTGGAAGAGCTTCCAGGTCTGATGCTTTTTTTGCTCCAGGAAGTCCTCTGCACCTCCGCTGAAATACATAATGTGCGTTTTACATGCGTTTGTGCGTTTTATATATTATATACTCGCACATAAGCCTAATTTTTCAGCACAAAAAATGTGCTGAAAAGTTACCCCTTCGGCTTATATACGAGTCAGTGGAGCAGAATGGTTGGTGGAGCAGTTTTTGTTACTGCCAGAAGAGCGTAAGTATTGTGCACTAGTGATCCTGCTCTTGCCAGCTGGCTCCCTGCTGTTTCTGTGCTCCCCATCCCCTGCAACATGGTGTGCAGAGTGCGCTGCTCAAGACTACCTGTGTCCCCTGGCTTGTGGAGCGGAGCATGCCAGCAATGTGTTAGCGGGGCATTGAACAGGGACACAGCTTTATCTTTCTTGGGACACATCTGGCTATGGGGAGAGGGGCTGACTTGCACTGGGGGCGCATCAAGCTACTGTTGAAGGGGCTATACTGGGTAGGGAGCTTATATGCGAGTCAATCACTTTTTCCTGGTTTATGAGGGAAAAGTGGGTACCTCGGCTTATACGCTGGTCGGCTTATATGTGAGTATATACGGTATATATATAAAAAAAAAAGTAAAATGCACATATTTTACATGTGGCCCATAGACTTTCATTGGTGGCAAAAACGCTATTGTTTCTGACTGGTGTGTTCCTAGCCTCACTTTTTGATTTCACGGCTGCAGTGGTCTCCCCAGAATTTTTTTCCAACTGTGTGGCATGAAAATGTAGATGGGTGGGGCAGGAAGGGGCAATGTAGGGTTGGTTCTTCTCTGCACAACTCTGCTTACAGCACAGGAGGAGAATGAGGAGGCAAGCCGATGGCAGCCAAGGTGGAGCACCCAGCTCAAAGAGCCTGGGAAGAATACTGGGCTGCTACTTAACCTCGCCCAACTAAAATAAATTCCAGCATTCTCTATTGGCCATCTGCATACAAGTTGCTGAAATCTATTCAAAATGTATTTGTGATGTGTGCCAGAAATTGACCCCCCCCCCCCCCTCCATTGCATTTCAGTCAGAGAGTGATCTAGCGTCTATCTTTTGGGCATATCTGTTGACCATTGTGTGTGCTACCTTTATGCCTGGAACATATGATGCAATTTTCCCATCAAATCGGCAGGAAATTTCTCATCTGATAATCTCAGGCATGTCGGTATTGATCTCAAAATCGATCTGACAAGATAATTGCATTGTGTGTACCAGGCATTACACAGCAGCAACTATCTGTCTATTGCAGGCATGGGCAAACATGGCCCTCCAGCTGTTAAGGAACTACAAATCCCACAATACATTTGCCTTTGAGTCACGACTGTGGCTGTCAGACTCCTGCAATGCATTGTGGGACTTGTAGTTCCTCAACAGCTGGAGGGCCAAGATTGCCCATGCCTGGTCTATTGTCTCAAGGTACGTACACACATCCAACAAAATGCATGACCGACCCCACGACAAACTTTTTTGTTAACAACTTAAGTATTTTCTGCACACTAACCAACTGAACGACCAACTCATTTACATACTGCACGTGCAAGTGAAACGACGGACTGCACAATATGGCCACATTAAAAATAAGTACATTGTTCAAACAACGTTGTACACACGTGGTCAACTGCACCATATCAGCCCGACAGTCGTGCGAGTTTATCTGCTGGATAGATCGGGTAAACCTCCTGTTATCAGTCGCTTGTCCAACAGACCAAAATCGGATGACATTCAGGTAGTTTGGTTGAGCGTGAATGGGCCTTTAATCTTGTGTTCTGCTCAGACAGACTGGGCAAATTATCAGTTGCTTAACCACTTGCCGACCGCGCACTCATACCGCGCGTCGGCAAAGTGGCAGCTGCAGGACCAGCGACGCAGTTCTGCGTTGCCGGCTGCAGGCTAATTAATAAGAAAGCAGCCGCTCGCGCGAGCGGCTGCTTCCTGTCAATTCACGGCGGGGGGCTCCGTGAATAACCTGCGGGCCGCCGATCGCGGCTCGCAGGCTAAATGTAAACACAAGCGGAAATAATCTGCTTTGTTTACATTCGTACAACGCTGCTAACAGTAGCAGCGTTGTACCAGATCAGTGATCCCCGGCCAATCAGCGGCCGGGGATCGCTGTCACATGACAGGCAGGAGCCTGTTAGAGGCTGCACAGGACAGATCCGTTCCTGTGCAGCCTCTGATCTCCGGGGAAGGGAGGTAGGAGAGGGAGGGAATGTCGCCGCGGAGGGGGGCTTTGAGGTGCCCCCCCCCCCGCAAACCGCAGGCAGGAGCGATCAGACCCCCCCCTGCACATCATCCCCATAGGGGGGAAAAAAGGGGGGCGATCTGGTCGCTCTGCCTGCTACCTGATCTGTGCTGGGGGCTGCAGAGCCCACCCAGCACAGATCACAGAATATAGCGCTAGTCCTTAAGGGGGGTAAAGCGTTGGTCCTCAAGTGGTTAACCTATTTTGGTTCCTGGACATAGTTTCTACGCCCAGGGACCATGCGCGCTACCGCGCGTGTGCACGCGCACTCCCGGCCGCGGATTCGGTAGCCACGGAATCAGTGTATCGGGCTATGGTGCCCGATCACGGATTCCTCTCCCCTGCTGAAAAAGCGACAGCTTCTCTCGGAAGCTGTGCTTTTTCTGGCTGTTCCCTCCCCGATGCGTCACTCTAAGCGTGTGCTACGCTTAGTGACGTCATGTAAACAAACTCATGGCCGCCATCTTGTGGCCAAAAAGTAATACTACACCTGAAAGAAAAAAAAATAAAATTAACACACATTTATATTACAAATCTATTGTTTACCTCCCACCCTCCCAAAACTACCCAAATAAAATGTTTACTATAAAAAAAAAACATTACAATAAAAAACAAAAAAAACCATGTAAATATTTACCTAAGGGTCTAAACTTTTTAAATATCAATGTAAAGATGAAATATTTCTATATTTTTTTTTTTTATTTTTTTATTTTAAACTTTTAAATAGTGATAGAGGCAAAATGGAAAAAATGCACCTTTATTTCCAAATAAAATATTGTCGCCATACATTGTGATAGGGACATAATTTTAACTGTGTAATAACCGGGACATATGGGCAAATACAATACGAGTGTTTTAATTATGGAGGCATGTATTATTTTAAAACTATAATGGCTGAAAACTGAGAAATAATGAATTTTTCCATTTTTTTTTCTTATTCTTCCTGTTAAAATGCATTTACAGTAAAGTGGCTCTTAGCAAAATGTTCATGATCGGACACACGCACGTGAACAAGCGCCAGACGGCGTGAAACGGCTGTAGTGCTGTCCATACATCCCCCGGTCACCTCTTCCCTGCTCACCTCGGCACCCCCATCGATCCAGGTTTGACAGCACTGTCTTTCTATATGTCATTTACGCTGGTTGTTGGCTGAAGGATGGAAGGAATAAACATACAAAAGGAAGGTGCACAGCATTCTCTTTGTGTACTTCTTAGCAAAATGTACCCCCCAAAGAAAGCCTAATTGGTGGCGGAAAAAACAAGATATAGATCAGTGCATTGTGATAAGTAGTGATAAAGTTATAGGCTAATGAATGGGAGGTGAACATTTCTGACGTGAAAACGACGGAACGCGAATGGGTTAAAGTGTACCAGAGCTGAATAAAATGCAATAATCCATATTTACCCGGGGCTTCCACCAACCCCATAGGCATGTGTAAGTCCCTCGCCGTTTACCTGCAATCAGCCCCGCTTTTTCACTATGAACTGAGAAAATAAGAGTATTTTTAATGGTAAAAATCGATCTTAGGCCCCGTTCACATCTAAAAAGGCAAAACGGGAGCACTTTGCGCAAGTGATTTTACCGCGATTACCGTGGTAAAAATTACTGGACACTTCCATGGTTCCTTAGCAATCGCGGTCAGCGCTTTATAAGCACTGTACCCCGATCACTCCAGAATCACCCAGAAAATGCTCCAGGTAACAAGTTTGCGAGTGGCGTTAATCGCAAAACACCCACGATCGGCGCCAAATGCGTCAATGAGAACACTGCCATAGGATAACATAGCAGTAGTGCTTTAAAAGGTGCTAGCTCTTTAGCAGTTAGCAGGATCGCCCACTAATTGCTTAAAGGGAAGGTCCAGGCAGTAACCCCCCCCCCCCCCCCCCCAAATCCACATACCTGGGACTTCCTCCAGCCCCTGGCAGACGTTTTGTGCCCTTGCTGCAGCTTCGGTGGCTCCCGGTCTTCTCCACTGCAGAAGCCGACCTTGCCAGGTCGGCTTCCTGTGCGTTCCACCGCGCGGGTCACATGGTCTGGCCAATGTCATGAAATATGTATTGCGCAGGCGCAGTAGTCCTACGCAGTTCCATTCTGCGCCTGCGCAGTTCCGTCCTGATGACTTTGGCCAGGCCATGTGACACGCGTGGTGGAACGCACAGGAAGCAAACCCGGAAGCCGACCTGGAGAGGTCGGCTTCTGCAGCAGAGAAGACCAGGAGCCACCGCTGCAGCGAGGGCACAGGACGGCTGCCAGGGGCTGGAGGAAGTCCCACTTAAGTGTATTTTGTTTTTTACTACCTGGATGTATCCTTGAAGTGTGAATGGGCCCTTATTGGCTCAGGGAATATACCTGTATATTGGCTTTCACCAATTAGTGCTGCAGCAGATAATGCCAGAGGTTTTGCATAGGAGCAAGCCCAATCCTGCACTGCTTCTGCTGCTACAAGACTTATATCTATGTCCTCGTGGCTTAGATGAAGTCACAGAGGACGTAGATATACTGTAGTGGTGGAAAAAGTGGTTAAAGGACAACCAAGGTGACGTGTGACATGAGATAGATGTGTATGTACAGTGCAAGCACACAAATAACTAGCGTGTGTTACTTTTTTTTCTTTCTTTGCCTAAAAAAGTTAAACATCAGGGATGCAAGTGATAGTTTCTGCCCGGGTCGGACTGGGACAGACCATAGCATAATAGGTATATACTGATAAGTACTTACAGCTATAAAACCTTTCCTGTCAGTAAATGGCTTCTGAGAGCAGGAAAGAGATAGAAAGGGGTCAATAATTCATAGATTCAAATACATACAGGATGCAATTCTGTTAGGTTTTCCTTGTGTCCTGTGCAAGAGTTCGGGTCCACTTTAAAGCCTGTGTTTAGCCTGTGTAATTCTCTGTAATTTGTGTCTAATCACTAGTTGTAATTTGATCTCTCCCGTGTCACATGACTGCCTATGGACGATACAGTTGTTTTTTTTCTCATGCGTTTTATTTCTGCCTTGGATGTCCTTTAATGTGTGGTTTTAATGAGATCACTGATCTGTGAGTGCGTATATATTAACCATGAAAGGATTTCTTCTGAGCATTGCATTACTGGGTCTCAGCATTTTCTTAAACTGCAGTAAATATTTATGCATGTGTGGGGAGACGTGTGATCTTGTTAAATGACTTTCATTTGTAACAGGAGACGGGAGGCGGCGTATTTACATTGTATCCCTCATTGATTCTTTTTGACAGTTAAATAGGAATTACCTTTACAGCTTCATATGTGATTTCAACTTTTTTGCTTATAAGGAATGTTGTATAGTAAATGAAGAGAATTCTGTTCCTGGTGGGAACCATGTCTTTTGCCCACAGTTTGAGGCTAAATCCTGATGTCATTTCTGCCCTTTACTTTTTTTTTTCTTTTCGCCTCCAATCGCTGAGTCACCTCCAGCCTTGCTTGTGAACAGTGAGTAGGGGATCGTGTTTCAGATGAGCAGCTAGGCAGGGAAATAAATGGAAGAGGAGGAATATATTATAGATAAAAAGAACCCCCAACATGCAACTGTTTGGCACTGACTACTAAAGGGCCAGTGCTCTTTAAGTATGTGATAACTCCAAATCATTACATCAGAAAAGTTTTTGAATGCAGGATTAGCATCTTTATCACTTAATACACTCAGACCAGTTGCTTTTTATGGTGACAGTACCGCTTTAAGGAAACTCCAGGCTCATCTATTCCTGATTGTGCTTCTGTCTGTTTATTCTCTGGGCACATGGCTCGTGTTCTGTTGTAGCTACACAGAGTGTAGATTGAGCCAGTGTGTCACTGTAAATGCAGATCTCACATTCACGCCCAGACACTTTCTGCTGTGGAACATTCTAAGGGTTCATTCACACTATGGGCTTGAGTCACTAAACCGTGATAACTCAAATATCACACCTTATCAAATATATCACACCTTATCAAAGTTAACACGCCTCATCAGAGTAGCATAGCAAGCGCTATGAACTTATGCCTAATTGGCAATGGCACTCTTTACGCCTTAAGCCCCTTGCCGGTTTGTAGCGCTCGCTACGCTACTCTGATGAGGCGTGTTAACTTTGATAAGGTGTGATATTTGAGTTATCACGGTTTAGTGAATCAAGCCCTATGTGCGCTGATGGTATTTATGATGGTGTGCAATCCATATGGTAGCATGAAAGTCTATAGACTGTTACCGTTCACAGTACAGTGGTGGCACTCAGTGTTCTCCTCAGGCTCTTTTAGCCGGATGCTCCACCCAGCTAGTTTAGGTGAGCACCCTGCAATCAACGGCTCACCTCCTCCTATGCTGTAAGCAGAGAAGCACTGGCCCTGCAATCTCTCATAGCGCCCCACCCGGCTACTTTTTCATGCCACTCAGCTGAAAAAAAAATCCTGGGGAGAACACTGCCATTCTGCGTTTTGCATTGTAACATGGCCAAGAACATTTGGCCACTTCCAGCGCACGTGATTTCACATTGGGTTCTTTTGTGTTTCTACCGATGTCTGCACTGTAACGCATCACCAAATGTGCATTGGGAACACATGAATGAGATTGCGTACATCACAGCACCGATGCGTATCTTATCTGTGCCTTGAGAAAGGGGACTCTTTGAGTCACGAAAACGACTGTTGGCTTAATTTTCGGATGGTGTGTTGATTGGTAAAGGAACAATAAATTACGGTTCCTGAATAGCAGTGTGCGGACCTTCTTTATGTTTATTTAGATCCCTAAGCTGAACTCCAGGCAGAGAGCTAAACGCACAGAAGAAATGCGGTTGTGTGAAATATCTTAAAGTGGACCTGAACTCTTGCACAGGACAGAAGGAAAACATAGAGAAATGCACCCTGTATGTATTTAGAGAGTTTAGCCCAGGCATGGACAAACTTGGCCCTCCAGCTGTTGAGGAACTACAAGTCCCACAATGCATTGCAGGAGTCTGACAGCCACAGTCATGACTCATAAAGGCAAATGCATTGTGGGATTTGTAGTTCCTTAACGGCTGGAGGGCCAAGTTTGCCCATGCCTGGTTTAGCCTATCTAATTCCTCCTCTGTGACTAATCAGAAGTGTAATTTGATCTCCCAGCTGTGTCAGCTGGCTGCCTCGGCAGAGCAGCTAATTTGTAAACACGAGATGTTAACCCTATGTCTGCTTCCATGATAGCAGTAAGTAAACACTGCAGATTTATTGCAGGATTTATATCAGCTGTAACAAAGAAATGTTTTTCTGTAAAGTGTACCTGAGATGAAATAAAAAGAAAAATCTATACATACCTGGGGCTTCCTCCAGTCCCCTTCTGCCTGATCGCTCCCTTGCCGCCATCCTCCGCCCCCCTGGATCATCCGTTATTGCTCCTGGTAACTTTGGCCAGCCGGCGCAGTTGGTTGCAGGGGGGGTGGGGGGGGGCTAGTACCGGGACCAGTAACAGAGGATCCAGGAAGGTGGGGGAAGGCGTTGAGGGAGCGGTCAGACCAAAGGGGGCTGGAGGAAGCCCAAGGTATGTATGAATTTTTATTTCATGTCAGGTTTACGTTTATTGGTTCTTATACTGACACTTATCTTTAAGTCCGCTTTAAAGGGAAGGTCCAAGCTAAATATAAAATAAAAAAATCTACTTACCTGAGGCCTCCTTCAGCCCCTGGCAGCCGTTCTGTGCCCTCGCTGCAGCCTAGGTCCCCTCCGTTGCAGATGCTGACCTCGCCAGGGTAAGTGGATCCTCACCCATCCTCGCATCTGACCCAGAGACGAGCGTTCTTAAAGTAAATGGGAACCGCATTTACAAAAAATGAGACAGATACTTACCCAAGGAGTGGGTAGGCTCTGGGTCCTATAAAGCCTACCCGCTCCTCTCCTGGTCCCCTCGTTCCAGTGCTGGCTCGCCGGTAGCAGTATTTGACTACTTTAGTCAAATACTGCTTTACCCGGCCGAAGGAGGCTTCAGAAGTCTTCAGTGAGCCCGAGTGCTCCTGAAGAAGGGCGGCCCTGTACTGCACCTGCGCAAGCACGCTCTCTTGCACGCTCACGCCTGTGCAGTATGGAGCCGCACGTCTTCAGGAGGACATGGCTCCCGAAGACTTCCAAATACCCTTTCGGTGGGGGATTGAAACTGGGGGCAGCCAGCACAGGATAGAGAGCACCGAGAGAGGAGACAGAAGGCTCTATAGGACCCAGAGCCTTCCCTCTCCTTAGGTAAGTATTTGCTTCATTTTTTTAAAAATGTGGTTCCCATTCACTTTAAACATTTTTACTTACCTGGGGATTCCTGCAGCCCCATAAGCATGGATGTGTCCCTCGCCGTTCTCCCGCAGTCCTCCGTTAAGGGCCGCTATTAGCTCCTGCATTCTGCTCAGTCGGTCCCAGTCTGACTTAGTGATGTCAGCCAGGGTCTTCTGCGCTTGCACAGAAGGTCAGCGCATGCGCATAATGCCCACTGATGACTTCACTTAGCCGAATACCGGAGCTGATTGCAGGTTAACGGAGGTCTGCGGGAGGATGGTGAGAAGACGCATCTGTGCTTATTATTATTATTATTATTATTATTGATTTATGAAGCGCCAGCATATTGGTGCTGATTATGGAGCTGGAGGAAGCCCCGGTCTAAAAAATCTTTAAGAACGCTCGTCTCTGGTACAATTTAAAGGGAAACTGAAGTGTGAGACACATGGAGGCTGCTATATTTATTGCCTTTTAAACAATACAAGTTGCCTGGCGTCCTTCTGATCTCTTTGGCTGCAGTATTGTCTGAGGCACACACCTGAAACAAGCATGCAGCTAATCCAGTCAGACTTCAGTCAGAGCACCTGATGTGCATGCTTGTTCAGGGTTTATGGCTACAAGTGTTCGAGGCAGAGGATCAGCAGGACTGGTATTGTTTTATAAAGGAAATAAATATGGCAGCTTCTATATCTCTCTCCCTTCAGGTTCCCTTTTAATTATCACTAAACCATGTTGTGGGAGAGCTGCACACATGCTACATTCTTGGCAGGTATTGTCCCGAATGATCATCTCAGCCAAGGTTTCTGTAGCGTGTATACAAAGCTCTCCTGCCTGTAAATCGGGTCATTGTTCTGTAACCCATTGTTCACTGTTTGATACCTGTTGTACTTGTAATCTGCTTTATTGGATGCATCTGCGTTGAGCAGAAAGACCCCCACTTGTTATATAAATGTTTGTGTAAAACAATGGTTCAAAATCAACAGCCTATGAGTCATCTCTGCAAATGTCTGTAAAGTGCTCTTATAAATCCTCCAGTATGTCAGATGAGCAAATATTGACAGCAGTGTTGCATAGCCTGCCTAAGCAACTGCTGTTTACTGCTGATAATAGAAATTTGAATAACCTGCCATCATAGCTGCCAAACACTTGCAATAAAGATCTGTAGTTCAATATAATGTTTACATAACTGAAAATGGGGTTAGGCATGTCCAAATTGCATCGTGATTGTGGTTGTGTGCAGTGGCGTAGCAATAGGGGGTTGCGACCGCACCAGGGCACTTGGGCCAGAGGGGCCCTCCCTCGACTGCAGTATTAGCTCTTTATTGGTCCTGTGCTGGTAATAATCACTTCTATAGATGCTCTGAATAGTAGTAATCATTAACAAACTGTCCTCATTCCCTTCTTGCACCTCTGTCCAGCTCCCTCCACACTGCAAAGCCGTTTTGCGATTCTGTTCCCGATTCCGATTTGCAATTCCGATTTTCCCTGAATGCAATCAACAAAGGGAGGAAAAAACGCAGCATGCAGTAACGATTAAAAATCGGCATCGGATGTAAAAAACGATTAAATATTGGAATCGCATGCAGTGTGCAGGGAGCTACACTGGTTGTCCTTGGCAGGTTTTGGTGCACAGTATCCATTGTTATGTATAGAGTGCTTGGGGATCCCAGTGTAAAACTTGCAATGGGGCCCACAGCTCCTTAGTTACACCACTGAGTTGTGTGGTATCTTGGTGGGACTTGTATTTGTGTAAATATCATTCAGTGGCCAAATGCTACCCCTACAGCCCTCCACACAGTGTTGTGCTGTAGCACTGCAATCACTGGCCATATACAGTGGACATGTGCAATGCATACAGTTTTTCACATAGCAGGATTACACACTTGCCTTGCCGTGCTGCAGTATGAAAGTACATCCTCGTTCAGTCAGCGGAAAGCGGTTTTCTATTTGCATTTCGATTTCCTGAACTAGTAACCATTATTGGATCCTGATTTACTAAATTATAGTTATAATCCTCAGCGAAGTAGTCTTACTCTCTTTGCACCTGCAGTACCCAGTGCTCAAAACAGATGTGGTCACCACCAGGGCACAAACCACAAAGGGCATTTAGTTGTGCAAACAGAGTATATATTTATTCAAAATCACAGTCCCAAAGATAAAACCAGAACTCACATTGTGGGTCCATGCACACTGGACCCCTCTTGCATAGTATCACATAAAAAGGTATCTGTATGGACACGGCGGTCGCATACACCTTTTGATATCACCTCACTCAGGTGGATTGGAGTAGCCCGTTCTCCTTCCCGACGTCATCAGGGGTACCCAAAAGCTGAAACCTAGGTCGGGAAGGAGATATTATGCAAGAGGGGTCCAGTGTGCATGGACCCACAATGTGAGTTCTGGTTTTATCTTTGTGACTTTGATTTTGAATAAATATATACTCTGTGTTTGCTTAACTAAACGCCCTTTGTGGTTTGTGCCCTGGTGGTGGCCACATCCGTTTTGAGCACTGGGTACTGCAGGTGCAAAGAGAGTGAGACTACTGCGCTCAGGATTATACTTTATTTAGCTTCTTTGTTCCACTGTGAATCGGGATTCCTCTGGCTGCGATTACAGTATTCAAATTTGATTGCGCTCATATCACTATTGTTCATCTGCATTATAGTTGTGACTGGTGACAGGTTAGTTTCTATACCAGTATTGTTTGTATATACCATAAAAATGCTTTCTGAGTATTCTAAACATTTTGATTTTGACATTATATGTTGAGACTCCCTTTATTCTGTTTTATTGTAGATATTTGTGCTTGGTAAATGTGGTTGTTGATCTCCAAACATAAACACATGTAATTTGATGCCTTAATTTAAGGTATTTGCAGAAGAATGTATCTGATAAGCTGTGTGTTCTACATGCAAAAGAAGGAAACACAAACCAGAGCCCCCAATAGTGTATTATTGATAAACAATTAGCAATGTTTGTAAATAAATGGGTTATACTCACAACTCCGGGTTGCCGAATGTTAGGCAACCACTCTTAGCGCC
Source organism: Hyperolius riggenbachi (assembly GCF_040937935.1). NCBI lineage: Eukaryota > Metazoa > Chordata > Amphibia > Anura > Hyperoliidae > Hyperolius > Hyperolius riggenbachi. The sequence continues at coordinate 84,848,726 of NC_090650.1, forward strand.
TATGGGGAAATTAGACCTGTCCCCACTCAGGCTAAAAAGTTGCTCTCTGTAGAAAAGAAAGGGTGTCCACACCCATCCACCAGGTGGATAATATAATATGAGAAAATACAGAGGCGCCAGCAGAATAAAATCAGTATTAATCTTTAACATCACATAAAATGCGGGTGGCAAGGGTGGGCTTGCCTCCCAACCAGTCAACACACCTACTTTTTGTGGTATATATAAAGAAGTTTTAATTGGTACTTCAAAACATATTTTATGTTTTGGAGTACGAATTAAAACTTCTTTATATATGTTACGGCCAAAACCAGAAATCGGCCAATTCTAGAATTGGCCGGCCGTTTCTAGAATTGGCCAATTTGACGTCGGCCAAAGTCCAAAATGCTGGGAATTCCTGACATTGGCCGGCCAGTTCTAGAAACGGCCAAAGTCAGTCGGCCAAAGTCCAAAACGCACAGATCCCAGAACATTGGGTCCTGTCCAGCACCATGAATGGCACTCGGAACCTCCTCTCTGCTCTGAAAGATACACAACAGCATAATACTCTTCACAGGAAAAAAAAAACGTTCTTTGTCACAGCGAATACACAGTCCTGCAACAAATCAGCAGCGTGTCTACTTCTTGACGAAAGCAGACAAATTTATCATCCTGCGCTTTGCATGGCTGGGGGGGCTTCGCTGGGTGCGTCGCATGGCTGGGGGGGGGGGGCTTCACTGGGCACTTTGCATTGCTGGGGGTGCTTTGCATGGCTGGGGGGCTTAAATGCGCACTTTTCATGTCTGGGGTGCTTCACTGAGCACTTTGCATTGCTGGGGGTGCTTTGAATGGCGGGGGGGGGGGGGGGTGCGCACTTTGCATGGCTGGGGTTCTTCACTAGGTGCTTTGCATGGCTGGGGGGACTTCACTGCGCACTTTGCATTGCTGGGGGTGCCTTGCATGGCAGGGGGGGGGGGGGCTGCGCACTTTGCATGGCTGGGGTGCTTCACTAGGTGCTTTGCATGGCTGGGGGGGGGGGGCTGCGCACTTTGCATTGCTGGGGGTGCTTTGCATGGCTGGAGGAGGGCGCTTTTCTGTGTGCTTTGATTGGCTGGGAGGGGGCTTTCGTGTGCGCCGGGAGAGTTGCTTGCTGTGCGCCTACTCACAGACCTCCGATCAGGGCGAAGAGGCAGGGAGAAGCGGAGAGAGGCAGAGTACCCGCCCGGACCTGTACACTTCACATGCGAAAGTGCCAAATGACTGGCGCTTCCGCACTGAAGTGTTCACGTCCTGCGGGTGACTTGTGTGCTTTGCCTCTCTCCGCCTCTTCGGTCCGGTCACCCTGATCTGAGGTTTGATTAGTGCAGGCAGCGGGGGAGAGCCGAGGGAGCAGGACTTCGGGACTTGGCTGGCCACATACAGCCACAACGAGTTCTGGCCGGCCAAAGTCCGAAATGAGGGTACATTTCTCACATTGGCCGCATCAGCCGGCCACTTCTCGTTTTGACCGGCCAGAACCCGAAGTGGCCAGACTTCGGGTTCTGGCCGTAACATATATACCACAAAAAGTAGGTGTGTTGATTGGTTGGAAGGCAAACCCACCCTTGCTACCAGCATTTTATGTGATTTTAAAGATTAACACTGATTTTATTCTGCGGCTTGATCCCCGCGGGTGGACAATAGAAAAAACAAGCGGCAGATAAGAAGCGCCCGCGAGGACGAGCGGGAATCGATCCACGCGCCTGTGCGGACACGCCGGCATCAAGCCAGCGGCTCTATTCCGGTGCATAAACGCACAGTTTATGCTCGGCATAAGAGCCACCAACTCTCCCAATCTTAGTGGGATAAACCTAAAATTAACTGCTAAAAAAATATACCTGGAAGGGTTAATACACGTTTTACTTAATTTAGCTGCTGATTGATTAGCTTGCCAGATTGCCTGGTACACACCATGCAATTTCCCATCACATGGGTCGAATAGAAAATTTCAGACAGGTCTGATTTGATTGCCAAACTATTTTCTGATCACTTCTATCTCAACAAAATAAAAAAAAAGATTGGAAATCAGATTGGACCTGTTGGATATTATCTGTTTGACCCATCTATCTGAAGGCAAAGTGCATGGTGTGTACCAGGCATAATTGTCAGATATGTACTAAGCTGTGTAAATAATGCAGAAATGTTTCTGCAAAAGGGAAAGGACATTTTTAATGTCATTTAATTACAGAATGATTAGCACAGCCCTGATCTGTTTATTACATATATTGTGGAATTACAATTTGAAGACGATATTTCCTTCTAAATGTAATAAAAAAAAGTCACCTTAACACATACATGTGCTTGCCCAGAAAATGTTATGATTTTAAATTTATGGCACTGTTCTCAGCAGGTGAAAAGTAGAACTAAATTTAACGTTTCTGTGAACTCGAGAAACTGTTCCCTCCTGCTGGAAAACACTTTCCATTGGGTAAGAAATTCCACACTGGAACATGTGATAGAACCCATAAGGCGAAACATGCCAGAATATGAAAATATGAGGGTTGCTACATGCAATTTGCTTTATTTTAGTAAGCAGAAGGAGAAAGTGGTCCTTGTGGTCACATACAGAGATGCCCAGTGTTGCCACACACTGCTGTTTTGTGGTGATCTAAGGGGGGCGGTGGCTGCACACCTTTCAATGGTCCTTGTTCTGAATCCCCTCTGGCACATTGCCTCCATAGCTCTCATGACAGGGAGATCACAGCAGAATATCAATAAGCCTCAGAATTCAGGCCTCTCTGGAAGTAGAGAATTTCAGGAATTTCCTCACTATGGAGTGGGTGGGGCTTCCTTTCTCTCACACTCTGTGTGAATTCAGGCTTTTCAGTCAGGGTAGAGAGGCTGACTTCTTCTTGGCCTTCTAGTTGAAGACAAGACCCCACGTTAACTGAGTCTATGCTGGGCCTTGTAGTCTAGCATGAGGGCCCGTTTCCACTATCGCAAATCTGCATGCGTTTCCTGTATGCAGATTCGCACAGCCAATACAAGTAGATGGGCCAGTTTCCACTTGTCAGTTTTCCTGAGCATTTTTCTGTGCAGGATTTTTCTGCACGGCAGAGTCCTCAGAATTCGCCTGCGTGTGGAATGCATGCGAATCGCCGCTAATGTATTTATTTAATAGGGAAATCGCCTGCGGCTTTGGTATGCGAATTTTCATGCAGAATTCGCATCCACATGCCAATTTTTACCGCGGCGATTCGCACCGCACAAGTGGAAACGGGCCCTGAATGATAGCATAAATGATCCAGCAAACGAGGGGTGTGTTTTTTTTTTTTTTTTTTTTTATTGTCATGTGATAAGATTATAAAACTACCCTGGGTCCTAGTGAAACATAGTGGGGATTGCAGAAAGATTACCAGGTCTCTTTTCCACATGTAGCTGAAGGTGGTGAATTTACGGCCTGTCAGCTTCTCCTGTCCACCAGCTGGGCGTTGCTAGCGCTGGGCATGGGCGGCATGCAGGCGCCTCCCCAATGGAGTTGCATCTGAGCACAGCACTTGCTGTCCTTCGACATGACCTGAGATGGTTTTTGGAGGCTGGGTATTTGTTGTTTATAAAGCGCCAAACATAATGTCACCACATGTCAGTAGTGACACCAAACTAACAGTTCATCTGCCCATGGAAAAGAGGCCTTAAAGGAGAACTGTAAGCTATATTAAAAAAAGTTAAACTTATCTTGGGCTTCTACCGGCCTCCCACAGATTTCCTGTGCCTGCGCCAGGACAAAATGGTCCTCCGCTTTCCCTCCTTGAGTTGGGGAAAATAATGCTAATGGCATGTAAGTTGGGATTTCCTACCCTGTAGGGGAATTTCAGGCTTGTGCACACTTGATGCATTTTCTGGGCCACAGCTCGATACATTTTCCTATAGAGAAGACCTGCAATGGCACTGTTGGACCTTTTCCACCAGTGTGTTGAAACACGCTGGTGACAAAGGTCTTCTCTGTGGGAAAAATGTATCGAGCTGTGGCCCAGGAAATGCATTCAGTGTGCACAAGCCTGAAATTCCCCTACAGGGGAAGAGATCCCATTTTACATGCCATTAGCATTATTTTCCTCAACTCAAGTAGGGGAAGCGGAGGACCGAGGAAATCCCAACTTAGATGTCATTAGCATTATTGTCCCCAACTCCAAGTCTGGTGACATTTGTTAAACTGTGGAAATCAACTTGATTTTTATCCAGTCTTCACTTGTGAGAGGAAGTGAAGAACAAAAAAGTTGTACCAGGGACACAAGCAACATTAAAAAACCTGGCAGATGATCCACCCCAGAGGTGACCACACCTTTTCAGCATGCAAGCTACTTTGAAAATTATGAATTTGAAAATGATCTACACATCTGTCGGAAAGCATGCAGCTCAACTCGGATGCCTATGTAACCCGCTGAAAAGCACATAAAAAGATAAACATACAGTGTGTGTATACAAGCCTTGCTTGTGTGTCGAGCTTTTATTTCTGTCAGCATGTCCATTTCTTTCTCATAAAACAAAGGCTCATTCTCCACTTAGTTTTAAAAACTGATGTACTGTATATTCTGGTGTATAAGACTACTTTTTAACCCTTGAAAATAATCTGAAAAGTCAGGGGTCGCCTTGTACGGCAGGTGTCATTGATGCCGGGTGATACGCCTCTCAGATCTCTCTGCTGAGGCCTGTAGTGCAAGCGCACATGTGCGAGATCTGAGAGGAAGAGGAGGAGATAAATAGGATACAAGGGTGGGCAAGAAGGGTGAAAGAGGCATGTTTTATGGGCACAGCGCAATCTAATCTTCCATACCGCTCTGATAAACAGGGAGACTGGGCGAGCTGACCAATCCGCTTATAGGGAGAGTTGTCCAACCAGTCAATCGCCTATATACTGGATGCCACATACTACTAGTACAGCGCCAGTATCTGTTCATCCATAGCACCAGTATATGATTTTTTAAAATTTTTTTATTTGGTGTGCATTGGAAGAGGGGTAATCTTATATGGCGAGTATATCCCAAACTCTATATTTTAACTGGAAAAGTTGGGGGGTCGTCTAATACGCCGGAATATACGGTAAACGTTTCACTTTCACATCCACTTCAACGTACTGTGGTAAAATAACTGCAATTATGTATTTGTTTTATTTAAACATACTGCTACTGTTTTTGTTTTGTAATTCAGTGTTGTGTAAATTCACATATCTTTCTGAACCAGTACTGTATTATGTTGCTTATAATACAGTGTGGCAGTTTCCAGCTGATTATCTGGTTTGTGGTCAGAAGTGATAAAAAATGAGTGACTTTTTGTTTCTCTCTGTGTCCTTGCTTACCCATGCTGCTAAAACAGTAATGGAGATTGTGAATGCTAGACATTATATATGTCCCTGGGCAGAAGAGGCATTTTTCATTGGTACTCTAAGGTACCTCAGAAATGAGCGGAAACAATATTTGAGTTTTTGGTTAGCTCGGCCTGCAATTATATGCTTTTGTTTTCCCTACAGATGCCACTAGCCAAGAGCTAAAAATCAATTTACACTCAGTCTCCTCTCCGCCCCCCACCCCAATTTTCTGGTCACCTTTAGCTAGTGCTTGAAGCAGCCATCTTTTATAATAATGCACTATCTGTCCATTATTACTACACTGCCAGTAATGAGACTGTCTAACTGCAGGATAAAAAGATGTTTTAAACTATAAACCTCAATTACTCCATCAGATTCGCACCATCTAAAATACTTTTATTTAGCAATCTTCTTTAAAACGTTACAACATGTTAAAAAGTCCACATGTGGGTGTGCACCGTACGATGACGCACAGGCGTTTCGGGCCGTCCTCGGTCCTTTATCAAATCATGACAGACCCACACGTTTAAACTATTAACCTTTTTCTGTTTTGTTTTTTTTTTTCCTTTTTTCTTTGTACCAATTAGGCAGTGGATAATCAGTTCTTGTGTATTAGCCAGTCGACTGACCGGCAAATAGCTGATTCAACAGCGGCTGCGATTAGTGGCAGGGAGAGAACTTTACCAGACTTTGGGCTGGTTCACACGGACGTTTTACTGGCATTAAACGTAACGTTTTTAGGGATCTACTGCTGTCCCATGCAAGTGAATGGGGGACATTTAGTACAAGCTTTTGCAGGCTTTCATGAAAGCCTGTCAGTTGATCCCGGCGTCTCGTCTCATCTCAAAAGCAACATGCAGCTTCTAGAGGTCGTTTGAAAGCCCGCAAAAGCCACTGAAAGCCCAAAAAAGCCCATCCTTTCCCTATACTTCCTGCAAAAGCCCAGAAAATGCAACACTCTCCTAAAAGCCCTTAAAAGCCTTCAAAAGCTGCTCAAAGCTTAGCTGTTAAACTCTGGCATTCTTGAAAAAAAAAAACACAGCGTTTTAACGCGACTAGACAATTGTAAAGAGGCGCCCTAATCGTAGATAAAAGCATCTAAAAACAGTTTAAAATTGACAAAAACGTGAGGTAGCTTACCTCAATGACGACAAATCTTTGTAATAAACAAAAGATTTATTAAAGCACAGGCAACGCGTTTCGCGGGTCCAAGCCCGCTTCCTCAGGCCAATACAAGTGCCAAGCTAAATGAAATATTTAGCCAAGGGAGGCTCCCTTGTGAACCAGCCCTTTAACATCTTTCTCCGGTGCCTCACACTAACCCCTCCTCTTGTATACCTCTCCTTGGCCTCATACTAACCTACCCTCTCCTCTGCCTCATAACCTACCCTCTCCTCTGCCTCATAACCTACCCTCTCCTCTGCCTCATACTAACCTACCCTCTCCTCTGCCTCATACTAACCTACCCTCCTCCTCTGCCTCATACTAACCTACCCTCTCCTCTGCCTCATACTAACCTACCCTCTCCTCTGCCTCGTCAAATCAAATCAAAGATAGCTTTATTGGCATGACCAAGATTCATTACAGGTATTGCCAAAGCAAGGGGAAATAGGGGACATGGGAGGGGGTGGGGTAGGGGGACAATGGCTAAGCAGTCAGTGGACATTTTTAGGTTTACAGTTCTGTTATGCTCCTCTCAGTCTGTGGCATGCTGTGACATAGTGTGCAGCGATTGTCACTGTGGATTCCTCTTCTCCTAGTAGGATATATGTTTTTCTCTCATCTTCTAGTGTGAGAAAGTCTGGGAATAGTTCCGACAATTTCTTAAAGTAAGTGTCCCTGGTTGCAGTATATTTGGGGCAGTGCAGCAGGAAGTGGCTTTCATCCTCAAGGGTCTTCTGCTCACAGTGTTTGCATAGTCTCTCTTCCCTGGGTTTGTACGTCTGTCTGTGTCTCCCAGACTGTATTTCGAGGTTGTGAGCACTCAATCTGTATACACTCAGGATTTTCCTCTCTTGAGAGTTTTGCAGCTTTTCCAGGTATGGGGCCATTTTATATTCTCTTTGTAGAGACTGGTATATGGCTAGCTTTTGTGACTGTTTTATTTCACTCCTCCATTTTTCCACATAGTTTTCTTTGCTCTTAGCTGTGGTGTGTTTTATCTGGACTTTTGTTATGACCCGTGGGTCGGGGGTTGGAGGGAGTATAGAGCTGACCACGACTTTCAGTGCACACGGCTTTTCTTGGTCTTCATTGTGCAGCATGGCTTTGTAGTGGGGTGAGTCGGGGCTGCTGCTCTGTAGGTGGGCCCAGAAGGACAACACTCTCTTCTGTACCTCAAGCAGTAATGGGAATCTCCCCAGCTCAGCTCGGCAGGCATTGTTTGAGGTACTCCGATGGACATGGAGAAGGTGTTTGCAGAACTCAAGGTGGAATATTTGTTGGGCTGGATTCCCATTTTGATTGGTCTGGGTAGGTGGTGGGGCCCCATACTTCACTTCCATACAGTAGGATTGGGGTGATGACACTGTCAAAAACCTTCAGCCAGACCTTTACTGGTGGTTTGAGGTGGTACAGTTCTTTCCTGATGGCATAGAACGTTCGGCATGCTTTGGCTTTTAGGGCCTCCATGGCTGACTTAAGGCTTCCTGATTGGTTGATTTCCAGACCAAGGTAGGTATATTTATCGGTTCTGCTGATTTCACAGTCATTGAGTATAAAGGATGGGCTCTGGGCTGACCTGTTTTTCCTCTGGAACACCATGGTTTTGGTTTTCTTTAGATTAATGGGGAGTGCCCATGTTGTGCTAAATTTCTCCAGGGTTTCTAGGCTGTCTTGTAGGCCTTCTTTAGTTGGTGATAGCAGTAAGAGGTCATCTGCATACAGTAAGAATTTCACTGTTGTGTCATGCAGGGTGAGTCCTGGTGCTGATGAAGCTTCTAGGGCTGAGGCTAATTTGTTGATGTATATGTTGAAAAGTGTTGGACTCAGGCTGCAACCCTGTCTTACCCCCCGACCCTGGAGGAAAAAAGGTGTTCTTTTCCCATACTAACCTACCCTCTCCTCTGCCTCATACTAACCTACCCTCTCCTCTGCCTCATACTAACCTACCCTCTCCTTTGCCTCAGACTGTGAGCGTCCTGGAATGGTTTCAGCAGTGATTTCCACTGTCAAGGAATTTCCTGCTATTGCAAAAGCCCTATGCTAATGCAAGCCCATACCAGTGATTTCACAGGTGCATTTGCGATTTGCCAAAATTGAAATCCTGCAGCACTTTTTTGAGAAATTTCATTCAGGGAATGAAGGGTCAAAATCACGTTCCCAGAAAATCACGCCGGAATACGCTGGTTCTTAAATGCAGAAATCAATATAAAAAATGTGCTAGCAGTTTTGTAGCATTTTGCATTTTGTTATTTTCAATACTCAATGAAGTAAAATGCAGTAGAATGTAAAAACATGGAAAAATGCATTCCCCTGCATCTCCATTGAGCAGAGTAACCAAGCAGCTCAGGGTGACCCAAACTACTAGGAATGTATAGGGGGATGAAAGGAACAAAAAAGCCCTCCTACTAAAAAAGCAAAGCTTGGGGTAATTGCCTTCTTAAAACAGAAGGAAATTTGCTATAATTCAGTTATAAGTGAACATTTGTGGTTACCCACAATGCACTACCACTAAATATGCAAATTATCCCTTTTCGTCACCCTGAGCTGCTTGATTACTCTGTTGTACTGATCCAAGCCCCATCTCATACAGCCTTATCAATCCCTGCCATGTACTGATGAGGACCAAAAGTCCGAAACAGGCTGTCTACATGTGGGTTTGATATGGCTGTGTAAAACTTAAAGCTATAGGCTTGCTATACACCAGCGGTTCTGGATACTTGCTTTGCTTACCAAGGGCCAAAAGGGATAATTTGCATATTTAGTGGTAGTGCATTGTGGGTAACCACAAATGTTCACTTATAACTGAATTATTGCAAATTTCCTTCTGTTTTAAGAAGGCAATTACACCAAACCTCTCCATTGAGATGAGCGTTTTTACATGCGTTTTTGTAAATTATGCAGCAAGTCACATACATGCGGTTTTACACACGACCCATAGACTTGCATTAGCGGCTAAAAACGCTAGTATTTGTTTCCTGCCTGAAGGAATTTGTAACACTTAGGTTTCAAAGCCTGCTTTTAATTAGTTACTGTATTTTCCTTTGATCAGTCTGGGTTGGAGGTATCTGCAGCTCCTGTTTCCTTTGCTGCTGTCAGTATCCCTGCCAGGTGATGCACAGTGAACCTAGTCTTGTCACGTTGGCACAGTTCTGTGCCTCTCCTAAGACCTAATGCATCCAGGAATAGTCGGGCTGTCACTTCCTTAGAGTGATAAAGTGAATTATCTGCGCCTTTTCCTCCTCCTATAGCAGATGCATATTACTCCCAAACATGACCACTATAACCTTACTGGAATCTTGCTCTAAATACTGTATCTTGATTACAGATTCCTGCTCTCTTGTGGACATAGCAACAATCCATTGCAGTTAGTTCCTAACCAGCAGTGCTGTGTGAGATTAATCAGCTCTGGGGCTATGAAAAGAGAAATCTCGCAACTCCCATTAGATGGATAATGGCATTGCTCGTACATAGGAAAAGCTTTCTGCAGTAACCCTAAAGACATTTCACACAAGCCCTGAGTTGTTTCCCTCCTGGATGCAGATGGTGGAGCTGAGAACAATGACCTGCTCCTGAAGGTGTGTCCTCTACTCCATGGGTCCCCAACCTGGGGGCCGTGGCCCGCTGGAGGTCCTTGGGCAGATTTCTGGGGGGCCGCGGCTTCTGCCTCTCCCCCCGCGGCCGCCGCTCCTGTTACCTTATGAGCGGGCGGCCGCTTCCTTCTTTATATTCCTTCAGCCGCGGCTCTCCTCTTCGCAGCATGTCGTATTACAGCAGCGCTTCCTGCACGGCTGCTGTAAGGAGCCAAGGGTGCCGGGACAGCGGTTCCCATAGTAACGGTGATGCGTATCGCCGCTACAGGAAGCCGCTACCCCACCTCCTTCCCTCCTTACAGCAGCCGCGCAGGAAGCGCTGCTGAAATACGACATGCTGCGAAGAGGAGAGCCGAGGCTGGAGGAATATAAGGAAGGAAACGGGGGGAGGGGGGGGGAATTGAGAGGGCACCTCTGCTAGCTACACTGGGGCAGCTATACTGGGGTAACTACTGGGCTAACTGTACCGGCTACACTGGGCTACCTGTACTTGCTATACTGGGCTACCTGTACTTGCTATACTGGGCTACCTGTACTTGCTATACTGGGCTAACTGTACTTGCTATACTGGGCTAACTGTACTTGCTATACTGGGCTAACTGTACTTGCTATACTGGGCTAACTGTACTTGCTATACTGGGCTAACTGTACTTGCTATACTGGGCTAACTGTACTTGCTATACTGGGCTAACTGTACTTGCTATACTGGGCTAACTGTACTTGCTATACTGGGCTAACTGTACTTGCTATACTGGGCTAACTGTACTTGCTATACTGGGCTAACTGTACTTGCTATACTGGGCTAACTGTACTTGCTATACTGGGCTAACTGTACTTGCTATACTGGGCTAACTGTACTTGCTATACTGGGCTAACTGTACTTGCTATACTGGGCTAACTGTACTTGCTATACTGGGCTAACTGTACTTGCTATACTGGGCTAACTGTACTTGCTATACTGGGCTAACTGTACTTGCTATACTGGGCTAACTGTACTTGCTATACTGGGCTAACTGTACTTGCTATACTGGGCTAACTGTACTTGCTATACTGGGCTAACTGTACTTGCTATACTGGGCTAACTGTACTTGCTATACTGGGCTAACTGTACTTGCTATACTGGGCTAACTGTACTTGCTATACTGGGCTAACTGTACTAGCTATACTGGGCTAACTGTACTAGCTATACTGTGGTAACTGTACTTGCTGTACTGTGGTAACTGTACTTGCTGTACTGTGGTAACTGTACTTGCTGTACTGTGGTAACTGTACTTGCTGTACTGTGGTAACTGTACTAGCTGTACTGTGGTAACTGTGCTAGCTATACTGTGGTAACTGTGCTTGCTATACTGTGGTAACTGTGCTTGCTATAGTGTGGTAACTGTACTAGCTATAGTGTGGTAACTGTACTAGCTATAGTGTGGTAACTGTACTAGCTATAGTGTGGTAACTGTACTAGCTATAGTGTGGTAACTGTACTAGCTATAGTGTGGTAACTGTACTAGCTATAGTGTGGTAACTGTACTAGCTATAGTGTGGTAACTGTACTAGCTATAGTGTGGTAACTGTACTAGCTATAGTGTGGTAACTGTACTAGCTATACTGTGGTAACTGTACTAGCTATACTGGGGTAACTGTACTTGCTATATTGGGGTAACTATACTTGCTATATTGGGGTAACTATACTAACTATATTGGGGTAACTATACTACCTAATTAACTATACTGAGGCAACTATAGTCCTTATACAGGGGCAACTGTGTTAGCTACCTATACTGGGGGCAACTATACCTAGATACCTACTTACCTATATACTACACTCAAAATCAGGGAAAAGAGGGGGGGCTGCCGCCGCCACTAACCACGCCCCCTCCCCCCGGGGGGCCCCAGAGAAAAGTTTGGTCGGGATAGTGGGCCCCGGGCTTAAAAAGGTTGGGGACCCCTGCTCTACTCCATTAGATTTTGGTTTGACCTTGGTGTATGATTTTGGTGCAGAAATGCCAGAACTCAAATATAACTCTGATTAAAAACTAGTGAAACGTTAAATCCTCAAGTATATTCCCCGACCCTCAACTCCTTCACCTGTTCTATAAGCCTTTTCTAACACTAGCCTTTCTTTCAAGGTCAGTTTGTAAGGTTCTGTACAGTAGAGTTGCTCTGCAGTTGACGGTGGGTTGGCATTTACGGGTTGTATGCAGTAAACTGAGTTAAAGCAGAAGGGACAGCTATACTATCTCAGGAAAAAAAAGTAAGTAGATAAATACTTGTTCTACTTATATAACATATGGTATGGTTTGTACTGTCTAAGTTTTGAGTTCAGTGAATTGTATATCCTACTAATATAATAAATGGGAAAGTTCAGATGTTTGGATGTTTGTTACTCGATTAAGCAAAATTGGCTGAACGGATTTGAATGAAATTTGGCACACACATAGTACATTACCTGGAATAAAGTATAGGATACTTTTTATTCCCATAACCAAAAAGGGGGCGGAGACAAATACAAATTTCACTGGAAAATGTAAACTGCAGCCATTCTTACACTGTTAATGGTAGGGTTCTCAAACTTTGCACAGTTGGTTACTGGGTGACTGGGATTAATATTCAGAAAAGTGGGTGGAGTCTATAAAAGCCAATCAAAATTAACCTATTGATTTTCAAGGGGAATATTTACATTGCCGCCATTCTTGCACTGTTAATGGCACAAGCCTCAAACCTGGTACAGTTGATCATTGGGTGACTGGGGTTCAATTTCAGAAAGGGGGTGGAGCCACAAACAGCCAATTAGATTTGTTTCATTCCAATGCAAATTATTGATGCCAAACACTGCAAAGCTTACAAACTTGGTAATTGATTAATTGTGCGTTAGGGTTAGAAAAGTGGGCACAGCCAACACCAGGCAAATACATAAGGGGGCAACGCCGGGTCATAAGTGGGTGGAGACAAATACAAATTTTACTGGAAAAAAGTAAACAGCAGCCATTCTTCCACTGTTAATGGTAGGGTTCTCAAACTTTGTACAGGTGGCTACTGGGTGACTGGGGTTAATATTCAGAAAAGTGGGTGGAGCCTACAAAAGGCAATCAAAAATTACCTACTGATTTTTCAGGGGAATATTTCATTGCTGCCATTGTTGCACTGTTAACCTCCCTGGCGTTCTATTAAGATCGCCAGGGCGGCTGCGGGAGGGTTTTTTTTAAATAATAAAAAAAAACTATTTCATGCAGCCAACTGAAAGTTGGCTGCATGAAAGCCCACTAGAGGCCTCCGGCAATCAGAATTAACAAGGAAGGCCGCAATGAGCAGCCTCCCTTGTTTTGCTTACCTCGTCGCCATAGCGACGAGCGGAGTGACGTCAGCCGACGTTCTGACGTCAGCCGCCTCCGATCCAGCCCTTAGCGCTGGCCGGAACTTTTGTTCCGGCTGCGCAGGGCTCGGGCGGCTGGGGGGACCCTCTTTTGCTGCTGCTCGCGGCGGATCGCCGCAGAGCGGCAGCGATCAGGTAGCACACGCGGCTGGCAAAGTGCCGGCTGCGTGTGCTGCTTTATATTTGATAAACGCCCCAGCGGGGCCTGAGCGGCGACCTCCGGCTGTAATGGACGTATATAGTCGTTCTTACCGCTAAGGAGGTTAATGGCACAAGCCTCAAACCTGGTACAGTTGTTCATTGCGTGACTGAGTTTACATTTATTAAACGGGGTGGAGCCACACACAGCCGATATGATTTGTTTCATTTTAATGCAGGTTATTGATGCCAAAGTCCGCAAAGCTCACAAACTTGGTCATTGAGTAATTGATTGTGAGTTAGGGTTAGGAAAAGTGGGCGCAGCCAACACCTGCAAAATACATAATCGGGCAATGCCGGGTCATCGGTAGGCGGAGACAAATGCAAATTTCACTGAGAAAATGTAAACTGCAGCAATTACACTTTTAATGGTAGGGTTCTCAAACTTTGCACAATTGGTCACTGGGTAACTGGGATTAATATTCAGAGAAGTGGGTGGAGCCTACAAAAGCCAATCAAAATTCACCTATTGATTTTCAAGGGGAATATGTAATTGCTACTATTCTTGCACTGTTAATGGCACAAGCCTTAAACCTGGTACAGTAGGTCATTGGGTGACTGAAGTTCAAATTCAGACAAAGGGGTGGAGCCACAAACAGCCGATCAGATTTGTTTAATCTCAATGCAAATTATTGATGACAAAGACCGCAAAGCTCACAAACTTGGTTATTGAGTAATTGTGTGTTAGGCTTAGTAATAGTAGGCGGAGCCAGCACCAGCCAAATACATACCTGAACAATGTTAGGAAATAAGTGGGTGGAGAAAAATACAAATTTCATTGCGCATATGTAAACTGCGGCCATTCTTACACTGTTAATGGTAGGGTTCTCAAACTTTGCACAGTTGGTCACTGGGTGACTGGGATTAATATTCAGAAAAGTGGGTGGAGCCTATAAAAGCCAATCAAAATCCACCTATTGATTTTTAAGGGGAATATTTAATTGCTGTCATTCTTGCACTGTTAATCACCTGTACCTGGTACAGTTGCCCATTGGGTGATTGGAGTTCAAATTCAGAAAAGGGGTGGAGCCACATCCAATCAGATTAATTTTATTTCATTGCAAATTATTGATGCCAAAGACTGCAAAGCTCACATACTTAGTCATTAATATTGTGTGTTAGGGTTAGAAAAAGTGGGCGGAGCCAACACTAGCCAAATACATACCCGGGCACCGCCGGGCGTCCAGCTAGTAGTAAATAAAAATAATACTGTTCCATGCATTTCCATTTTTACGGTCTCGGATTGAAGCCAATCCTGATGTAATTTCCTCCCCTATTTTTTTTTTTTTTTTTTTACCTTCTGAAATGGTGTATGCATTGCCAAACATCCTCCCAACTGTGCTAAAAACTAAACTGTCAAATTTAGCTTGCTTTGTAAACGCATGTGAACACAAAAGTTTGCTTTCTTAAAACCGAAATAATTTGCAATAATTCAGGTTGGAGTGAGCTTGAGAAACTCTCAAACTTGAGAAATTCTCAAGCTCACTCCAACCTGAATTATTGCAAATTCTTTGTTTTAAGAAAACAAACTTTTGTCTTCCTTAGTATTTTAGTAAGGGGGCTTTTAGGACCATTGTAGCCCCTCACACACTCCAATGAGTTCTGGTTCACCATGAGCTTGCTGGTTAGTCTGTACATGTGAACACAGCATATATGGTATTTCAGCATCTTCTGCAGAGGGTTGAGTTATATTTCCCTGCTCAGCCTGCTGTCACACTGAACCGCCCTTAGCCAGTCAGTGAGGAGCAGGAATGTGGGAGTGGAAAAAACAAGCTTCTTTCTCCCCAGCAAAGTACCAGAATAGAGCCAGGCTGACTGAGATAAGATTCATTACATCTGACACATTTATGATTATAAAGGAATGCTTGCAATTCAGTCTGCATGTAGCCTACATAATAAACATAGAGTAGTGGGTAAAAGGAATTTGATTTTCTGACTGACGATCTCGCTTTAAGCAAAAGTACGCCAGTAAAGTTTTACTGCACGATGAGTAGAGCATAAGGCATTGCATTTAATGTATCGTATTCTGCTCTACTCGGCATGCAGTAAAACTTTACGCACGTAATTCTGCAGTTTATTGCATATACCCCTTGACTGCTATACATGTTAACACTTGGGACAATTTACACAGGGGATAACGGCTGGTGTTGAAAGTCAACAGGCAGTGGTCAGCCAATTTAGCGTCTAAAAAAAACCTGGAATATCACCTCTGAAGGGCTAAGGCCGAAAACTCATATTGTAGCGAGTTCAAGTTCTTAAAGGTGGCCACTAAGGATATAATTTGCTGAATGACCACTAATGGAAAAAAAATCTAATCAATCTGATCAGATTAATGGAATCGATCCGATTTTCAAATCAATCATGTCAATCTGATTGGTTAAGAAATTTTTTTTGTCCATTAGTGGACCCAAAAGATCCTTGTTTATACGAAGAATCGTTTGTAATTGATTGGCAAATTGTATTGTTAGTGGACTCCTTAAAGGGGACCTGAACTCAGAACGTCCACTTCCTCTCTGCTCTAAAAGATAAACGGCATAATAACCTTTATAAAAGAGTTATCAGGCATTTTTACGCATTCCCGCTGAGGCAGGAACATCAACACATACATTTTTACGCATTGAACCACCAATGCGTAAAATTGTATGTTAATGTTCCTGCATCAGCGGGAATGTGTAAAAATGTACGCAATGCGGCCCGCCGACCCAGAGGTCGGCAAAAACTAAACGAGCTGGCGGAGGGGGACTGGAGCAGCAGTGAGTGACTACGAGGGCACAGGATGGCTGCATGGCGCTGGTAGAAGCCCAGGTAAGTGAAACTAATTTTTTGGGGTTTTTTTTGCCTGATAACTCCTTTAAGAAAAACATTTCTTTGTTCCAGCTGATATAAATCCTGCAAAAAAATAGTTTTGAGATCAGGTCCGCTTTAACCTCCCGATTGTAGCTCAGGCTAGCCCAGGCATGGACAAACTTGGCCCTCCAGCTGTTAAGGAACTAAAAGTCCCACAATGCATTGCAGGAGTCTTACAGCCACAGTCATGACTCATAAAGGCAAATGCTTTGTGGGACTTGTAGTTCCTTAACAGCTGGAAAGCCAAGTTTGCCCATGCCTGGGCTAGCCCCTGGAAGCTCAATACAGAGTATAGCGCGCAGCGAGCGTCTTTACTCTCCTTCAGGGGGATCCAGACGTCACTAGCCGTTTTCCTTCCTGTCCTCCGAGGCTCTGGTGAGATTGCAGACGGCAATCTCACTGCAGAGTTACAGCGCCACCCGGAGGATGGAGGTAAAATTGCAGTGCTGGAGCCCAGGGAGGTGAGTCAGAGTGCTGGGGTTGCTGCAGGCATTCTGGCGGCATGATTTTTTTTTTTTACCTGATTTTCGGGTCTGAAACATGCTGAAAAGACCATAAGATCTGGAAATAATCCAACCACCAGGGAGCTTAATGGATATGACTGACTGTTTCTGATCCAATTACTACAGTGATTGGGAACGATCGATCGTCCGTCCGCAGGGTTACATTGTAATGCATTTGTGTGAATGGACCCTGAGAGCCTCTTTTCACAGGTTCTAGTATTTAATTTTTTTTATTTTATTTTTATATTTTGCATCCTGTACTTAGAGTGGTAAATGTTCTTACAAAATCCGCATCTATTGTGATGACGTGTTTACTGCTCAGAAGTGGATGTAGAACTGTGCTGGCTGCAGTAATTGATTTATTTGGGAGTCTGGTTGGGAAATGCTGCCCTGAGTTTCTTGGAGACTTGCAGGCTATTTCAGTATGCCATTCATGTGCTGAGCTGGTGCCATTGTGCTAAAAACCTGCCACTGCTGGAGGGACTTTGCATAATTTAACTAGTGGGGCAGTGGCTTTAATACGCTTTTTGTAGCTGCAGGGTGCAGTAATGCCGGGTGCTTTTTGTGAGTTCAGCAATCATTATTTTTGTTCCACCTCATATATTTGTCCCTCCGCCTCTTCCTGAGCGTTCTCTCACAAAGCAGGCACTTAATGGGAAGTCAGCTGCCCACACGGCCGTACATGTGTTGTGTGCATGCTCTGTGCTGGGCACCTAGTCAGCCTTCTGCAGTTCTTTAGTATCAGCACTCTCCAGTGGGGTGTGTCACATCGTCTCTTAGCATGGCAGACCGGTGACAAGGCACATCTCAGTGCTGGGCTGATAGGGGATGGAATAGAACTACAGGGAAGTCATTCATAATAAAAATGAATGCCAGATAAACAAACATGCCCTTTATGGAGTATAGCAAGACATAAAGTGTACCTGTCATGTCTGCACAAGGTACACAAGTATCTCTAAATTGTCTCCCCAGTATGGGGAGATTAACCATGAGGCAAATCTCTCTCGGATCATATCTGAAGAGCTATCTGTTGCCTGCCCATACACCGCAGACTGATTTTCGATATATTTCAGCATGAAATCACCTAGTGAGGCTGGCTGCCCACCCAGGGCCTGTGCAGTGTAAATTCTCAGTATGATATAATTGGGATTTTGTTCCTTTTAAATAGGGAAGGAAAAAAAACTCTTTTTAATCCTTTTCTGGAGTCATCCACTTGACCCACCAGAACAGTTTTTGTACATAGAAAGGACCATAAAAAGTTCATGCAAAGTCTTTATAGGACAAAAATTATCAAAAATACTGTTCTGTATTGCACTAAATTGCTATATCCCTGTTTGGAAGATTTTTGTATATTCATAAGGAGCCCCTTTTATTGAGTATTCCTGGATTTTATGAATTTTTGTCAATAAAGTATTTTTGATAATTTTTGTCCTATAAAGACTTTGCATGAACTTTTTATGGTCCTTTCTATGTACAGTGTAAATTCTCACCTGTTACGCTGGCATGACACCCTGCCTCATCCCCAATCATCTCATCCCCGTGTCTGCTGTTACCAGGAGCGTTACCATGTGATGCATGTAACATGGATACATTAGACCGATTTTTCATCCTTGAATCGATCAAATCATCGGTTGGGCATGCTGCTTGTGGAACTTATTTTCATCAGATTCAATAAAATTATCAAATTGGGTGGTCAATGGGGCCATAAAATCGCTAAATGTATGGGCGCCTTAAAGAGAAACCATAACCAAGAATTAAACTGCATCCCAATCAGTAGCTGATACCCCCTTTCCCATGAGAAATAGTTTCCTTTTCTCAAACAGAGCATCAAGGGGCTCTGAATGGCTGACTTTGTGGTGAAACCCCTCCCACAGTGTGATGTCAGGACCATGGTCCTGACAGTTTCCTGTCTGTGAACCTTGTTGCATTGTGGGAAATAACAGATGTTTACAGCTGTTTCCAACTGCCAAAAATGCATCTCCTTCCACACACATCACCTGCCAACAGTAAAAATGTCACCATATGATACATGTCACAATGTAAATCAAGGAGAGGAAAGATTTTACAATGGGCAAACACTGACTAAATAATTTATACAGAATTATTGTAAAAATTAGGCACTTTTGTTCATTATGTTATTTTCACTGGAGTTTCTCTTTAAGGGCTGGGCCCACTTGGAGTGCTTTTCTCACAATTGCAGATTATCTCTCCTAATATTCCATGATTTTCACCCTCTTTGGGTGCTGCCATTTTTCTTTTAAACACAGCAAAAAGAAGGTAATTATGTAGGAAATATCACAGGCACATATGAAGTCTGAGCTCAATTTTAGATGCGAGTTTCTTACTGCTATTCAAAGAGACTGCAAGCAAGAATATGGCTCAGGCAGTTTTCTACCAATTGGCTACTGGATTTTTTCTTCTTGGCCACATGGTTTGCTATAATGTCTTATATTGTTGACTGCGGCTTAAAGAGGAACTTTAGAGAAAAGGAGAAAAAATAAATCCATATAATGAAAAGTGAGAAGTTAAAAAAAATAGTAGAGAGCAACAAATGATTGATATTCACCATGTAATTGGTTCATGTTGTTTCATCCATGTTCAGCCTGCACATAATCATATTTTCTACTGGCAAACAAGAAAAAAAGTAGACCGCACCAACTGCCATTATCTATAACCACACCCCCTAACATTGCGATGCTAGGTACACACAAGGCAATTTTCTGACAGATTTACTGTCAGATTGACTATATCCAACATGTCCAATCTGAACGGAAATTCGATCGGAAATCATATCAGGCTTGTTGGAAATAGTCAAGCTGACAGAAAATTGCATCATGTATACCTAGCATTAACCCTCCTGGCGGTTTGCAAAAAAATCGCCAGGGGGCAGCAAATCTTTTTTTTTTAATTTTTTTTTTTTTTTTCATGTAGCGAGACAAAGTCTCGCTACATGATAGCCGCTGCTCAGCGGCATCCCCCCAGCCCCTCCGATCGCCGCCGGCGATCGGAGATCCGGAGATCCCGTTCAAAGAACGGGATCTCCCGGAGGGCTTCCCCCGTCGCCATGGCGACGGGGCGGGATGACGTCACCGACGTCATCGACGTCGTGACGTCAAAGGGGATTCCGATCCACCCCATAGAGCTGCCTGGCACTGATTGGCCAGGCAGCGCACGGGGTCTGGGGGGGGTGGGGGGGGGGGGCTGCGGCGCGACGGATAGCGGCGGATCGGCGGGTAGCGACGGCGATCGGGCACTGCACGCAGCTAGCAAAGTGCTAGCTGCGTGCAGCAAAAAAAAAATTATGCAAATCGGCCCAGCGGGGCCTGAGCGGTGCCTTCCGGCGGCATAGCCCGAACTCAGTTCGGGCTTACCGCCAGGAAGGTTAAGGGTTGTTTTTTCATGGATATACATATGCACAGAGGGAGATACTGGTTGCTTGGCAGTTAAAGGGGAACTGAAGTAAGAGGTATACGGAGGCTGCCATATTTATTTCCTTTTAATCAATACCAGTTGCCTGGCAGCCCTGCTGGTCTATTTCTCTGCAGTGGTATCTGAATAACACCAGAAACAAGCATGCAGCTAGTCTTGTCAGATCTATATTTAAAGCCTGAAACACCTGATCTGCTGCATGCTTGTTCAGGGGCTATGGCTAATAGTATTAGAGGCAGAGGATCAGCAGGGCTGCCAGGCAACTGGTATTGATTAAAAGGAAATAAATATGGCAGCCTCCGTATACCTCTTACGTCAGTTCCCCTTTAAAAAAAACTTATTTTCCACAGTGCAACAAGGCTCACAGACAGGAAACTGTAAGGACCTAGGCTCTGACATCACGCTGTGGGAGGGGTTTCAACACTATCAGCCATACAGACACCCCCCCCCCCTTTGATCTATTTGAGAAAAGGTAAAGATTTCTCATGGAAAAAGGGGTATCAGCCACTAATTGGAATGAAGTCCAATCCTTGGTTACAGTTCCTAATTAATCTCTATTTTGTTGCTATAGGCAATGGTAATGTTTCCGTAGGCTCTTTTATTCAAGTCACACTATTGGCTTCCTAGTTTCTCATATTAGCTGCAAAAAAGAAAATAAAAAAACAGCACATTAGCCGTGTTACAGGTCTGTCCATTAATAGTGAGTAAGCTGCGCAGAGAGGTGCTGGCTATGTGCACTGTGGGAAATGCATTTGCAAGTGCTTCAGCCAGTCTGCATTGCAGCTGCTGCTCCCGCTGATGGTTGGGATATAAATCTTATGGAGTCTGGCTCTGAGCACTCTGAATCCTGTATATATGTCACATGCTATATCCATCATGGTCACACTACATGAGCTTATCGGCCCACTCCCAGAAACGCACTGCATATAGTCGTAACCTTGTCAGTCAAGCATGTTTCCCTACAACATTTATAATGGCAAGTATTCCATATGTTTAAAATTCATAGTGGATAATGTGTGGCTTAATTACAGAGCACTTAGCTAATGAACGCTTGTTTTCCAAGCACAGTAAATAGAAAACCATATGTTCCCTGCATAATATTTCTGACACTGTCTGCAGTAAGATGCATTTTCATACATGCCCATCTCACAACACAACTCCTACGCTCTGTAAATAAGACAGATGCATACTGTATATTTACTATTTGACTTATCACAGTGTATTTTGCAACCATTCCAAACTAGGCGGCAGACTGGCAAGAGAATGCAATTTTGTAGTGCTGGCAATTTAAAGCTCTCACTGGAGTTAACCTTCTCTGTAAGGGGCTGTTTCTACTTCAGCCTGCATATCACCAAAATGCATGCCGGCATTTGCTGTGATGCAAAATCGCATCCAAATTCCTCTAGCCATGCAAGGTTATAGGGATTTTGCATACAATGACCCGGGTTTTTTTTCCGCAGCACTGTACAGAGTATATTGTCTTGTCACTTAACTGTCCCTCAGAGGGGCTCACAATCCAATCTCTACCATAGTCATATGTCTATGTATGTATCATGTATTGTATGTATCGTATCGTAGTCTAGGGCCAATTTAGGGGGAAGCCAATTCATTTATCTGCATGTTTTTGAGATGTGGGAGGAAACCAGAGTGCAGACACGGCAAGAACATACAAGCTCCATGCATATACTTCTCTGGCTGGGATTTGAACCAGGGACCCAACACTGCAAGGCCACTATGCTGCGTGCTAGGCCACCATGCTTTCAGAGACAGAGTTGTCCTGATTGAGTGTGGCGGGGAGCTCCACACACAAGTGTAGCGGCAGCATGACAGAAGACTGTCTCCAAAGGATTTAAGGTGGACTTGGGAGGAGCGGGGGCACAGTTATAAGGGCTCTTTCACATCAGAGCTTGCGTTGGAGAACGCTCAAAGCATACGTTTTGTTGATATGCGTTGCACTGCAGTGAGTGTGCGTTTTTAATCCGTTTTCAATGCGTTACAGCACATAGAAAAACGCAGGTAATTTTTTTTTCTTTTAGTTTTCAACTTTCTACATTGTTCCTCTGTTGCATTCTGGGACTGATTGCCTGCGTTAACGGATTAAAAACGCGCATAGTGTGCGTTTTACATTGACTAACATTGTAACGCATAAAGCTAGCGTTGGCCAAAAAACTGCACCTGGGTGCAGTGTAACGCAACGCACAAAAAGGCTGCGTTATATGTGAAAGCTAAAATGAAAGTCTATGGACTTTCGTTTCACCTTGGGTAACGCAAACTTTACCCTTTGCGTTGAAACGCAGAAAATCTGCCCTAATGTGAAAGAGCCCTAAGGTCCTTTTGATCTAAGATTGGGGGGGAGGGGGGGGGGGATGCAAATTCTTCAGTTATCCAGGGCCTAGATTGTGCAAGGATTTGAATGTCAATATGTTACAAATGTACACGTTACAATTACACGATCACTAGTTTCCAGGTGCTTTTTCAAGCTTTTTGCCTGTGCTTTAGCACACCCATAAAAATTAGGTTTTGAGATAGCTTTTTAGTTCACATAGGGATTTATACTATATTTTACTGAATATGGATCACTTGGAGCCAGTGGTTCTTCTGGTGCATTTGTAAACAGACTCTACGGTCACCTGTGTTCTTGTTTGGGTATTTACCTACACACAGTAACACAACATCCTTGGGGACATCTCACCTCCTATGTCCCTGCCAGAGCTTAAACTAAGTGATACGGCCGTGATAACTTACATACTAGCTTAGAACTGAAATCTCAGCTTTGTGAGGACTGATCCTTTAAATAGCTTGAAGTTCAGGTAAATCTGCTGTGTCCTTGGTGTATAGCTCTGCGCGTAATCAGGAAAGTGGAAACGTTTGTTGTGCCAGATGGATCAGAAGCCCAGCAGCTCCCCACATCCCGAGCCTTGGCCCGCTCACAAGCTGATGGATGAGGCAGGTAAGGCAGACTTGTAAGGAACACGTTAAACTGGCTGAGCAGTGACTCACCAAGACGTCCAGCCTTCTGCTGTCAGGCTGGAATGCATCATGTAAATGTTACTTTTCATAGCTTCTGTCGTCAGATCACTCAGGTACGGGGGAAGATGGCTCATTTCTGCAGATAAACATTGGACTCGCGCAGCTGAACAACCATTCTCCGCTGAATCCGTTTTGCGTGCATCAACATGCTATAAATGC
Source organism: Hyperolius riggenbachi (assembly GCF_040937935.1). Lineage (NCBI taxonomy): Eukaryota > Metazoa > Chordata > Amphibia > Anura > Hyperoliidae > Hyperolius > Hyperolius riggenbachi. Next base: position 84,872,333 of record NC_090650.1, read on the forward strand.
TTTAATGATGTGATTTCAGTCAATGTTTATAGGCATAAAGCTATCTCCTGCAGCTAGCGATGCAGTAAGAAGTGTGTGCATTCGCAAGGAAAGCCTTTTGCTCTTGGAAAAGTCATGGTTAAAGAAACACTAGCAATAACAAAGTGTTCTAAAATGACACTGTACAAGTACCACAATCACGAAAATCGTAACATTTGAAATTCATGTAAACACAAATAAGTATGTTTCTTCCAGAGTAAAATGAGCCATTAATTCCTTTTTTTTTCTAGGTTGATGTCACTTACAGTAGGTAGTTGAAACTTGACAGAACCGACACATTTTGGACTAGCCCATCTCCTCATGGGTGGTTTTGGGGGTTTTCTTTATTTTCAAAGCACTTAGGGCTGGGGCACACCGAGCGGCTTTTTCAGCGTTTCTGCAGCCGCTTGTGGCTGCGGATACGCTTGGTCAATGTATCTCAATGGGGTGGTTCACACCAGAGCGGGAGGTGTTTTGCAGAAACGCATACTCCCGGGGTGAGGAATTTTTTGGATTGTGGATGCGTTTCTGCCTCAATGTTAAGTATAGGAAAAACGCAAACCGCTCTGAAAAACGCCAGTTCAGAGCGGTTTTGCAGGCGGTTTTGTTACAGAAGCTGTTCAGTAACAGCTTTACTGTAACAATACATGAAATCTACTACACCAAAAACGCTTCACAAAACTGCAAAATGCTAGCTGAAACGCTACAGAAAAAGAGTTTCAAAATCTGCTAGCATTTTGCGGATCTGCTAGCGGTTTTTAGTGTGCACCAGGCCTTAGTGAATGGCAGTTGTTCAGTCCAACTGGCAGAATAGTGTGCAGGGAGGCTGGCCAGCATCTTTGTATAAATCGTTTTTAGGTAGTGTCCTTATCAACAATAAAGGCCATGAAAAGATGGACTAGCTCAAAACATGTCTGTTCTACTACCAACTGTAAGTGACAGCAACTAAGGAGAAAAGTAATTTAATGCCCGGGCAGTTTTTTTCTGTGCAGCTAAAAATGAGGCTTGTATAAGAGAAAAAAAGTTCTGATGCTGTGAAACAGTTAAAGAAACACCAAGCCTTTTTAATGCTGTTGAGTCAATTTTTAGTCCGGAGGTTCACTTTAAATATTATTCCCCCTCCAGGTCCACGTAGATGGTGAGGAATTATGTAATTAGGCTTCCAGCTATTGCTGGAGGACAAATTACAGTGCTTTAAAAGTAACTTCAGCTCAGTCTTCTGACGGCGCCGAAGTTACTCACTGTGCGCTGCTATAGCTGTAATTCCTATTACGGCCTATGGTGGCGCCACCTGCCCCCAAATCTCCTGCGCTGTTATTATAGCGCTGGTCCCCGGCCTGCTTAGATGTGCATGGATAGATGTGTATTAACTCCCCTACCCCCTCCCCCACCACCTGTGCAGGTATCATGTTTTCTGTACCTGTTATAAGCAAATACCGATATATCCTCCCGACTGCTTTGTCCTCGAGGGTTATCCTGTCAGTCTAAAACAATGAAAAATAGCTTCTTTTTTTTTTTTTTTTTTTTTTTTTTTTTTATAGATTTTTTTTTTTTCTTGTTGTTCATGAAAAGTCCACTTTAAGGTCAATTTGATTAGACTGTTCTGTCACCTGACCGCAGCGTGTCTGGTCACTGAAGCGTTTCTCTTTTTAGCCGTGACATTACAGCTAATTTGTTCCAAATCTTCAGTAATCATCGATGTTAATGGCAACAAACATTCATACTGTTAGTCTGGATGTCAGCACCGGTCAGCTGAAACTATACAAAAGCAAGATCAACTCCTGGAATTAGTTTGGCTTGGAATAAATAGTTGTTGAAGAGCTTCTAGCAAAAGAGTTACATGTGTTTGAGTCAAAATGGGTCAGTTTTGGGCAAACCTGTATCAGTACATCACTGTATAAGCTGAAGGTTTACTCAAGCATTCTTATTATAATTTTGCACTCCCTGATCCCTCGGTGTATGCGAGGGTTTCAGACTGGCAGATTGTATTGGCTGAGTGCAGGCTGAGGTCATTGTTCTGCAACTCCCTCCACCTGCCCCATGCTGTGCCGTAGCCCTTCCTTCCACCTCCATAGCAACAGAACACTATGCTAACCTGCAGGCTATCAGCATGTCTATAGATAACTGCCCAGAACTGTCGTCTGAGGGATTGAGTCCCGGTCCCTGCGGGTTTATTGAACATGTGGTAGTTTGAAACGAATAACTGTAATATCAAAAAATAAAAATATACAGTATATACTCGCGTATAAGCAGAGGTACCCACTTTTCCTTCAGAAACCAGGAAAAAGTGATTGACTCATATATAACACCCCCCACCCTGTGTGTGTGTGTGTGTGTGTGTGTGTGTGTGTGTGTGTGTGTGTGTGTGTGTGTGTGTGTGTGTGTATATATATATATGTGTGTATATATATATATATATATATATATATATATATATATATATATATATATATATATATATATATATATATATATATATATATATATATATATATATATATATAATATTATATTTTCCCCCTTAATTGTCCCTTAATCTTCTCATTCAGTGATTCCAAAGGCAAAATAGAAGATTTTGAGTTCTAATTTAACCGCTTAATGACAACAGGGCGTATATAAACGTCCAGTGTATTAGTGGAGCGTGTACCACCAGCTTGTTACTGAATGAGGCACATTTAACCATGACCAGTTATAAAATACAGTTTGGTGTGTCTTTAAGCTCGGACCCACGCCACATAAAAAAATAGGTAGGGCCACAATCAAAACATAGTCATTTTCAAAATTATGATCAGTCTTGGGAAAGTTTCAGAAAAACGTCAAGAGACATGTTGTAACATTTTATACCATAAGTAGTACTGTAGAATAGAGTTGAGGGTTTTAGGTTTGAGGCCCATGACTTGTGTATTCTTTATAGTCCCAAACTGAATCAAAAGCAATTCAATTTTCACATATTCTGTACCGAAATAAGAGTTGTAAAATGAAAACTGTGACAGAATATAAAAGAAAAAACATATTGTTACCTTAAGAACTTGGCTTTTTAAATATGTATGCCATGAGGGTATATTACTATAATTTTTGCAAATAAGGTCGTTGTAATCATACATAGCGTACAGTAAGAAAGCAAAAAACAGAAAAAGAAGCCTTTATTTCCAAATACAATATTGTCACCAATACATTGTACCAGGAACGTAATCTAAATGTTGTAATAACCATAATGGATAAGCAAATACAATTTGTGGGTTTGTCTTATAGTTAGCACTGTTTATTGTAAAGCTATAATAGATGTAAATGGAGAAATGTTTTTTTTTCTATTTTTTTCCCTTATTTTCCCTTTAAAATGCATAGAAAATATGGTAATTACTAAACAAAATTATCACACGCTAAATGCCTAATTTGTCCTGAAAAAAACCCCCAATACATTTCATTTAGGTGTGAGAAGTAAGTACTAATAAAGTTAGATGCGAATGAATGGGAACAGCACTGATATGTAAAAATTGCTTGTCCTCAAGTGGTTAAAACGGTCATATATTCAAAGTTTACACTTTAAATATTAGTGGTTTTGCTATTTGCCGCTTCAGCATGTCTTATTAAAGAAAACCTGTAACGAAAAAAATCTCCCCTGGGGGGGCTACACACCTCGGGTGGGGGAAGCCTCCAGATCCTATTGAGGCTTCCCTTGTCCTCCTCGGTCCCACGGCGGCGGCGATAAAGCTCCCCGAACAGCAGGGATGTAAATATTTACCTTCCCTGCTCCAGCTCAGGCGTAGTATCCGCTCTCCGCTCGGAGATGGGTGGAAATAGCTGTTCGCTGTCTGGCCACTCTACCCTACTAAGTCTCTTGCGCCTGCGCAGTAGAGCGGACCCGTCAGAGATCGGCTATTTTCGCCTATCTCGGTGCAGAGAGCCACAACAGCGCCCCTGCTGGAGCCAGGAAAGGTAAATAAATCAGCGCTTATCAGGCTTGTCGAGGGAGGATTCCAGGACACTTCAGGGGAGCCAGCGCTGGACTGCCTGCAGCTACAGGGGAGGGGGAAGCCTCATTGGGACCCTGAGGCTTCCCCCTCCCGAGGTGAGTACCCGCCCAGGGGAACTTTTTTTTTTTTTTGTTACAGGTTCTCTTTAAGAATCAAGGGCCATTTCCTAAACCAGATCCCTAATTGGAACATCCAAGCGGTCCCGTTCTGAAGTTGTGAAGTATGCAGTTAGCCTAATGATTTACACATTTCTGCAGATTTGGGTTGTGCTTAATGAGAGGGCAGAGCAGATTGGGTAGTTTGCTGGTGCTGTAATGTTAGCTAGGCTGCTGAATGCTGCTTGCTGGAAGCTAGTGATTATCCGTGTGCCGAGACACACATGAGCAGAGAGAGGCCTACTGGGAAGACTACAGCGCTGTTCTTTCTTTATTAAAACTAACAATAAGGTCACAGATGCTGCCTGGTGCTTGACTGGCAAGGCACAGACCCAACAGACTGCTTGCAACTATAGTAGCGTGGAATATAAACTTCACTGACTTAACTGTTGCCAGATGGCATTGTCAGAGAACAGTACGATCTCGCCTACCTAGATAATTTGAGCTATTACACCAATAGCATTTGAATTATAGTGCAGTATAGTGCTGTACACAAAGCTGAATATAACTTAAGGAGTAAAGCAGATACAAGCAGTAAAACCCATAGGAAGTGTAAGGCTTTTGCTGGGAATACACAGTGCGTCTCCACGGCTCAATTATGCCGCTCGATCGATTTCCCCGCGGGCGATTGTCTTATCTTTTGCTCGTTTTCCTTATCTTTTCCCATTGTCCTCCATGCGGTATCGAACGCGGAATCGATCGGGCGGCAGATCGGACATGTCAGAAATTATCAAATGAGCCATCTAAATGGCTCAATCGAGTACCGTGTATTCCCAGCATTAGGCTTGTAGCAAAGTTTTCAGGCTGAGTTCTTATTTGTTGCAACTGAATCTACTCATATGTAAACTTTAACCCTCATACATCTATTACATTTCTAGGCAAAACTAACCATTTTGTTGATTTGATAACTCCATCCCCTTGGGCTTACCATGAAAGCCTAATTGGTGGTGGAAAAAGCAAGATATAGATCATTTTGTTGTGATAAGTAGCTATAAAGTTATTGGCGAATGAGTGGGAGGAGCGCTGATGGGTAAAAATTGCTATTGTCCTGAAGAAGAAAAATTTATCCCCAGTTTGAATCCCAGCCAAAGCACTATCTGCATAGCGTTTGTATGTTCTCCCCACGTCTGCGTGGGTTTCCTCCCACACCACAAAAAACATAAGATACATTTATTCATCCTCCTAAATTAGCCTAGGGGCTATGATAGACCCCCGACTATGGCAGGGATTTAATTGTGAGCCCCTCTGAGGGAAAGTGGCTTCAAAAACTTGGTATTCTGTAACTTTTTCCATTACCTGTTTGTCTTTACATAGAGGTCCCTACCTCTCCCTCTAAATTGTAAGCCTTCACCATTCATGCACCTCCATAACTGTGCACCCATTCTATGGATCTGAGTGAACTCTACTTGTCTAATCTCCATGCTCCCATCCAGTTACTGACTAAGCATTACGTTGTACTGCTACTGTGCTGCATGATCTGATACTGTGCTGCGTGATCTGGTTTGCATGTATTCCTGTATTGTCATATTGCTGTATGTCACCCCTAAATATTGTCTGTAACCTAAACTAATGTCCAGCGCTGCGTAAGATGTTGGCACTTTATACATACAATAAATAAAAGAAATGAAGCTAAAATGTGTTATTTGGACAAAGGTGAGATTGTAGCATTGCTGAATTATAAGGCACCTCTGTATTTATAATGGAGGAGTTTGTGTATTTCTGTGCTAGACAACACAGCTGAAAAATACATTTTGTGTGGAATTTTCTTGAGCGGTTTTCCAGAAACAAATGTAATTTCACTTAAACCAAAAGTTTGCTCTTGGGTTCAGTTACCATGGAAATTTATCTCCTTGAGCAGAATGGTCAAAACTGCTCCTTTCTTCACTCTTCTTCAACCTATTGTGTCCTTGGATTCACATTTGCATTTTTTAATTCCCTAATGAGGATGATTTAGAGTGAAATTTTGCAGTAGTCAAAATACTTTCTACAGCCAATGCTTTGTTTGTTACTACTTAGTTACAATCCATAATAACAGGCATAAAAGAGAAATTATTCTCAAGGTGGGGGATGAAGCTTGTATACATGAGGAAAAAAACCTGTTTTGTAATTCAGTAGTGATGCGGGAGAAGTAGAATGAACATGTGTTAAGCTGTAGCTGCTCGACACATACCTCACAGTTTTCTGAGAAAGCGGGCGAGCTACGCTCCCCTACCTTCAGTTCTTGTTCTGTATTTATGTACTGCTGACATCTTTTGCAGGTCTTTAGAGTGCACACTCATGTCTGTAACTTCCTCAGAGAAACTCACAATTTAATTTGAGAGAAATGGACCATATGACCCAGGGCTGTGGAGTTGGAGTCGAGGAGTCTGAGTTGGAGCCATTTTGGGTACCCGGAGTAGGAGTTGGTGTCTGAGGCGGTGGTTTCATAAACTGATGAGTCGGAGTTTGAGTCGGAAGATTTTTGTACCGACTCCACAGCCCTGATATGACCCAATGGGAACGACGAAAAAATGTGAAAATACAAAAGATAACATCAGCAGCCAATTGTGTTGTACTATTTTGCACCAGGATATGTATTTAACCTTTTGACGGTATGATTCTTACCAGATTTTAGAGTCTTCAAGTAGTGCAATTTTTTTGCACCCTTTCAGACCCTAAAACCTGGAAAAAATCATGCTGCCAGGGAGATCTGCAGCAGTTCTGCAATAAATCACCTCTCTGGCTCCTGTAGTTATGCCTCCATCCTCCTGGTGGCGCTGCAACTCTAAAGTGAAATTGCCGGCTGTCATCATGACGACAGCCGGCGATCTCACCAGGAGGAAGCAGAGCCCCGGAGGAGAGGAAGAAGAATGGCGGCCGACGTCGGGATCCCCCTGGAGGCATGTAAAACGACATGCTATACTCTGCACAGACCTCCCGGCGGCTACCCTGAACAGAAGTCGGTATTACTGCTCTTAACTGCGGTTTTCCGCCCCACCCTAGCTCGGGATTACTGCCAAGGAGGTTAAAGGACCACTATCGCGCAAAAAATGTAACATTTAACCACTCTGTGTCCGCTTAACGACGATCAGCGGACACAGAGTTGCTCCCCCAGGACCGCCTAACGATCTTTATCAAGTCCGGGGGGAGGAGATTAGTGGGGATCACGAATCCCCGCTTTAGTGACAGTTCATCTCCGTCAACAGTCTGCCGGCGTCGATCGTTGCTGGCAGACTGAAACTAAAGTAAACTCTACTGCAGCGATGTAGTGGGAACATCCCTGGAACTTGGCTGTCCCCTAAAGTGGCTCACTACGCGATCCCCTCACATAGGCTGATGTCTATGAGAGAGGATCGCCCTGGACCTTAAAGTGGACCCAAATTAAAAATACAAGATTTCAGAAATAAAATCTATTTTCTAAATTATAATAATAAATAGCAGCCTTTTTTCAGCTGCATGATGACAAATATAAAATATTTTACATTTATTGGAGGAACACCTCCCTTCCTTTTCAAATTGCCGGGATTTTTCCGGCAAACTGGTGGAGTAGATGGTGTCCGGCAATGGAGGAATTGCTAATGGCTGCCACCTGTATAACCCTAGCTATGAAAAGAGAAGGGTGAAAAGCATGCACTGAAATGATCATAGGTTTGAAGGAGTGTTTATTTATCTTTGTATGTGTCAGAGTGGTGCAACTAAATATTTTTAATTAAAAAAATGTTTGGTTTGGGTCCGCTTTAAGGGAGCGAGGGCGGCCTGCATCTTTGTATAGATTCTTTCTGGAGAGTGCTTTTGTAAAGAATTAATGAAATACTGTGAATCTCTCATGAAGAGATAGACTAGTAAAAACTAGTCAGTTCCATCAGATTTCTACTAATGAATGTAAGTGACAGCAACATAGGGGAAAAGTAATTTATAGCTCATTTTACTTTGGAAGAAACCTTCTACTTCTCCTCCAATAAATTTAAGCTAATCATTCTCCCCTCCCACCAAGGATTGCCATCTTGTAGCTTATTGTGTGAGGCAGTTCCAGTTATTTATACTTTGTGTTGCGTGGCCTTCTGTTATTGTTGTAGCTCTGATATTTTCCTTTCACCAGCCCATGTATTTGGGAAGGAAGAAGTAGCAATAAATCCAGAAAATTGTTTGTCCGTATTCCTGCATGTCATCTGTTTGGCAGCCACGACCTCGCAGACAGCACGTCGTGTCACTATATATTGCAGCGGAAGGTCACACGTGGTTATCTTGGTGGTCCTGCAAGGCAGCTGAGAGGAGTCGCACCAGTTTACTGAATACTGTGGTCATTTTGCAGTATACTAAATGGCTTCTCTTTAGCCATGTAACCTTATATGAACTGCTGCATTGCTTGCCTTAATTCCGGGATGAGGCTGTACCAAGTAAACATGGAAGTTAAAAATATATGGTGCTGCTTCTCTGGCTCATTTTCAGATACTGTATGACTGTTTCATTGGACTGAATTGGCACTATCTTAATTAGAAGTGTGTGTGTTTTTGTGTGTGTCTGTGTTTGCACGTGTGCTTGTGTTTTCACATGCTGGTTTTCATGTGCGTGCTTGAAAAATGTCTTGTGCCTTAAAGCGGATCTGAGATGAAAAACTAACTATAGCAGGTAACTTGTCTATATATCTTATCTAAAGTTTAGATAGTTTACACTGCAAATCTAGCTGCAAACAGCTTCAACAGAATATGATTATTTCTTCCTGTGATACAATGAGAGCAGCCATGTTCTGCTTGTGATCATTATACAGGCAAGCTGCTTTGCATCTCCTCTCCTCAGACTGAAAACTCCACTCCTTCCCTCTCTGCCCCCTTGCCTCTGAAATCTCTGGCTGGTAATGCCGTCTCCTCCTCCTTCAGGAAAAGCCTCTCCAGACTGAGCTCCCATGAGCACTTGCTACATGGGACTCAGAATTCCTAGGCGCTGGAGGAGCTGTGGGCGAGGCTTGTTAAGTTTATAGGGAATTGGGGTAGTAAAACAAAAGTATTTGGCTTGAGGAAGGCCCTATATACTATATGTAAGGGGCGCTATTATGCAATGAGTAAAAGTTTGTCTCGGATACACTTTAACCACCTGAGCGGTCTGGACGAGCTCAGCTCGTCCAACACCGCCGGAGGCTGCCGCTCAGGCCCTGCTGGGCCGATTTTAATGAAATAAAAAGCAGCACACGCAGCCGGCACTTTGCCAGCCGCGTGTGCTGCCTGATCGCCGCTGCAGCGCGGCGATCCGCCGCGTGCAGCGGCGAAAGAGGGTCCCCCCAGCCGCCCGAGCCCAGCGTAGCCGGAACAAACAGTTCCGGCCAGTGCTAAGGGCTGGATCGGAGGCGGCTGACGTCAGGACGTCGGCTGACGTCCATGACGTCACTCCGCTCGTCGCCATGGCGACGAGGTAAACGAAACACGGAAGGCCGCTCATTGCAGCCTTCCGTGTTACTTCTGGCCGCCGGAGGCGATCGGAAGAACGCCTCCGGAGCGCCCTCTAGTGGGCTTTCATGCAGCCAACTTTCAGTTGGCTGCATGGAATAGTTTTTTTTTTATTTAAAAAAAAACCCTCCCGCAGCCGTCCTGGCGATATAATCAGAACGCCAGGGTGGTTAAAGGACACCTTAACTGGAGGCTGCCATATTTGTTTCCTCTTAAACAATACGAGTTGCCTGGCTATCCTGATGATCCGTTTGTTTGCAGTAGTGTTTGGATCACACACCTGAAACAAGCATGCAGCTAATCTTGTCAGACTTTAGTCAGAAACCTCTGTTTGGCATGCTTATTCAGAGTCTATGGTAAAAAGTATTTAGAGGCAGAGGGTTTTTTTTTGTATCAAATTTCAACATTATTCATATTTGTGTGGTGCGGTACTGGACTGGATCACTTTTTCTTTCTGTATTTCAATAATAAGACCTTCGGATGTTTTATTTAGGGTCGTTGGAGCACTGTTGATATTAACGACACCACTTGGTCCCAGAAGGCGAACATGTAAGGCAATACCACCAAATGTGGGCGAGATAACTGGCTACTCAACAACCATGGAAATGCAGTGGGAAGTCGGAACAACCTATGGGTAGAGAGAGAGTATCTATGCAAAAGCTGTGGGGAGACCATTGTGGCTGTATTATGTATGCTCTCCTTAACCAGGTTTTTGAGACTGTCTAATGTGTATTTTGCGGTCTACCATTGATTTTAAGACCCACATTATATTTGATTCAGGGAATTGCTGCATTTTTTTTGTTTGTATTATTAATAAATCATCTTGTACTTTCTGTTCCTGGTTACACAAACTTGGAAGCTGATTTTGTAGTTTCATATACCCTCCTTTGCCAGAGTCCTGTATTGGGGATACTGAGTGACTTGCTGAGGTGCCATTATTGCCATGTGGGATGCTGACATGTGGTGGAGTAGACAATGGTGCTTGTACTACCTTTTGAGCCTCAGCGATGGACACATTTGGAGAATTCTGAATGGTCAGCATATAATGGGCATAAACAGCTCGCCTAAATAGCCATTGGCGCGGATTTGTCTTTGTTTATGCTTTGGCATTAATGCCACACTCTTCCACATGTATTTGAATTTACACCCCATTGCTTTCAGTCTTCCATAAACTACAATTTCACAACTGGAAGAAATGATTTGGGGCAGGAAAAGTGACACATCTGTCAAAGAAACAAGAAGACTAATGAAAGAAAAAAAACAAACAAACGTCCAGCTAGAGGCTATGGCCTCTTTTACACTATGCGCTGAAAAACTGATGTGTTTTTAACTTTCCAGAGCAGTGCATATAGTGGGAACTGAGCCATAGGGAAACATGGACATTACTTTGCAAATCGGTAGTCCTTTTCAGATCAGAGTAACTGATTAAGAGTAGAAGGACTCTTGGGCCTGGGATCCAGTAGCAGCCCTTTTCTAAGCGTTAGTGATTTGAAAAGCTCTTGCTAATACAATGCTATTTGGGATTTTTAAAAATCACATCCATCAAGTGGGATCTCACCCATAGCATTACATTACCAAAGCTTAAAAAAAGCGCTGCTAGTGGGTTCCAGACCTAAGGGCCCATTCACACAATAAATCGCAAAACGGTAGCCCTTAGCGCTACTGCTTTGCACGGGTGACTTTACTGCGATGAGCGGTAAAATTACACTTTTGCGATTGCTCATTTCTCACTTCTGCGATTCAGAGGGACCACAGTCATCGCTTTTATAAGCACTGTACCGCGATCGCTCCAGAATCGCGGCAAAACGCTGCATGTAACGCGTTTTTGCAATTGACACTAATCGTATAAGGCCCGTGATCGGCACCAATCGCGGCCGTGAGATCACTGCCATAGGGTAAAATAGCGCTTTGGCGATTAGCGGGAATTGCCAGCTAATCTCCGTAGTATGAACGGGCCCTAAATGTCCTTTTAAACTGTATCAGTTGCTGTCAGCTGTAACTGAAAGACAACTGATGTGCAGCCCATGCTAAAAAACTGAAGCTTTTTCACAATGCACTGCTATGGAGCAAAAAATGCATTAAAATGCAACGCATAACACACAAGTGTAAAAAGGCCCTTTGAGTAATTTTAGCAATGCGTGCAATGTAACTACACTAATACAGAGGCTTAAAATCATTTTCTGGCATGGATCGGGCTCTCTGTGACATATTCAGCAGTTTGGCTGTTATATTGACTTGTGGTATAGAGATTCTCCTTAAGTGCTCCTGTTCTGCTTAGTCAATCAATATTGTGATACGTGAAGGCTTAGTAATCACGGATATGACTTCCACTGGTGAGTTTAATTCCCTTCCCATCTCTGACATGGCTAAAGCAATTCTTTATTACTGTGTGATATATGGCTGGTGCTTAGGGATGCATGGCATTGTCTGTGCCTCTGGAGGATAGTGAGGGATGGAGCTTTTATAGAGTGTGCTGGTCCTGTGCTAACCGTCCCTCTCCATCTAACACTCTCCCCCTTAGTAACACCAGCTATAACTTCTGTACAGGTCAGTAAACACTCCTCCTCTCCATTCCTGTGTGACCTTTTCAAGCGCCCTCCAGTCAAAACTGAGAAGTCTTGTAAAATATATGGCTGTCAGAGCCTGCCTGCCTAGAGGATCGGCTTTGTTTTCCTTTTATTCTGCCAGTCATTCAGCTGTTACTGCAATGCATCAAACCATCTCTCTGCCTGGTGTTGCAGAAGCACCATCCTGTTTCTTTTTCATTGAAGAGACCGATCTTCCATCCTATAGCCACAGTGCTGCAGGTAGCAGCATTAGATGGCCTTAGACCTCCCCTTGTAGCAGTATTAGCGGAGCCCTTACATAGAGATTTTCCAACATGTCTGATCACACTTTTCATTGATAAACTGCCTAAAATTGAAAATTAATTGAGTTGGATATCTTGGCAGGGCTGTGGAGTCGGTACAAAAATCATTTGAATCCAAATCCGACTCCTTCGTTTATGAAACCACCAACTCTGACTCCAGGTACTCAAAATTGCTCCGAATCCTCGACTCCAACTGCGACTCCACAGCCCTGTATCTTGGGGGCAACAGATGTTTGGCTTACTCAGTCAGTGATCAAATTGGCTAGAAAAAAAAGAATTTTGTATGCCTAGCCTTAGGTCCAAGTTTATAACCGATCCATACCATTGTAATCAATAGCAGCGCACAATAGATAAGCAAATGGGTCCATATGAGTCTATTCTGCTCTAACATGGGGCTATTATTTTTTCCACAGCTGCATCACACTATGCACTGCTATAGATAGGTTTAGCAGACAACGGGTGCTTTGCCATTTGATCAAATTAATGGCATCTGTCTGTGCTGCATTGGACATGCTATGAATTTGGGTTGAAACGTAATGTTTTGTAGTAACATTCCTTCATCTAGACATGCTTGGGAGGTGAAAATGCTAAGGTGACTAGAAATTCTAAACCTACAGTTTTCAGTTACACATAAAGAGGAACTGTCACCAAGGATTGAACTTTATCCCAATCAGTAGCTGATACCCCCTTTTCTGTTAGAAATCTTTACGTTTTCTCAAATGGATCATCAGTGGACTCTGTGTGGCCGATATTGTGGTGAAACTCCTCCCACAGTGTGATGTCCTGACTGTTTCCCGTCTGTGAACCTTGTTGAATTGTGGGAAATGTGGCCCCCTGCACACTGCAAATCCAATTTGCGATTCCGATATTACCTGGATGCTATCAAAACAAAGAAAAACGCAGCATGCAGTACCGATTTGGATGTAAAATCACATCAAAATCGCAAATCGGAATCACATGCAGTGTGCAAGAGGCCTAACGGCGGTTTCCAGCTGCCAAGCAAGCAGTATCTCCCTCTGTGCATATGTATATCTATTAAAAAAAGAAAACCGCCTTTTAGCCTATCGCATTTAGTGTGTGTGGTTGTAGATCATGGCAGTTGGTGCTGTCTAGTTTTTTTCTTGTCTGCCAGTAGTAAAGATTATTTATAGGCTGATTGTGGATCAAATTATATGGTGAATATCGATCATTTCTTGATCTCTCTTCTATCTTTCAACGTCTCACTTTGCAATGTATGGATTTATTTGTTTCCCCTTTTTGCTAAAGTTCCTATTTAAAGGCCCACTCCAGTAAAAAAATTAAAAGCTTTGGGTTTTTTTCCAGCAAATTCTAGGAATGGTGTCAGAACTGAAGCTGTCACTAGTAGGTAATATGTAACTGTGTCACTTCAGAGAAATGTTCAGTAACACTCTGAGAGCTGGTTGTATGATATAAACCATTCTAGCCATTGCGCTGCTAAGGGACAGAATTACAATATGCCGGATTAAACTCAGGACCCAACATACAATAGAATACCCTTATAATGCAAATTCCCTATCATTCAGCTATCACAGAAAGGCACCAAAAATCCATATACTTCATCCTGCCCAATTGTATTTTATTGATCCCATTTCTAAGTACAATTTTACAAGGTGTGCTTCTGTGTATTGTACAGGACCACGGTAGATGTTGATGCCTTTATAATTTTCTACATAAATCAAGAATAAAATGGGTAGAACAAAGGAAAAATTTTGGTGCATCCTTTTAGAATGCCGGACTGAATAATTTGGGGTAATTTAGTGCCACCACGTTGGGTTATTGTAAATATGCCACATTAACTGCACTGTGGCTGTAGTAGTGCATCCTGACTGGCCATTGGCCCCAGGGCTGTGGAGCTGAAGTCGAGGAGTCAGAGCAGTTTTTGGGTACCTGGAGTCAGTGGTTTCATAAACTGAGAAGTCTGAGTCGGATTATTTTTGTACCCTGCAAGGGCTGTGGAGTCGGAGCAATTTTGGGTACCTGGAGTTTGAGTCGAAATCGGTGGTTTCATGAACTGAGGAGTCGGAGTTGAAGTTAGATTATTTTTGTACCGACTTGACAGCTCTGGTTGGTAGGCTTGGAACCCACTAACGGCGCTTTTGTAAGCAATTTTGATTGGAAAAGCTCTTGCTAATGTAATGCTATGGGGGGATTTAAAAAAAAATTACATATAGCATTACATTGGAGAGTTTTCCAAAATCACAGGCGCTTAGAGTGCTGCTAATGGGTTCCACGCCTTAGGGCCTGTTTCCACTGCATGCAGAATGGATGCAGAAAAACTGACTCCAATGAATGCCTATGGGAAAATCTGCATCAGAAAAACTGCGTTTAGTGGAAACGGGCCCATAGGCTTTCATTGGAGTCGGTTTTTCTGCATCCAATCTGCATGTAGTGGAAACAGGCCCTTAGGCTGGGTTCACATATAAATTATATGTACAGATGTGTTCCAGTCGTGTCATGTCCTTTCAGTGTTGCATCAGTTTTACCTGACAGGAATGGAGGTGTGCTCTTTGTGTTTGAACCCATAGAAAACTGATACAATATTGACAGGACTGGAACGGAACTGTACAGATGTAAGTGTGAATCCAGCCATAAAAAAACTGATACAAAACTAATGCAAATTGATGAAAACTGAGTGACTGGTGCAGAACTGTTCACATTTTCTGTGTGAACCCAGCCTTACTCTGTGGAGAAGCAGTTATAAACTGCCTACTAGTTAAAGCTCTACTTGCTCCGCTATTCCTGGATTCTGCCACAAATAACAGAATTCTGCTTTGCCATGTGTTTAACGTGTCCTTTAGGTATGACTGAACTGTTCCAGAAAGCAGAACTTGCTCGCCTGTTACATGTCATTACCTCAGTGTTTTCACGTCCCAGGCGAGTTTAAATGAAAGAATGTGACCACAGAACAGAAGACCTCTGTTACTCCTTTCACAGAACCTATATTATATCTTTATGCCAATTAGACGTTGAAAGCTGGAACTGGGCTTAGTAGGGCTGAATGGCTTTTTTTAAATTGGTCAATGTAAACAGAACGTATGAGAATATACTACAGAATCTGAGGCCACAAAGCATGAAAACTATAGCTCGAAATTTCCTGAGAGACTGGAGTATGCGAGTAAAACTCCTATAAATTGCGCTTCCTAGTTCGTCTTTTAAAATGAACCTGACGTTAGAGTTATATGGAAAATGCCATATTTATTTCCTTCTAAGCAATACCAGTTGCCTGGCTGTCCTGCCGATCCAATTTCTCTAATACTTTCAGCCATAGACCCTCATTAAGCATATGCAGATCAGGTGTTTCTGACATTGTCAGATCTAAAAAGATTAGCTGCATGCTTGTTTCTGGTGGGATTCAGACAGCGAAATAGATGAGCAGAGCTCTCAGGCAACTGGTATTTAAAATGAAACAAATCTGGCAGCCTCCATATCATTCTAAACTTGGGTTCACTTTAAAGTGGACCTGAAGATAGTAATTTTTATGTAAATGTAAAAGGCAATGGAAGCTTTTAATAGATTAAAATATGTTTTCTAAGCCACGAAGTTTTTGTGCACATATTGGTGCATTTTCCCAAGTCTCCACATCCAACTGTTGTTCAATACTGCCGTGGCAATAAACATGTCAATAGCTGCATACTGTTATTGGTTGCTTCAGCACACAGTGGACCAATGGTACTATGCCAACAAGCGCCAATTGTGGTTTGGCTGTTACTGGAGTCCATTTGCATAGACCTTACATTGTTCAGTACTTCAGTGAGATAATGGAGCTTGAGGATAGGGAGAGCCAACGACCATAAGATTGTGTACCACTCACAGCTTCCACTTTCCCGCAGCCTTGTCAAATCCAGAATGATGTCCGCTTGTGTGGTTGTAGCCATTGCCGAGAGCAACAATTTGGAGTCTTTGCACCAACAGCAGCTGAAACCCTAATTACACTGCGTTAGAAGCAAGTGTTGCAATTGCCCAAACATGTAACAGGTGCACAGAGTAGGCAACCAGGCTTCACTTATTGAATAAAGCCAGTATTCTGCATGGTTGCTATGCGTTACTACTCCATTTTCCTCAGTTCTCAGCCTTGTTACATCAGTTTCATTTACTAAAAGAGGAGGCAGTAGAATTCCCAGGATGAAACTGTTGTACTTGCCACTAAAAAGAAAAGGCAAAAAAGCAATCCGGACAAAAATGATCGATTAGGCGGTCATGTTGTGCCATTGATTTCTGCCAATTCAGTCCTAATGATTGGATCAGCTGGATAGCAATGCCACAAATAAAGTAATGGACGGGCACCTTCTTTGAAGCTGTTGTTTGGGGTCAGTAAGAATCTAGCTGTACAGAACTTTACAGATAACTGCAGGATCTATTTTAAAGCACACCTGAACTCCGAATGTCCTCTTGGATCTAAGATAAGCAACAGAATAACAACCTTTAAAAAACACATTTTTGTTACAGTTGATAGACATCCTGCAGTAAATCTAGTGTGTCTACTTCCTGCTTTCATGGAAGCAGACATAGGGTTAACATCCTGTGTTTACAAATTGTCTGCTCTGCTAAGATTCCTGAGCTGACACAGCTGAGAGATAAAATTATAGTGGTGCTTAGTCACAGATGAGGGCGGAATAAGCCAGGCTAAACTCTTTACAGGGTGAATTTCTCTATTTTCCTTCTGTTCTGTGCAAGAGTTCAGGTCCAGTTTAAAAAAAAAAAAATTAATCTCAATTTAATCTCATTTCTGTGACTGAAGATGCTCTTTTGGGGGGTCGAGGGAGGAAATCGGTCCAAGCTGCCTTTCGATTGACTGGTTATGTCTCCCATGTGTATGGGAGGTGCGCGTTTTACTGGAACATTGTAACCTTCATAGCTTTGAGGTGTGCTGTAGAGGAGATATGTTGGAAAATCCCTGCATTCAAATGACGCAAATAACCCTTTGTTAAAGTAAAATCCCACTTAAGGTAAATAGCCAACCCCTTCATTCAGATCTGGACATTTGAGGATTTTGGTTTCTTTTTTTCTTGATCTGATTTATATGTAGAGCCAAATGTAGCCATACCACAGCCTTACAGTTGTCATGTATTTTTACTGATCACTGCTCTGTGCTTCTTATTAAACATGCCGGAAAATGGGAGTGTCAGACTTGTGCAGACACACTGCTTGGTTATCTGCTGTACATCCTGTTCTGTGGAGGGGGGAGATGAACAGGAGGCACTCTACTGCAAACGCAATAATGCTGACAGCTAAGGGTGGCCACACACGATACAATAAAATGATCCGATTTTACAGCAATTCGATAAAAACGATCGTATCTCTCGAAAAAATCGAAAGCTTTTTTTTTTCATTCGGCTGAAAAATCTGATCGGATTTACCGGTTTTTTTTCGATTTAAATCGATCCGGAATGCCAGATTTCTGTTCAATTTCTACTAAAGATTGTATGGTGTGTGTTAGATTGTAAATTTATTAATATACACACCCTAGCAATTTTCTCAGTTTCCAATTATTTTTTATCATAATTGGGGAAAAATTGAACATATATGTGTGGTGCATTGGTCAGATTTTTTAAATGTTACAATCGGTCAGAAATGTATTGCAATTCTTAAATTGAACAGATATTTAAAAAATGTATGGTGTGTGGCCACCTTAAGGGTTTACCAGGTTGTGTGGTCACAGGAAGAGAGGCCCCTGATGTTGGGAAACGCCTGTACATGCAGTGGTGGACAGAGGCCCGTGCAGGCCATGCAGCCGCACAGGGGCCTCATGTCCTCTGGGTGCCATGCAGCTCCATAACATTCAGGCACAGATTATCCTCTAGGTTTTGTGTTTATGCCGGCAGATTGTGAGCTCCTCTGAGGACAGTCAGTGACATGACTATGTACGCTGTGAAGTCCTGCAGAAAATGTAAAGGCTGTTACATAGTTACCTGGGTTGAAAAATGACATGCACCCATCAAGTTCAACCAGAAAATAAAGTACAACACCAGCCTGCTCCCTCACATATCCCTGTTGATCCATAGGAAGGCGAAAAATGCCCTTACAAGGCATGGTCCAATTAGCCTCAAAAGAGAAAATATCCCTCCCCGACTCCAGATGGCAGTCAGATAAAATCCCTGGATCAACATCACTGGACAATACCTAGTAATTATAGCCATGGATGTCTTTCAATGCACGTAAAGCATCTATGCCCCCTTTAAATGCAGATATAGAATTTGGTAAATGCATATTAATAAGGTAGGTCAATCAATACACTACAACTTTGATAGGGATTATATTGTGAGCTCCTATGAGGACAGTGACATGACTATGTACTCTGTAAAGTCCTGCAGAAAATTATTATATGGTAGGACATTAGACTATGACTTGACTATTCACTTGCTGTGAAAAGCACTGTGGAATATATCACTGCCACATTTAAAGTGTAACTGTCGGGCATAAAATCTAAAATCAATTCTTTATTTTTATCTGGTAAACAAGTAATAAGGATGCTAATCACGCAATCCAAAAGTTAAAATTTCTATTACTTTTCTTGTTTATAAAGGATCATTCCCCAGTTTACCTGACTCTTATTTGATACATTGCCACACAAAGGAAGTTGCAGGGCATGCTGGGTTGTCCTTTTTTGCTTCTGTACATTAGTTTAGTCTGAGGGGAAATAAAGAAGCAAAAAAAGACAACCCAGCATGCCCTGCAACTTCTTTTTGCGGCAACGTACCAAATAAGAGTCAGGTAAACTGGGGAATGATCATTTATAAACAAGAAAAGTAATAGAGATTTTAACGTTTGGATTGAGTGATTAGCATGCTCATTACTTGTTTACCAGATAAAAATAAAGAATTGATTTTATGCCTGACTGTTACACTTTAAATAATAATTTTGGTATGGTAGGTTTTTTATTACTATTTATATTACAATTTTTCATCTGTGGCACGGCACGACGATCAGTGAGATATGCTTGTATCCCAGTCATGTATGAGACATTGGCTATCATTCATAAAGCATTCCCGCATGCGGAAATGCTGAAAACAGCTGACTTTACTGAGCACATAGCAAAATGTCTATTCATAAAGGCTGTTTCCGCACGAAAAGCTGACATTCCCGAGCAGAGCGATAAATTAGCGCCTTGAGCGGTGATTATCTTAACAAATGTTACTAAATGTCAATTCATAAAGATTAGAGAAAGCGGTATGAGGACGGGGAATACCGCTCCCTTGGAAGTAGCGATAAGCATGCGGATTACAGCTAAGTCAATGGAGACATACCTCCCAGGCAGCAGCAGTGAGAGCAGCGCACGGAGGGACTCGGGCAGCTTCTCCTGTTACGCCAGCCTAGTTCGGGAAATCACCGCACTGCTATCACAACTGTAAACATTTTTATGAATGAGCACACAGAAGTCTAAAATAACGAATGCGGTGTTTTCCCGCACTGATTTTCTTTACCGAACACACTTTTATGAATGATGGCCATAATGTCAAGGTTAAAAATATGTGCAACATCAATACAGTGCTCACAGAATGCAGAGAAGGTTTCCCTACTTTTGTTGTTTCAACTTTTTGGATCCGCCCATAATCTCTTGACCACGCCCATTCACATGAGGCCCCACTATATTTATTCTGCACAGGGGCCCTCTGTTGGCTTTGTCTGCCGCTGTGTACATGCACTAGGTTTTCACCCTTAAAGATCACAAATGATTGTTGCAATCAAAATCTTAGAGGCACTGTACTGGCCTATAGTAGAACGCAGGAAATTATTCAGACTACACACTTTTACGCTCATTTTCTTGGTTTCAGCCTCAAACGCTTTCTATATCGATGTATTGCTGTGTATTGGTATGTAGCCCTGTCCTCTGTGATGTCATATCCTAGGCTGTTTAACTATGCAAACTTCTCCTCCCATAGTATTCTGGGAGACCAGGGCCTTTATTCAATCCACGTTTTCTCCTTGGAGATAATGTTTAATCTTCTGTTTGAAATAACTTTTCAGCACTCTCCGATTGAAAAGTACCAAAATAGGTGAAAATGCACTACCAAAAGTATTTTCTTGCTTGCTGGTGGTTTAAAAGGAACTTTATTGATAAGGTGTGAAATTATTACCTAGGAGAAAATGTGTACTTTCCACTGGCTTTGTAACTCCGTCAACAAATATTCGGCACAGATGCAATTGACAGGACTAAGGGCTGGTTCACACGGGCATCTGCCCACTTGTCAGTCAAATGCTTTTTTTGACTTCACTATACTTGGCAATGTGGGTGTGTCCACTTTTCAGTAGTTGGAATGTACTGTATATACCATAGTAGGACAGAAGATAAGTAATCTTGGAAACTCCGTTCACTGAAATCTTTAGCTACCACCAAGGACACTAGCTGCATGCAGATGTACAGTTGTGTTCAAAATTATTCAACCCTTACTGAAATTGACTGTTTTGGCCAGTTTGACATTGATTTTGATCATTTAAGTCATCTTGTTTACAATTAAATCAAAGAGGCACTTGTAAGTCAGACAAATATAACATAACATTTATAATGAAATAACCACAAATGTCTTTTCTGTGCTCACATCATTATCAGTTTTATTTAACTCCCAAGTGACATTCATTCTTAGTACTTAGTACAACATCCTTTTCCAGTTTTAACAGCTTTTAAACGTGAAGCATAGCTTGACACAAGTGTCTTGCAGCGATCTACGGGTATCTTAGCCCATTCTTCATGGGCAAAAGCCTCCAGTTCAGTCACATTCTTAGGCTTGCACGCAGCAACTGCTTTCTTTAAGTCCCACCAGAGGTTCTCAATCGGATTTAAGTCTGAGGACTGCAATTGCAACTCCAAAATGTTCCACCCTTTAATTTGCAACAATGCGCTAGTGGACTTGGAGGTATGCTTGGGATTATTGTCCTGTTGAAAGGTCCTACATCTCCCAAGCCTCAGGTTTGTGACAGACTGCATCACATTTTCATCTAATATCTTCTTGTACTGAAGAGAATTCATGGTACCTTGCACACGCTGAAGCATTCCTGTACCTGCAGAAGCAAAACAACCCCAAAGCACGATTGACCCTCTCCCCCCGCCATGCTTCACAGTAGGAAAGGTGTTCTTTTCTTCATAGGCCTTGTTCTTCCTCCTCCAAACATAGCGGTGATCCATGAGCCCAAACAGTTCTAATTTTGTTTCACAGTCCACAGAACACTATCCCAAAACTTTTGTGGTTTGTCCACATGACTTTTGGCATACTGCAGTCGACTCTTCTTTTTCTTTGGAGACAGCAAGGGGGTGCGCCTGTGAGTTCTGGCATGGAGGCCTTCATTGCGCAGTGTGCGCCTTATTGTCTGAGCTGAAACTTCAGTACCCGCATCTGACATCTTTTTTCAGTTCCTCAGCAGTCACACTGGGAATTTTCTCCACTTTGCACTTCAGGTAGCGCACAGCAGTCGACGTCAGCATCTTCTTTCTGCCACGACCAGGTAGTGTTTCAACAGTGCCCTTTGCCTTGAATTTGTGAATGATGCTTCCTATTGTGTCTCTTGGTATGTTTAACATCTTTGCCATCTTCTTATAGCCATTGTCCTTCCTATGAAGAGAAATCACCTCTTCTCTTGTCTTCCTGGACCATTCTCTTGACTTCACCATGTTTGTAAACACACCAGTAAATGTCTAGAAGGAGCGGATTATCACAGTCATTTTTTTAAATCTGCCTAATTGGTGCTTATTATGCTTGATTGCTGCTCGTTAACATCCACAGGTGTTTTCAATACCTGATCGAAAACACTTGAATGAACCTCTGTTCTTAAGAGTGGTAGTCTTTAAGGGGTTGAATAATTGTGTCAATGAAGAAATCGCAAAAAAAAAATTTAATACGGTATTACAAAAACAATTGATGTAATTTTAGTTGCATTTGGTTCATTAAAAAGTCCTTGTAAGATTTCATTCTGAACACAATTACAAATGTATACTAAATTCCCTAAAACCCTTTACAGCATTGGGGGTTGAATAATTTTGAACACAACTGTATGTTCCTCCAAGTCTTTATGAGCTTTCTCTAGTTTATTCCACAGTGCTTACCTGTATATTTGAATTCCAATGCTAAGCTACAGACTGAAAAATAGCTCTGAATTTCCCAGTTTTGATGCAGTCAGTTGTCACTGTGTGTATCTAATTACTCAAGCAGGAAGAGGAAGATACCCGGGTGGTATGTTCTGAAAACTAATAAAACACAGAGTACATATTCCAAAAAAGATAAGTAATGCAAAATGATAGCCTTGGAAACTTATAGCTGGCTGCAAATTGAGATGGAGAGATAAATTAACTATTAATTTGACTATACATTTGTGCAGCCCTAATACATGTTTGTAGTTGATTTCTAGGGAGAGTGGAATCTCATGCCATGCACCTATTTGGCAGTCTAGTAAAGCCTTAGATCAGGAGGCCAGATGTAAAAGTAGCAACAAATGTAAATAGTATTTTTCAAGATATTTTCAACAACTGTAATGTTTTGAAAGGGAAAAGTGATTTTGTTGCCTACACTTAGGTCTGTGATTACCAATGTCTTCAGCTATATTTGGATCTACAGTATGTTTGTAAATGTAACTATCTGCACATAATTCCATCGAGGAAGACTAACCTAAGAATGTTTTTGTTTTATTCAGGAAGCGGGGCAACAGCTGTGGTCCAAGCTGCCTACTGTTCGCCCAAGAAAGAAAAAGTGGCCATCAAGAGGATCAACCTTGAAAAATGTCAAACCAGCATGGATGAACTACTGGTAATGGCTTTCTCTTAATGCATGTCAACAAATAAAATGTAACGGCTTACCACCACTTCATGAATTTTTATTCTGATGTTTTGAAGTCTGTCTGTATGTGTATTTATACGAAGAAAACCTTTCTACTGAGGTACACACATTTTGGCAGACGATTGTCACTCAGGGTGGTCAATAAGATGCAAACACAGCCCATCCTTGGATTGGAAATAACTTGGTTTGAGAGCATTTTGCAAGACAAGCAAATGTGTTTATGAAATTCTGACTTGATAAGCAAGCAATGTCTTGATGTACAAGCACAGAACATATACACGTGTCAGGTTATCACAACTGAGCTGATGATTCTTCTCTCTTTGATGCTGCAGGATTGCACTTGATTGTACTTCATCTGAGCGTAGGGACTGTACAATGTCACATTTCCATGAAATCCTCAAAAGTAGCCAAAAGCAACTGTTATTGTAGTGGCTGGATGGTGTAATGGTTAAGGGCTCTGCCTCTGACACAGGAGACCAGGGTTCGAATCTCGGCTCTGTAGGCTCAGTATGCCAGCACTTATTCAGTAGGAGACCTTGGGCAAGTCTTCCTAACACTGCTACTGCCTATAGAGCGCGTCCTAGTGGCTGCTGCTCTGGCGCTTTGAGTCCGCCAGGAGAAAAGCGTGATATAAATGTTATTTGTCTTGTTGTCTTTGTAGAAGTTCCATGTTAGTCACACAAACAAAGTTTGACGTGAGCCAATAGATGGCATTTGTTGTAGTTGTAGTGAGTCTTTTTTACATTTTTACTTTATACAGTACTTAGTATTAAGAATTTTTTAGAAATGTTTTTGTAACAAATCCTCTGATTTTTCAATGAAGCCTCATGGGGAAATTCGCTTTGATATAAGAGTGCTTTGGATTACAAGTATGCTTCTGGAACAAATTATTCTTGCACCCCAAGATTTCACTATATTCTACATTGGTGTAAGATAATGCTGATGTATGCAGTTATAAAATGGACCAATTGATTTCCATCTTGGTGGTATTTGATTGGTCCATTTTAATCTGTAAAAATGTGCACCCAACATGTGTATAAACTTGCATCAAACTCAATAATGATTTGCATCTCACTGACCATGCCTTATTTTCTCTAGTAGCTCTCGGTGGTATTTCTGATAGGTTGAGATGGCAATACTCTGGCAGATGCCCACACGATTGACCAACAGTTGGATCTCACTCTGAAATCTAATCAGAAAGGGATCTATTACTGCCACACACTGTAAATGAGTAGTGCCATACACTACTCAGGTTACCTACATAGATGAGGAAGTACCTACAAATCTGCTACTCCAATAATATATAAATATTGTTCAGCAAGCGTGATGACATTTGGGATTCTTCTTCCTTTTAAGGAACATAAAGGTACCCATTAATTGTACAAAACAAACCAAAAAAAAAAAAAAGGTAAACCGAGTTGAATATACTTTGAGTGGATATTTAAAGAGACTCTGAAGCGAGAATAAATCTCGCTTCAGAGCTCATAAATAGCAGGGGCACGTGTGCCCCTGCTAAACCGCCGCTATAGCGCGGCTTAACGGGGGTCCCTTCACCCCCAAAGCGACCACTGCAACACTTGGTCGCAGATTTGGTCGTGATTTATTGCTTCCTGGAGGCAGGGCTAACGGCTGCAGCCCTGCCTCCAGTCGCGTCTGTCAGCGGCGCATCGCCGCCTCTCCCCCGCCCCTCTCAGTGAAGGAAGACTGAGAGGGGCGGGGGAGAGGCGGAGATACGCGCTGACAGACGCGCGTGGGGCAGGGCTGCGGCGGCTAGCCCTGCCCTAACCAGGAAGCGCTCCCCGGGTGTATCGAGGGGGATTTGGGGGTGAAGGGACCCCCGTTAAGCCGCGCTATAGCGGCGTTTTAGCAGGGGCACACGTGCCCCTGCTATTTATGAGGTCTGAAGCGAGATTTATTCTCGCTTCAGACTCTCTTTAAGGTATTGCCTCATATTACAAAAAAATGGTAAGATTGGACAAAAAAAATTGTGTGGGCACCTTAACAAAATCTGCAAATATGCTGATTGGAGTACAGTAGATCTCACTAGCATAAAGGAGATCCCTGCCACACCCCATAGTATAACCTGCTGCTTGAATAAAGTCAGACCACAAAGATAAAGTTGCACATATGGCTTTATGGCCTTTTTTTTCAAAATCACATTTCACTAGCAGGTGGCTGTGGAAACCTTGACGTAGGTGAATTCAGGTAAATTCCCAGAACTGTTAGCATTCTGTTCAGTAGAACTTTTGTCAAACTTATCAGATTTATTTTTCATTAAACTCACCCACGTTGCAATGTTTTAACGGTTAGAACCACATTAAATATGCTTCTCTCTAAGTCTTTTATGAAGTTGCCTCTTGTCTGGATATGTATACCGGTATGTGGCCAAGGAGCTGAAGTGTATTGGTCATGTGATGTTGGCTAAGTGGGGGGACTTACCGTAAATTAAGCAGAAAGGGGCAGACTCCATAGCTTTTCCTGACACAAGACCACATAACCAATACAGGTTCACAGGATTCATTAACCTGGGTAAAGAAAGGCACATTCATACATTAATGTTCGATGGCAAAAATGATTGTTCGTAATACCACTTTCCTATGCACAGGAGGAGCAGGAGGCTTCTCGCTTCATCTAGACCACAGATGTCAGTCCTTGAGGGCCGTATCCATGTCAGTGTTCAGGGTGGACGGAGAAATGAAGAAATATTTTACATGATAAACCACACCTTTCCTGATTCAGTCCTGTCTATTCATTTGAGCTGTGCAAAAAAAATGTGTGAGGATCTTGGCCTTTGAGGGCTGGAGTTCAACATCCCTGAAATTCTAGACACAGACACAAAACGGTTATCCTTATTACAGTGTTCGCCCTAGAACTTTTTCCAGCCGGATGGCATGAAAAAGTAGGCGGGTGGGGCACGATGGGGAATAAAGCGCCAGCACAACACTTACAGCATAGAAAGATAAGTAGGCGAGCTGATGACAGCCGGGTGCTCACCACAATTAGTTTTGTGGAGCATCCGGCTAAAAGAGCCTGGGGAAAACTCTACATAAAATTTGGGCACAGCCAGTTAAGACACCAGAGTTTTGATGGATGCAGAAGATATGGTCTGAAATGTTTGCGAATAATCCTTTTGGC